>NW_018164973.1:296623-297793 GCF_001263595.1 Phalaenopsis equestris | reverse complement strand
CCCTCGAGCCCGCCGACGGCGCCCGGGACGACTGTGAACTCACTTTTGGCGGTTATGAGCCGAAATTCAACGTATTTGGACGCCTTTTGAAAGGATTATTGTGGCAACTATTCATACTTTATCCCTACACTTTAAAAGAACGAATTTAGGTTAGAAAAAGAGAGATTTTTGTGAGGGGAATGCTAGGAAAAGTGTGGAGAAAGTTTAGAGATTTTAGAATAGGAGTAGAAATGTAGATTGCTACCCTTTTGGAGGGATTGAAGAAGAGATTTTGAGAGAATTTGTAAGGAGATGTTCTAGCATTGCATGGATCGGCGGGAGACTTTGTGGGGGAGATTTTTTTTTCTTTCAAGGGAAAAAACTAAGTATTGTGTTCTTCATTATCTTATGGTTTTGTAAACATTTATCTAGTGGATTTGCTTTGGTTAAATAAAGTTTCTGTTGTGTTTTCTTCGTGCTTTGTGATAGGCTTCTCTTACTCTCTCTTCTTATTTGGAAATAATGGTATGAGAAGATTATGCCGTTGTTTTCATTTTACTTTTATTTTGTAATGAGTAGAATTCATGTTTAGGATTTTGTGATGCATGTTAGAAGCGGATTTAATTATCAATGTGATGGTTTTTACTTGCACTTTATTTACATTACAATAAATGTCTGTTGTAGTGTTATCGGTCCTATTGTTTGAGTACTGAAGCAGAGATGTTAGCCCTCAGGTGAGGGGAACATGGGAGCTTCGAAGTGAGAGCCGGTATCCTCCCAGCCTAGCCACAAATTCAGTAAACAAGCATAAGATTAGTCAATGTTCTTTATGTCTGGACTAAAGGGTAAAGAATAAGATTATTCCTATTTGACACATACAATATTTAATGCATCTCATTCATTTACATTATCCAATTCATTACATAAGAATAGTAGTTTTTATTATCTCAAAATTCTCCATCAAAATTCTCCAAACAATTCTCCAAACCAATTCATCCAAAAAAGTTTATTTTAGAATTAATATTTGCATTTAGTTACAGTTTCTATCTTTACATTTAACACTTGCATTTAGGAGTAGTTGCTAGATAAAACATCATTTTAATCGACATTCCAAACTAAAGACTAATTGTAGTAGATTAGAATTTGACTAAGGACCTCTTACCTCGTTTCCCTGTGGGATCGATAAACGGG
>NW_018164973.1:273136-296581 GCF_001263595.1 Phalaenopsis equestris | reverse complement strand
TTTGAAATTGTGACTTTACAAAATCATTATAAATATATAAATCCGGGTTCATAAATTCTTGCATATTAAAAGTTGCATCAAATTTTTATCGAGGGTTTAAATCTTCTAAATCTTCTAGTAGTGTTGCCAAATTCTTGTATTTTTAGGTATATATAAAGTCGCCTGGTAAGTTTTTGTCGCACGTGCGTGAGTAGCGTGAGGTGAGGGGGCGAAAATGAGGGATTCGTGGATTTGGGAGGGCGCGCGTGAGATATTAGAAAAGGTGGTGGATGGAATGTTATATTAAAAGTTTTAGGAGTTAACCAAGCAAAAACCATTTCTTTTATTTGTAAGCATTATTTTGCACATTTAATGTGAAATTTTTTGTAGATTTACAATTCTTATTTGGGACACTTTATGATAGTATCTTCTTTTTTATTAATAATATGTATTTGAGTTTTGATCTGTGATATGACTAAATAAAATTTTGTTGCGATGTACATATTTATTATATGCAGGTAGTGGAAATGCACTTGTTCTTTTATATATTTTTTTTTCTTTTCAACAGATTCACATTCATCATGAGTCGAATAATTTGATTTTGAATTGACAACCATAGGTATTGCGTATGTAAATATATAGAAATTGAGTGGCATGCTTGCAATTCTTTCTTTTATTAATCAAACAAACTAACACGTAAAACCGATCTCCTACAGAAACCCTAACCCTAATCCGCACAAACCTCATTAACCGCTACCCCCACCTTCTCTTCTGGCACCGCTCGAGGCCTGTACTTGTACCAATTCGCGAAGAACAAATAGACGAAAAAACTGCAGAAACACAACACTGCCAGCAACCAATAGAACAGATCCAAATGAGCTCTGTTAATGTTATCCCCCACCAACCACCCCCCACACCCTCCTCCCCCCCTGTTATTCCATTAACGACATGCACCAAAATGGTGCTGAAGAAATACCCCAACGAAAGCGAGCACCAGAGAAACGAGGAAGCGAAGGTCTTGAGAGCTTTCGGCGCCTCCGTGTAGAAAAACTCAAGCAAACCGACGTAGGTGCAGATATCCGCCATGCCGAAGATGAAGTACTGGAAGCTGAGCCAGAATATGGATATGGGCAGCGGCTGCAGCTGCGGGATGGCGTCGAGCATGCCGTGCGTCTCGGCAACGCGCTTGCGCTTGCGCTCGACGAGCGCGGCGGTGGCCATTGAAAGGCAAGCGAGGATGAGGCCGACGCCGATGCGTTGGAAGTGGGTTATGCCGGTGGGGATGCCGGTGAGACGGCGGGCAAAGGGGACGAGGAGGCGGTCGTAGACGGGGATGAGGATGAGCATGAAGAGCATGGGGATGATGGGGATGCTGGCCGGGGGGATGTGGAGGTGGCCGATGAGGGTGGCCATGGTGGTGCCTTGGTGAATGGAGAAGGTCTGGAGCTGGGCGAGGCAGGTGCTCATGATGATGGTGCTGCAGAATATGGGGATTAAGGAGACGATCATCTTGGCGATTTCGACTTGGGTTACACGACATTGTTTCCATTTGTTTAGGGTTTCGTTGGGCCTGTTGGTTGTTTTGATTGCTGCTTTGTCGAGGAGCCTGTGATCACATTATACAAATAATAATAATAATAATAATTATTATTATTATTATTATTATTGTTATTATTTAATTCATATATGAAAGTAATTATATAAAGATGATCTTGTAATGTAATTTCTTCTTCTATATTTATATCCTAACAAAATCTAGAAAGCAGAAATAAAGAAAAGCTGTATGGAGAAATTGACCTGAAGAGATCTCGATGAGGCAGAAATTCAACTCCTTCAGGCTGACTCTCCTGCCTCTCAATCTCATAGAGCTCTCTCGGATCTTCAGGGAGTTTTAGCCTGCAATTCCTTATTGCTGCTATGAACACCTGAATCAGAACCCCCCATTAATATATATTTTGATTTTTATATTCAAAATTTATACTTACAAATTAGTCAAGTCCTAATTCACATCTAGCTCATCTGTACGGAAAAATTTTGTGTACGGACTTCAGACATAGCTCTACATGTGGACTCGCAGTAATATACCGACATGTGTGTAATATCGAACCCACCTAAAAAAATATTAAAGTGAAATCGTGCGTAGACTCTGCAATAACCCCAAAATAATCTTCGCAGTTCTATTTCAATAACAGCGAAATAACACTGTGGAGATTATTTCAAGGTTATTGAAGTGAAACTGCGGAGGTTATTTCAAGATTATTGAAGTGAATTATATGGATATATTTTCAGCAACTCTAAAATAACTCCCGTGATTTCACTTCAATAATATTAAAATAACCTCCGTGATGTAGCACACGTGACGATATATTATTGGAGTCCTAAGTCCACAATCCAGACAGAAAATTTTTCCATCCACACAGTAATTTTTTAACTAATGAACCCACCTGAAAGATCTCAAGGAAAGCGTTATCCTGCTGGATGACCGGAATTCTGTACCTCGGAATCCCACACACGAAGATGAACAGAGCAAGAAGAAGGGCGAGGACGCAGACGGCGAAGCCCAATGCGAAGCTCTTCTCGTCCATGATCCAGACGACGACGGTGAGGCTGATTGTTCCGCCGAGACAGAGGCTGAGCAGCAGCCAGTTGAAGAAGCTGGAAATGTGCCTCGCCTCCCTCGGGTTCTTCTCGTCGAACTGATCCGCGCAGTGCGGCGGCACCGCCGCTTTCACGCCGGCGGAGCCGAATGCCGTGAGGTAGAGCCCCGCGAACATGATGGCCGCGTTCTTGCCGTGGAGTTTGACGCAGTACGAAGCTGGGGCGAAGATGTTGCAGGGAGGAGGAAGGAGGTTTGGGTGGTGTGCTTGGATCATTAGCAGCCCTATGCCCTGTAGCACATGCACATATGAGTTGCTCGTTCAATTGTTCGCTTTGGGCTTTTCTTTTAATTTTCTTTTTTAGTTTTGTTCTTATAATAATTATATAAATAAAAAAAAAGTATTTTAAAAAAATCTTAGGGATCTAAAGAGACATGGTCAAAGATGAACCAATGATGCCAAGCAAGGCCTATCGAGCGAAGATTTGGCCGACCGACAAATAGCTCCAATCAAGCGGCTACACTGAGCCGATCGAGCTTTGTTGATTCAAGGATTACCAATCGCAAACGACCGAGTGGTGGGAACAGTAGAGTTAAAGACTTTTTATTTATTTTTTTATATCTTTTGACCAACTTAACATTTTTTGTGACCAAATTATGTTGTAATGGTTAAATTAGAGTAGGAGAAAAGAGGTAATTATTCATCCCTACAGTGCAGAGCGGATGAATCAGTGATAAAAAACACTATTTTTCTTTTCTTTTACTCTATTACTTAGGTGAGATTCATAAACAAATTTCGAATTCAACAATTATATATATATATATATATATATATATATATATATATGCCACAAACCGTAACATGTTGGTTGGTTGGTGGGGTTTACTGTAAGTCCCCTCAGGTCACGGGTTTGATCTCCAGTGGCGCTGGGTTTTCGAATATTTAGGCACATAGTGCGAACTCTTATCATGGGGCCTAGTGCATGAGAAATCAGTATTTAAACCCCTTGCTAAATACTGATTTCCTTACATATACCTATATATATATGTGGAATGATCATATGCTATTATCCGAGTCTCCAGCCACCCCTAATATGTCTTAATAATTCGAGTACCACCTCTCAGACATGAGGGGTCTTATACCATAGATGTCAACCAACAGTCTGGGGCACGCGAACATAAAAGGAATAGTAATTACCAAGGATTCGATGATGAGAGCCAAGCAAACAACTATATATCTGTTGATGAAAGAGTCGGAGAAAATAGCTATGAGAACAGAGAGCATGTATCCGGTGCCGGTGAAATTGGTGACGATATTCGAAGCGTCGGCGATATCATAATGCATCACAAAGATCATATAACTTATCAGATTCATCGCAAGAGACAAGCTTGCCAGATTCTCCATCCCAAACGTCGCTGCCCGCATGCGACACAAGCAACATTATTCATCCATTCGCTATTTCTACTTCATTTAAAGATCATGTAAATATAAGAAATATTAAGTATGTGTGTGTAAAAATAGACTACCGGTTGGCAGGATGGCTGAGATGATTCCTCCATGAACTCCTCTCTTCGCCGGATTTCCCCTCCAGTCCACCTTCCCCCTTATGAATTCCTCCTTTTCATTATCCAACAAGGTAATTTTCGGCAAGAATGTTCATTTTATGTTTAAAGAGACGAAATTTGCATGCTTTTTAACGAATTTTTATGTATTTAGATATCTAACACTCAAAGTTTGGAGAAAATATTGCATCCGGATTGCTCAATATGTGCGGGGATAGCTTGGATTATTCCAAGCTTTGTTCATGATGGTATGATATGATCCACGCTGTCGTCCACACATCTGGACAATGAAGTAATATAGTCTCCAAAGTTTGATATTTATGTTTATCTTAAGTCTATGCATGAAAAAAATGTATTTTTCTTTCAAGAAAATAGTGAAAGTTTAGGTATTAGATATGTAAATAGATGAGAATTGTGTGATATGTATGTATGTAAATGCTTCTAAAACATATTAAAATAAATTAAAAAATGAAGTCTTTCCACTCAAGTATCAAATCCACTGTATGATACATCAATATATTACAAATATTATTCTGAAAAAAAAAAAAAAACATGAAAAGGTAGTTTGGACGCAAGCTGTGTTCAAACAACGAACACCATGCACGAAGGAAGTGGGAAAAAAACACTGACCTTTAGTGCATCGCGTTCGTTCTTGCGTCTGTTTTTTTAAAGGGAGCGAGATAAAAGAGAGATAATGAGAGAGTGAGAGAGTAATAGAGACATAAAAGATAACATCATGTGTGTCGTTCATTCGTGCAGATTAGAAGTTTACATCCCGAGTATATGATTTGCATGTACAGATCAATCAAATGTAATTTTTTTTTTGTTTTTGAGAGAGAAAGACATGAAAAGAGAGCATGGAGAAAGAGAGAGAGAGAGATACCATTGCTATAATCCCAGGTTTAAACGAAGCTCTGAGGATGGAGTCTGCATGTTTGAATTTATAGATGTTTTTGGCCTGATTAAGAGCTGCTGGAAGTGAGAGCTGTCATCACGATATAGATGTTTGCAGAGTTTAATTACAGACGAACATTTGTTGAGAAATTTATCACTTGGTAGAGACAACAATATTAAGAAGAAAATTATGTCCTAATTAACAGTTTCCAGTAACATTATTTTAATTTGAAAGTTTAATTACGCCAAATGACTCCATATCAACAATGATATTAAGCAAAATGTCTGTTTGGCTGTCTTTTTTTGAAAAAAAAATTGGGTGCTTGTCCGGCAGAGTTTAAGTGAGGGAAAAAATAAAATAAAATAGAATAAAAATACCTTCTCTTCCTAAAAATTGCTACTTTTATTGAGAGGATTCTTGGGATGGACACGTGCGGTTGATATTTAAATTGAGGCAGCAGGAGGATGGGTGTGTCTCGGAAGGCGGCGGCGAGGACGGGTGTCTGGAATTGGAGCGAAAAATAGCAATGGCCGCTATTTGTGGGTGGTTGTAGCAATGGTAGGTGGTTGGGAAAGACGTGGGAACGATATGGAAGGAGATAATGTAATCACTATTTTGGGAGAGATATGTTGCAGGAGCACCATCCAAACTCTCAGATAAAGCCGTCGTAGGGAGAAATTGACTCCAACTGTAGTAAACAAAACTCATGACTAAAACTTAAAGCTAGACATCAAAAATGGAAAAAATATAATAATAGAATAATTAGGAGTGGCCTAAGATGTCCGGCCGACTCCTTGGAATGGAAATACCTTGACCAAACAGGTCCAGACAAACAATTGGGTCGCGGGTTCATTCGTGAGACTGCCACGTTAGGAGTAGGGGGCGCTCCCGCATTAATCATGATGACATAAAAAATTTGGGTGATATAAATGTAAAAACAAACTTTGCTGGTTTTTTAACTATGCATGTTAATATGTTAACATTTTGATTGTTATTAACTTCAAACCTAATTAATTAGGATGTTAAAAATTTTTGTGATATAAGACTTCTAACTGTCACCCTGTGGAGCAGATTACATAGGTTAACACACTACAGGAAAAAAACCCTAAAATTGACGGTAAAACCGACAACCTAAATATACGTTGGAAAAAAAATTCTATTTTGTGACAGCATAACGACAACTTATGAGCTGGGTTATTTGCGACTGCATAACTACAGGACAATTCATCGCTTATCAAAATTAATTATTTTTTCAACTATTTTATTATTTCTTATGCATAATACCCTCGGTTATAAGCAAATATTAACCGACAAACATATTCATCAGTTATTTATGAACTCGCAATTTAGTGGTGTGTTAACCAAAGAGTTTTTTAATAAACAAAGGGAATTTCTCTCAATAATAATTTTGTTTATCGATGACTTCAAATAAATTTATAAGCATTCAGATTGAATCTTTTATACCACCAAAATCGCGTCCCTCTCGGTCTTGCCTTAGTCCTCCCCTTTTTCGGACTCACCTCGGTGTCCTAATCCTCCCCTCTAACGGCGAATCCAATGTTTTTATGCTAACTCTGTTTTGCAGGGTTGCTGAAAACCAAAGACGGACGTAACACTAGATTTACTTTGTATCTTATTAGGGTGTGCTAACTCTGCTTTGCAGAGACGATCATGCAAACTACCTAAAACCTGAATCAAATGATAAACCTCAACTAAACTATTGACAAAAACACAAAACCATAGAATAGTTCTAGATCTCGACAGGATCCTACTGAGCCGTTAAGCATCCGCTACTCTTAAGATAGAACTTTGAAACTCCTTCCTTGAAAATAATGACAATTAGACATTTTTAGGATAAGTTAAAACCTTAATTGAGAGTTTTTTTTACGCATCCCCGATTGCTTAAGTTGTAATTAACTATAGGAGTTTGTCCTTATAAGAAGAAACGAACCCCCCAGAACACGTATAATAACCTTAATTTCTGGTCGTGGGTTTGATTTTGTCGTGTCTTCTTCGCGAGTACGCCTTTGAAGTATCTTAAGCCGATATTATCTCAGACATACATATTGGAGCTATCTACGCAAAGTTTACCTCACGAAAGCTTCCCCACAGTTTCTTTTGTTTGCCCCCATCATCGTATACCTTAGCCCTCCAATCTCATCTCTTTAGACCATTCACACGATCAGAGAGAGAGTTATTCAGAGAGAGAGACTATACGATGGTAGATAAACTGTCGACTCCACACTACACAACAACAACAACGACCGGAAGACACGCGACGACCGAAAGGCTTCGGCTCGGGGCGGAAGCAACTATGAGCACACAATTGAACGCTTCAACCATTTGACCAATCTTATAACAGCCCTTCGATTGCAATTTCTGTACTGTTGCTTTATATGCTCTTTTGAATTATTTTCTTTAAAGGGACATTGCTAAAGACTATACATACCTCCCTTTTCGATTGCATAAAGTAACTCATTTTCCTTAATTTAGCTTTATGTCAGTCAAAACTCTTCACTTACAATCTCAGATTTGGTACAGTGGATTCTCCTCCTCTGTCTGTAATTTTTCTTATCTTGGATCTTCCACATAAAATACGAATGTTATTTCTTTTATTTGTTTCAGTACTTATTGCATCGATTCAATATCAAATTACAAAACATAGTGATGTTCCTTGTCTCTTCTTCTTATTCTGATTGATCCAAAAGAGACTCAAACTCTAAATAAGCCAGCACCTCCCTTGTAGTTAATTTTTTTTTTTTTTTATATATATAAGTTCAAGTTCATTCAAGATTTCAATATTTAATTTTTATTTTAGATTAAACTCTATAAAAATTTCTCTGTTGGATATCAATCATTTGAAGTATTCTCTTCATGTACACGTGGAGGGCAACCATATCAAATAATTAAAAAAATAAAAAAATAAAAAAATAAAAAATAAAATTACAGCTTTATCCAGTAATTTACTATTGTTTATGAGTTGATTCAAAGTCAACAAAATAATATATAATTTGTAAGTATACTTTCTTATGTTACAACTAAATAATAAAATAAGTATTTACAAACTATTCAATGTTATATATATATATATATATATATTGCATTAAATTTACACGTTGCTCCATGAAGTTGACTCACTTGACTTACACAAGTTTATTGGGACTAAATGCATTTGTATATTTCTCAAGAGCATGTCATAATATGGATAAGATAATAAAATAAGAAAAAGCATTAAATTTAATAGGCATTTATAGGGGTGTAAACGAGTGGAACATGAGAGAGCCCAGGCTCAGCTCGTGTTCGACTCGTTTGCTTAGCGAGCCGAACACCGAGCCGTTCACGAACAAGGAATCGTTTTGACAACTTTAATCACGTAGGTATAAGATGTTAAGGATTGAGGCAAGATTTAAAAGATCATTTGAATCTAATTTAATATTTTTTATTCTATTTTCTTAATTAATGCTTTTAATTGATTATAAATCTTTGTAGCCTTGTAGTCAATTAAATTTTTTAAAAATACTACTCATCAAATATATATATCGTTAACTTAGCGAACGAGCAGAACACGTGCTTTTTAACGAGTCGAACACGAGCTATTCGCAGACAACGAGCCATTTTGACAGCTCTATTTACATATGTAGCACCTAAACTTGATTTCTTACATTTATACCATCAAACCTTTACTATCACATAAGAAATAATAGTATTCTAAATTGTAAAAAGTGAAAAGCGCATTGAAAAAGGGTATATATGTAAGAATTAAAGTTTGGATGTTGCATATATAAATACATAAGAATTAAGTGGTATGTACGTAAATCTTCCAGAATTTTATAGAAAAACCCTTTGATTTAATCAGTGTTTAGCATTAAGAAAAAGTCAATGTGGGGCTTAAAAAGGCTGGTCAACGAAATATAATAATAAGAAAGAAAATTAAGTAATGATATATATATTTTGCTAAAAAAATGATTAAGAAGGGTTAGCCTGTTCATTTATTTCAAAATTAGTGTAATATTATTTTTTTTGCATTTTAATATTTGGGGCAGTTGTAGCTTATTGAATAATCTGCTGATAAGTTGATTAAAAATAATCTGCTGATAAGCTAGGTGCGGTGGCAATTACAAATTTTTATTTTTTTTTTGTAAAAATCAAACCATTACCAATAAGCTCCCACCGCACCTAGATAGGTGCATTGTGAAAATGTTGTTTCTTGCATTTTGAAAACGCATAAGCTGACAAAATGTAGTTTACCCAAACAGGCCAGATGCGTTTTCAAAACGCCACCGCACCAAATAAGCTGCCTCAACCGGGACAAGTTCAAAAAATTTGTGGCTTTTTTAATAAAGTTTTTAGAGAGATTTTTACATGCATACCGCTCAATTCTTAAATATTTCGATTTCAGTTCGAGTTTCATCTGAGTCATGACTTCAACAAATTTATAGTCAAACTGAGCGTATGGACAATACAAATCAAATGACACAGAAAGAGATTTAATCAGAGTTCAAAACAGCCTAGTTCGAATACTTAAAAGTTTTGGTATAGCAATCAAGAGGTCAAATGATCTTAAAATTTGGCATGCTTATAGTCAAATTGGGCGTCTCGACGGGAGGAACCAACCAAGCCTAAATTCATTAACGAACTTAAATGTTGTAAAAATTAGGTGTGATCAAATGAATCAAAGTGAACTTTTTAATAGAATGTTTTGTGAGATTGGTCAAATTTACCAAAATTTCTCCCAAAAAAATTATAAATATGTTCTCATTAACAGAAGAGAGTAGGTCGGGCGCTAAAGCTTAACTCTTCAAGTCACGACGATTGTCGTTGCCTGCCAAAGTTCAACGCCAGCCACCAAAGGTCGTCTTCGACCACCACCAGTAATTTATTGCAACCAACTACGGCTATTAATTATAAAAACCAACAAGAGCTTCTGTAGCCAATTATTATTGTTGTAGCCACTAACATTATCTTATAATTCCTTAACTCGGTCAAATCTCGTGTAAAAAGCTGATTATTTCTTACATATCTAATTGTGTGTCTTGGAAACGCCTAATTTTTCTGTACGGACTCCTGACGTAGCTTTACGTGCCGTGGAAGTTATTCCAGAGTTATTTTCATGTTATTTATAGGTTATTTTCAATAATCCTGAATAACCCAGAAATAACCCGCAGTTTTTTTTTTTTTCTGGTTATTTTGAGATTATTGAAAATAATCCATAAATAACTCGAAAATAACTCAGGAATAATCTCCGCTGCACGTAGAGCTACGTCAGGAGTCCGGACAGAAAATACGCTAGTTGGAAATACTTCTAAAATTATTCCACGAAATTATCCAAAATGGACGACAGGAATAAAGTTAAAATATTTAACTTTCTTAAGAAAAACAATGATGTAAGAGAATATTATTTTATAGTATACTGAAATGTAATATCATAAAATAACTTCTTAGGACTAAAAATTCGAATCAAATGACTTTATACTGACGAGTGAGAGGGATAGTAATTCGATGACATTGGAGTAATAGAAAAATTACGTGTTATTCAAGTGTTATTGTATGTTATTAAAATGTTATTATGTTCTCAGAATATTTTCGGTATTATAATAATACTTGAATAACACACAATAATACAAGAATAACATGTAATACCACATGAATAATACGGGAGGAATATTCTCTTATGTTACCAGACATATTTTATTTTTTTTTTCCTGTCACCTCCACATGACGTGATTTCATTGGACTGCACACGTAACTCTACGTGCGGAGTCCTGATGCAATATATTTTCCATTCGGTGGGAATCGAGTTATTGGGCTTCTTTGCATTTTTTTTTAAATAAATGATAAATGTAACAAAATAAGCACGCTAAACTAATTTTAATTTTAAAAATGAATTGATTTGTATTCAAATTATCGAAAATATATTAAATTTTAATCTCCGATAAGACCGATGAAGGCGGCTTTTCTGAGATGGAGATTGAAAGTAAAAATGTGTCTATTTATATCCTAAAATTCTGCCTATAAAATCAAAGTCATGGGAGGACGAGTTTTGGTGAACATATTAGCTGCTTGGTTAGCAAAGGAGATGATAACTAAAAGTATGGTGCCCTGAGTAGGGCTGTCAATTTGGCTCGTTGTTCGTGAACAGCTCGTGTTCGGCTCGTTAAGCAGCTCGTGTTCGGCTCGTTCGTTAAGCCTAACGAGCCGAACACGAACAAATTTTTAAGCTTGAAATGTAAACGAGCCGAACACGAACAACAGTTTGTTCGCTCGTGTTCGGCTCGAAATGACTCGAAAAAAAATTATATAACTTTTTATATAACAATATATTACATATATTATTTATATAATAATATATTATATATATTTATGTCTAAGTTTTTTGTATATATTTGATCCAGGTTCGAATCCCACACTTCTATTTTTCTCAATTTTAGTTTAACGAGCCAATTTCGAGCCGAACACGAGCCGAATACGAATATTTAAATCGAGCCGAACACGAACACACTGTTCACGAGCCGATTTCGAACACGAGCCGATTTCGAACACGAGCTATTTCGAACGAGCCGAACACGAGCCAAGCCTGAGCTCGCTCAAGCTCGGCTCGTTTACAGCCCTAGCCCTGAGTAGCATGACAACGAACAAAGTGACAATCAATTTCAATCTATTTGACACGCTCGTGAAAAACGTCATTATGAGACGGGAGTAAATATTACGTGCACTGGGCGAACATGCACACTGTGATATTTAGGTGGTATTGGGGTGGAATTGCACCTCAATATCACCTTTATACCACCAATATTGCCTCTAGGGCTGTCAAAAAAGCTCGTTGTTCGCGAACAGTTCATGTTCGGTTCGTCCATGAGTTCGTGTTCGATTCGTTCGATAAGTAAACGAGACAAACGCGAACAAATTTTTTTCATTCGGTTACTTAAACGAACCAAACACGAACAGTGATGCGTTCGTTCGTGTTCGAATCGTTATTGTTTGAAATATAAAATAATTATATATATATATATAATTTATTATATTTTAAAACATTAAATTTTATAAATTATAATATATAATAAAATAATAATAATAATATATTAATATACTATAGTAGTAATATACTATAATATAAGTTATATAATTAATATATAATATTATTTTTATATATTAATATTAGGGATGTCAAACTGACTCGTCGTTCGCGAACAGCTTGTGTTCGGTTCGTGTTCGACTCGTTCGTTAAGAAACGAACACGAGCTTATTTCAAACAAACTAAATTTTAAACGAACCGAACACGAACACAAGCTTTGTTTGTTCGTGTTCGGTTCGTTTACACCCCTAATTGCCTCAATACAACGCCAATATCATCGATCCGCACCTAATGCGCACTTATCTCATCCGCACACAATACTTTTTCTTCATAAAGCGGATAGCAAGGGGAGTATGAGGAAGAAGAGAATTGATGGAGGGCCATATACATAGTCACCAGATAAGTCGAAGTATTTATGTATGTGACATCCCAAAATTCATATTTAAGAGAAATTTTCATACATACCTAAACATTTCTATGTATTCACACATCGAACGCCTAAACTTCCATTTTTACATATAGGCCAACCCCACCTATGGCCAAACCATAGGGATGGATTTTTTCCTACATGTAAAAATGAAAGTCTAGGTGTTTGATCTAAAGAAAAACATGAAAGATAAATTAAAATAAAATAATATTTTTTTAATACACTTAAAATATTTAAAAGTTATTTTTAGTGTTTTTAAAGATATGTTAATTTATTTTTTAAATAAAAAAAATTTATGTAAAAAAGTCACTACATAAATATTAAAAAAATTGTTTCCATATAAGCCCTCACTTTGCGGAAAAAAATATTACATCATGTGTTCTCGCGCAGAAATGCATCAGGACTTCAATAATTTGTATCAAGTGTTAGGAGGAGGCAGATCATACATTAAAGTATAGAATTTTTTTTTTAATGAGGCCGATGACACAATTTTATTGGAGTCATTATGCAGTTCTACATCAAGACTCCTGATATAAAATTTATTTCAGTTGCAAATTCAATCATTTCATATGATGAAATATCTCCAATAATGCTTCAAATTAATGGGTTATTTTTTTCATCCAACAACTATAATCAAATTACCTCTGACTTTAAAACGAAGATGAAGGAAGAGGCAAGATGATTGACTCCATAGAAAATATTTAGGGGTGTTAAATTAGGTTGGCAGGTCGGGTTTGGGCCTGACCCTAAATTGACCCAATTCAAAACTACTTAATTTAACTCGACTAGAATATTAAACAGCTTAGAAAATCTAACTCGAAGTTGGCCCGCTTTCGATCCGTCAACTGGTGCCTCACCCATATAACTTGTCTCGCATAAGATATAACAGTTATTCAAGTTAAAATTGGGTCGATTTCCTATTGGTGGGTCAATTTCGAGTTAGCAGGTCAAATTTGACTCAAGTCACCCCTAAATTGAGCTTAAATCTGATTAACTAATAGATTTTAAGCCAAAGCTATAGCATAATTCTATGAGTTCGAGTCGTCTTATTTATTATTAAAAAGAGAAGTTGCTTTCAAAATTATAAATTAATTAATAAAATGATAAAAAAATAAATTAAAAATGAAATAATAAGAAACCACTTAATAAAAATAATCAAAGTACAAATTTTAAAATTTTTAACAGCTTTGCACTTAAGATCTAGCATGTTAATATTTTCTTAAATGTATAACACATTAATGTTTCAAATCGAACGGTCTCATGAGCTAATGAATTGCGTCAAAGCCGACCTAAACTCGACTTATTAGTTGACCGAGCCCTACAGACGAGCCATTTGTTGAGTCAACTCCGAGTCATCGGATTCAATCAACCTAGGTAATTTCTAGATTTTCACTCTGAATTATAGCCTTAGCTTCTTGTGCTGAGACTCCTATCAACTCTGGCCATGCTTCCTTTCCTGAGAATATTCAATTAAGAAATGTTAATTTAGTTTTTAATAAATATTTAATATTCATAAAAAGAGGGATAATTAAATAAATAGCACTTGAAATATTGTTATTTACAAAATTCACACTTAATGATTTTTTGAATCATCGAGTCAATGTATTTACGTGTTTCACAACAAACGAGTGAGAATATGATTTAAAAAAAAAAAAAAACACGAGTTCGAGTTTTATAGTGACTTTTGATATTCGAGTGACAATTTGAAAAATGAATGAAAAAGTGTTGCTAAGAAATGAAAAACTAAATAAATGTTTAGTAATTTCCTTACAAAAATATTGTAACTTATAACTTACATTTATAGAAAATATATTAAAATATAAGTATAAATAAAAATGATTATAATGGAAGAAGACTAATTAGTTTTATCAAATTTCCAATGATCTTATTATGCCACATATTGAAAAAGCAATATAAGGGTTAATTTTATAAATACATAAATTTTAAGGGATGAAATTATCCCAATTAATTTTAATAGACATTTCTTGCACACCATATGAATTATATTTTGTGGCATGATTTATATGATTTAATTAAAAAATTTCTTAAATATTTTGTTCTCTTATATATGCAAGACTTGAACTCTTATTTTATTGCTTATATGATTCTATCAAATAAAAAAAACTTACTCTTTATCAATGTAAACTGCATATTTAAAGGACTCGGGATTTGTTTGAGATAGCTTTCTGCCTGTACTGCATTTCAGACAATCATTACAGCTCCATTTGAGGAACTATTTTTTGTTGCTTTTTAAAAATTTCTATCATGAAAATTTATTGATTTGTTTATGACAAATGAACGAGTATTTAAATTAGCTAAAAATTCAAAAGAGTATCCAGATTTTCATAGAAAATTTTCAATAATTCAATTTACAAATATAAATAAATGCACAATTTAATAAATCAAGTAAGAAAATGAATAAACCACATGATCTAATCTAGCGTCTATAATATATATTTTCTCACAAGAATGCATTCTAAAATAGAAAACAAATATGAAAACAAGAGCAAAAAAATAAGAAGAAAATTGCACTATTAGAAAACTCATAATATAAAATCTTTCATCAATTAATATAATAATATATTAATTTTAAATACACAATTAAATAAATTCTAGCTAATCAAATATTATAGCATACATGATACTAGTTATCATCGAGATTTTATATAGAATATTTAACAAGTTACTTGTTGAACAGTTAAAAAATGAGTATGTTTAAATAAGATTAACTATGTCCAAGTCTAGTTTATTTAGCATTCAAGCTTTTAAAAAAAGTTTCAAGCTTGCTTATTTACTAATTCAAACGTACATGATCGGGTCTTAATCAAATCGAATTTGAGTTGTTCATCGGGTGCATTGGTTCATTTGCAACCCTAGGTGGCTTATGCTTGGATCACCCGATCATATTCTTGTCGCTTTTTAGCTCAATTGGTTTTGGTGTAGTAGAATTTGGAACACGCAGCTTAGATCCTCCCGTCAAGTGGGCCTCACAATTTCTTCGTAGTAGATCTTAGTAGATCTGTCTCTATCGTATTCTTCTCTCTTGAACCCTTAAATCTCTTTAAGATGGGCAAAAACATCATCTTTCTTATCTAAAACACTACTTGATACCAACACATAAAACAATTACAGTAAATTCCCATATATTATATCTCTATCATATTAGCTAAACGTCTCACGCACCATCTACTTCTACCTCTTTACGTCGTAGATGCTCTCATCCAATAAATGCAATGCAATAATTAAGATCACAAAAACCCTCCACCCTGCTGTCAATCACCATCTCCATGAATTATTTCAGAAAAAAAAAATCAGTTTTTTCAGACTGTAATTTAGCCATCCTATCTATTTGAGCGATCATTACATGTAAAATCTGTACATATTGATGGTGTTATCATGATATTTAATCAAAATACCATAATAATATGATCAAATCCTTAACTATTTGTGTCTATCTATCTATGTCCTTGCTTTTTATTTGCTGAAAAATACTGAAAAGGAAAAATGAAAGATGGAAGGAGGAAGGCAACGTTTGAGGCGGAGAAGCTGCCGTCTTTATCAGAACAACCGGTTTGTTCACGGCGATGTATTTCCAAATATTGCGGGCCAGTCGGTGATGGCTACCGGCTTCACCCCCTCCTTTTAAAACCCTCTGTTTCTCGCTCTCTGAATGTTTAATTCAAATAATGGCGTCTTGCCGGATCTCACTCTTCTTCTTCTTCTTTTTATTCGTCCTTTGCTTTCATGAACGGAAGATTTCCGCCGGTCAAGGTATGTCTTTTTTTTTCATACAAAATACAAACCTCTCAGAACATTTGTATTTATATATTTAATTAAGTTAAGGGATCTCGCCGGCGACTGGAGGCGACAGAATCAGGGCGGTGTGTTGGGAAGCTCTGAAGCAGAGTTGAAGAGAAGCAAAAAGAAAGGGCAAAGCCTGCAGAAGGATAAATGTTCTTAATTTGAATGTATTTAGCTCTCTATACATTAGATTAACATTAACTCATTCACTCTTATTTTATATCTAGCTGAGCTTGGGGAAGATTGGTCATCTCATTGGCACGGTTGATGTTAGTTTTGTGTTTTTTGTGTCAGGTAGTGGTCTTACAAGGATGTATGTTGTTTGATCCTGGGACAAGATGTGGTGTGGAGTGATTTCGGTTTGTTTTAGGTGATTGTGGATGAAGTGGTGGTCTACTTCGGTGTGCTTTATTATGGGTATGAAATATGGGATTGTGAGTTATGATGATGGGTGTGTTGTCACTGTATATATGATTGTTAGAAGTGTTTTTCAAGTGAGTTTTTATGGTAATCTTGTAAGCTATAGAATATCTATAATGGCGGAGACCAGGGCTTTGTATTGTCCCTCCATCGAGGATATCTTGTTACTGTTGGTTGATTTTTTAATTTTTGATTATGATATGAGATTGGGTCCTAGGTAAATACAGAAGTTTGTAGTGGATTTGTGATCGGTTTGGTTGCTTACCCTGTTTGCGTGAGTGTGAGCTTTGAGATGCGGATACCTTAGTTTGATGGGTAGCATTGATGTCATATGTTATTTAGGTATTTGAGTAGCCGTTTGAGAAGTTTTGTATGTTCTGAGAGTAGGATGTGCATGTATTCGTTGAGGTAGTTGACTGTGAAGGTTATGTCTGTGTTAGTGATTGTTAGGTATTTGATGCCCTCCCTTAAGTTCAATACCTTGTTGGACTCAAGAGAGGGGCAAACAGAATCTCTATGCGCTGTTGGAAACTCACCAACGGAATTCAAAAGAACTCATGAAGTAGTAACAATAGTCAAAGCCCCCATCTTTTTTTCTTACTCCATTTAAATAATAGAAATATATTACAAACCTCCCAACCAAACTAGGAAGTTAATAACCTATAAAATTACTTTTAGGAAAGCAAATAAACACATAACATAAAGGACAACATAACATGAAAAAGAAAAACTTTAATTAACTTGTAAAACAGGAGCCTTTAATTGAGCTTCATAATTCAAATTTAAAATTTAAAATTTAAATTTTGAATTTGAATTTGAAACTTTAATTAAGATTTATTGTCCTTCCTGATTTGTCTCGGTTTCCAATTCCTCCTCCATAATTTGAAACTTTAATTTGAATTTTGAATTTTGAAACTTTAATTTGAATTTAATTTGAATTTTGAATTTGAAATTAGAATTTATTGCTCTTCCTGCTTTGTCTGGGTTTTCAAATCCTCCTCCATAATTTCATCTGGATTTGCATCAGTATTGCACAGGGTCTGACAGTTGTTGGGGGTCATGCAATGGTGTGTTAGAAATAGTTTTTTTTGTATGATGGAAAGATATAAGTGTTAGTGCTGGCTTGGATTGAAGCATTGTTGTTGTATGAAGTAGGTTTGTGAGATATTTGTTCTGTTGGAGGAAGTAGCCACGTGTAGTGTGATGTACTTGTAGCCCTAGGAATTGGGACATGTTTAAAATTTGTTTGAGGTTAAATTATTGGTTCCATGAATCGCTATTGCTGGTATTGAGCTAAATCTCTAATACCATGATGAAGGAAAAAAGAGAGGGAAAAGCTTGAACAAAGATAAAATATTCTCCATTTGAATGTATATATCTCTTTAAATATTTTGTTACATTAACTCCATTGCTATTATTTTATATATAGCTAAGCTCATGATAGCCTAATAGTTCACGGGTATCAGTCGATTGTATCTTTGCATTTGTTGTGTCAACGATCTTTTTCGTTCTAGGAGGGTCTTTGGGTTGTTGGGGGACCTCTATAGCGGAGGTTAGGTGGGGATCACCAAGGCAAGCTTCTTTAGAGATGTCAAGGTTAGTGTGGGTGGCTTAATTGACTTTGGTTAAGGCGACAACGCCAACAACCACAATTGCGATATTGTGATATTGAGCTTTGTCATGGACTTACTCTGTCGAGGGTTGTGAATGTGCTGACTAAGGAAGTCATGGTAGGTCTAAAAATAACAAGTGGCGACATGACTGACAGCGATATGGTCAACAAGGTCAGGGCAAAGTGCAATGAGATCGAGCGGCACGGTGATGGAAGAAAATATTACATCATGTATTGACGTCAGTTTAGATGAGCCGTCATGTATCATACAACGGCGTGGTCGCACCTGGACCGTCGTCCGGACATGCGGGCGGCCGCATATAATGCTAAAATTTCAACGAATTGCTAGTTAATTGGTTTAGATAGAAATTATGAGAAACGTTTCAAGAAATAACACATATTTTTATTGAATTTATTACATATAAAAATCAATTTTGTAAGGGGAATTTACATAAATAACATACATTTCTTATTACATTTACACATCTAACAGCTAAACTTTCTTAATAAACCTAAGAACTTTAACATCATATCAAAATACCACCGAAATTAACTTTTTTAAATTAAAATATACATTTTCATGTATAAATTTATGACACCAAATTAGTATAATAATTGTAAATATCAATCTTTTGGTGTTAATTAATATGTAAATACATAAGAATTTTCTGGTATTGTATGTATGTAAATTTCCATTGTAATTGTTGTATGGACACAAATTTACACCGACAGGTTAGTTAAACAATTATTCTCTATATAAGGGGTAATTGTGCTATCATGAAGATGGGCTCCTATGAGAGATGTCCAATTACATTATGTAACCCTAAAAATAAAGATACAGTGGCGACATTTTAGTCAGCACATAATTATAGGGTTGGGAGCCCTAAAATGATGTCCGGTCAGATGGGAACGGGAATCTGGGATGACACTCAACCAGATTTTGGGTTTGGCCACTGCATGTCGGGAGTTTGAGGTAGTGGCAACGAGGTCATTTCCACGACAGCTATGACCGAATGGCGGACTGGGAGGCCCCTGGCCAACTACTTTAGATCTGAACGATTTTCATCGTTTGTCCAGCTTGATGGAAGAATGAAAGATTCATCCACTTGAGCTTTGCGCCATTAGACTTGAAGTGAGGTGACCGAGTTCTACTAGAGTTTAGATTGTCTTCCTCGCATCCTATGCAAGCAAGATAGACACAAGGCCCTTTGGTGAGTTCTTAAAATCAGCCTGACTTATATTTTTTTCTGCATTCAGGATAATATTCTTATAACAAATGCTAAAATAATTACATATTATGATATTAACATACGATAAAAAATACATTTTAAATAATCTGAACATCTCAGAGCTTTAAGATTCACGAAATTTGGAAAACAATACCGTTGACTTTGAATCTCACTCGTTGACTTACCCTGCAGGCGACCAATTCGCAAAGGGAAGCATAGTAATTCCCGGCCTCGAGCTCCGCGAGCACTCCACCTTCACTAAAATCTGCACATCCCCGGCCATCCCCGGCGATTCAATCGCCGCCTTCTTCTCCCCTTCCTCCCTCCCCTCCGGCTTCTTCCCCCTCGGCTCCCACTCCCAACCCCACACTCCCAATCCCTCACCACCGCGCACCCTAATCGCTAGCTCCACCGCCGCCTCCACCTCACTCGCCTCCCCCACCGACTTCACACTCCTCTTATCCACCAACTCCTCCTCCCCTTCCCCCGCCTTCTTCTGGCTCCCAATTCCCCCTCCCGGCTACACCGCCGTCGGCCACCTCATCACCACCTCCCCACACAAACCTCCTCTCTCCTCCCTCCGCTGCCTCAGCAACAACCTCCTCGAACCATGCCCCACCAACCCCCCAATCTCCTACTCCAAATCCGAACCCCCTTTCTCCGTGCAACATTCAGACTCCATCGGCACCTTCGTCGCAACCAGTCAAAACTCTCTCCTTTGCTTAAAGAAGAACGTAATAACCCTCGCCGCGATGCCAAACCTCACCCAAATCACCTCCCTGATCCAAACCCGCTCCCCCTGGTTCCATTTCCACCCTAAAGAGCCCTACTTGCCATCCTCCGTCTCCTGGTTCTTCAACAACGGCGCCCTGCTATACACCAACAGCACCCCCAACAGCCCCTCCCGCATCGATCCGGCCGGCTCCAACCTCCCCCAAGGCGGCGCTAACGACGGCGCCTACTGGCTCGACCTTCCCGCAGACTCTGCTTCACAGAACAGAATCAAGGCCGGAAACCTTTCCTCCGCCGAAGCCTACATCCACGTCAAGCCGGCGCTCGGCGGCACAGCGACGGACATTGTTTTCTGGCTGTTCTACCCTTTCAATGGTCCGGCGAGGGCTAAGATGGGGTTCATCAACATCGGGTTAGGGAGAATTGGAGAGCATGTGGGGGATTGGGAGCACGTGACTCAGAGATTCAGCAACTTCGACGGGGAGTTGAAGAAAATGTACTTCTCGCAGCATAGTGCGGGGGAATGGGTGGATGCAGGGGAGCTAGAGTATGCGGAAGGGGGGAAGCGGCCGGCGGCGTATGCGACGCTGCACGGGCACGCGTTTTACAGAAAGGCGGGAATGGTGTTGAAGGGAGAGGTGGAGAAGGGGGTGGGGATAGTGGATGAGACGGCGGAAGGGGGTGCGGTGGGGGACGCGGGGGCGGATTTGGGGGTGGAGGAGCCGGCGTGGTTGCAGTATATGAGAGAGTGGGGGCCGAAGGTGAGGTATGATGTGGACAAGGAGTTGGAGAAGGTGATGAGGTATTTGCCGGAGAGGGTGAAGAAAGCGGTGGGGGATTTGGTGAGGAGGTTGCCGAAGGAGGTGTTGGGAGAGGAGGGTCCGACCGGGCCGAAGGAGAAGGTCAGCTGGAATGGAGATGAGTCCTAGAACATCATCAACCGCCAAAATATTACTCTGGGTGCATTCCGAGTTTAATGATGTGGCACCACATGTTAAGTGGATCCTATCGTTTTTAACACTGACCAATATCAGTGTATTGCGGTGTAGTGCCCCCACCATTGTACTCACAAATTGTGTTAGAAGTCCTGATCTAATATTTTCAGTCGCACCTCTCAATGTGTGTGTATGAATGTATGTATATTGCACTCATCTCAAAGCTAATCCAACGCTTTGTGATTCATTTCAATCAAGATTTGATTAAAATATTCTGATCCAAAGTTTCCCTCTTCCATGTTGCCAGACTTGTGAGTGAGTACATGTGTTATTCTCTATGAAACAACATTGAACTATTCCTTGGCCCTGAAAAATAAAAAATGTACAAATGCAGTTATGAAAATGTTGATCAAAATGAAACCACATTCAAAATGCCCCATCAAACCATTTGTAATCCAAATGTTGAAAATAGTATTGCCTCCAAAAACCAACATTTCTCATCTTTTAAAAGAAGCTTTGAGCTTGTGAGTACAGCCACAAGACTTCTCTCAATCAGAGTAAGCTTCGATCGCTGCAAAGTCTTATCTTTATCTAAGTAAAAATGGAGTTGTATCATCTCCGCAATCAAATCATGGTAAAATCTGCAACCACGGCAATAAGAACGTAACTTAAATTTTGCGAGCCCAAAATTAGAAAAAAAAAAAAGTATAGTGTATAGTAGAGGTCAACCAAATAAAATATCATTGGATGGGGTCAGCTCGGATGATTGGATCGAGTAAAGGTATTTAGTTCGGTCAAGTCATGAGTCAACCATTTATAATTCAAGTTTGAGCACACAATCATATGTTAAGAATGTGAAAATCCAAGCCAACTATAAACTTCCCGCTTGCCATGGAGCTCCAAACCAAAATTTATGCCTATACTATGTATAATAGATCTTCAATTTACATTTTATATTTATACCACCCAAGTCTTTCATCACATAAAAAATATCATCACTTTAACTTTTAAAGAAGTAAAATACATCTTTTCATGCATAGGTAAGGAGAGTTATGCATCCGTAAATTGAATTATAAATGCTAAACATGTAAATATATAGTAATTGAGTGATACATATGTAAATCTTCCAAAAACAATACAAAAGACAATGAATCTAGTCTCAAAAAAATGGAGAAACATCGAAATATATCCAATTCAGTTGATGTCATTTGCTCGATATAAATGTTCCATTTATAATCAATCCCAAAAAAGAAAAAAAATAGATTTTTGAAAAAAAAAACACTTAAAAGAATGGAAGCCTCTACCAAATTCGATCACGTGCTAATTTAAATAATTATTTCACGTAAAGAACGCTTAGGCAACGAATGTTACATAAAATATACGAACAGTACTAATATTTGGACCATGATCTTACAAAAAAAAGGCCAAATAAGAAGCCACAAACTTGCATGAACATGAATAATTGCTAAGCCGAAATAATAATGTATTAAATGAATAGAGCTTTCTTAATGCAAAATGATATTAAGCTTGTTGGGTAAGGGCTCAAGCTTTTTGCTATCAGATGTACAGGATATTGATGACACACAGCAATTCATGTTTTTTCTTCCATATGGAATCTTACAATCCATAGGTGTTGTATGTGATGGTTGAATCTAGCAGACTTTCATGTTGGTTTGATGATTCATGATGGTAAGGAAGAGTCCTTACCATCACATAGTGTTCTATGTGATGGTAAGAACTTTCTAGCTGTTAGAGGACTATTAAGTGCTGGTTTTGTGGTTTTGAAAAGCTTTCTGAGTGAGAAAGAGATGTTGGAAGTCCTCAAGTTCAATTTTCTTCAATAAACCACCACGCAGTCCGCATTTAGCGTAAAAAATTAAATACGTTTTCGGACAAGCTACAAAAACACAGTTTCTAAACGGTTCAAAACGCCGCGGTAATGGATAAGCTGCCCCAAATAGAATCTTATTCTCTTTGCAGAAATTACACAGACAACTAGTTTACCTCGCAATCTCAAATTCATTATGAGTAATATAAAAGAATACTGCTCATACTCAGCTTGATGCCAAAAACCATCCATTGTGGAGAGCCCAGGTGCTCAAAATTGTCTCAGCCAATGGATTTCAATTATAGAGCTATAATAATAACATAAATTACTAATATCCAAGATAATATATATATATA
>NW_018164973.1:263846-273109 GCF_001263595.1 Phalaenopsis equestris | reverse complement strand
TATATATATATATATATATATAGTTATTCGAAGAGATATATGTAATTTTAAATAAAAACTGTAAGTCTAAATTCTTAACATCGATTAAAAAAAAAAAAAATCAGTACTAAGAGTCTATTTGAGCAACTTGTGCGTTTCAGGATAAGCAACTTATCCTGAAACGTGTCCCGCGGGTTATCCACAGGGGTCGACCCGCTGCCTACGTTTAGTATAAAAAACTCAAACGCGGCAGACAACGTTTTCAAAAACGGGCAAACCAAACTTTTAGGAGGCATTTTCAAAAATGCCGCCGCACTTATAAGTTTTCCCAAACGGCCCTAAATAGTTTTAGCTTTCACCAGTGTTAGTCCTAATTAAATAAAAACGATAGAACTTATTAGTTTTAAAAATATCATCCATATCACGTCATAAAATATCATTATTTTCATTTCAAAAAAAATATTCATATGCAGCCAAGGTGGCCTAATATGCCCTGGCTGAGCTGCCACAATATATAAACTTATTTATTTTATGAGTTAGCCCTACAGCCCATAACGCTCATGGATTACTTTATTTTCCTCCCTTGGGCTGGTTGCTAAAATTTCCTTGAAGCGATTAAGAGTCTGTTTGAGGCAGCTTGTAAGCACGAAAGCGTTTTTTAAAATGTCGTCTAACTGTTTGATTTGCGCATTTTTAAAGCGTTGTCTGCCGCATTTGGGTTTTTTACTATAAACGCAGGCCGCGGGTCGACCCCTGTGGTTAACCCGGGGGCCGCGTTTCAGGATAAACTGTTTATCCTGAAACTCACAAGCTGTCCCAAATAGACTCTAAGATATAAATCTATTAGTGTGTATGTATATATATATATATATATTCCAAAATATTTTTTTATTTATTAGTTTTATTAATTATATTTTTAGTATATGCATATGAAAAATAAGACAATCAAGCATATTCAGTTAAGAAATATAGCTAATGTTCATTTTTGTTAAAATATGATCTAAGTTTTAATAATGAAATATTCTTTTGTTAGTTAGTTAGTTCCAAGTTTGTTTGTATAAACTGTAATTAGTTTTTGTTTAGTTGTTTTTTTTTGTTTCGTTTGTGAGGTGAACTAAAATGTGCATACAAGAGGTGCATAGCAATTAAATGATAACAAGTTCAGTTCTTACTGAATTTCTTTTCTTTCGTGTTTTCTTTCTACCATCTTTTTCTATTTTCTCGAGAGAATCTTCATAACAATTGGAATCAGAGCTAGAAAAAAAGAGAAGGTTGATATGGCTATGACAAAAATTGATATCAAGAAGTTTATTATGGAGAATGATTTTAGTCTATGAAGAGTTAAAATGAAGGCTCTATTCATTCATCAGAGACTTATCTAATGCAATTTCAAGAGAAGGTTTGGAGGCAATGGCTGATAGGATAAAGGGAAGAGAGATTCAATTGAAAGCCCATAGCGCTATTATCTTATCATTGGGAGATGAAGTCCAGAGGGAGGTAGCTGGAGAAAACAAGGCTTGCAGTGTCATCTCATGTGCTTGTAGTGTCACCTAAAGCTTCTAAAAATGAATGTATTTTTTATTTAGGATTTCATTTCATATGAGCCCAAATAAAGAATTGTTTCAAATTTTCAAGAAATGTGAAGGCGGCATGACTTTGTTTGGAGAAAACAAGGCTTGCAAGATCAAGAGAATGGGTTTAAATTTCATAATGATGCTTGATGATTGTTGTATAACACCACAACTTGTAAAGCATGTTCCTAATATGAACAAAAGTTAATTTATGTTGGTGTGCTAGATGCAGATGGTTGTATGTAGAAATTAGATAATGGTGTAACTAAAGATCCTAAGGGAGCTGTGATAATCATTAAAGGATTCATTAAAAATCAAGTGTATGAACCCGTTGGCCACACATAAACTCGGCAGTTGCGCTAACAATTTTAGATGAAAATGATAACAACAAACTACGGCATTTAAGACTAGGTCACTTCAACTATCAAGAGTTAGAAGAACTTAGCAATCAAAACTTACTTGGCGGTGATGACATAATTAAATTGCAATTATGTGATTGCCAAATGATGCATGGTGAAATTCACAACAACAATTCATAACACAAAGGGAATATTAGATTATGTACATAGTAATTTGTGGGGCCATGCAAGAAACAACCTTAAGGGAGGGGCTAAATATTTCATGTCCATTATTGATGACTCATTGAGAATGGTATGGACATATTTTCATTAAGATAAAGCTTTCCATACCATCAAGGAATGGAATCATGTCATAGAGAACCAAGTTGGCAGGAGAACTAAGAAACTACATACATATAACATTTTGAAGTACTACTGAAATATGTTCGATAAATTTTACAAACATGAGAACATTGCAAGGTACACCACAATTTGTAACACAACACAACAAAATGGATTGGCTGAGAGGATGAATAGAACCCTATTAGAAAGTGTACATAGCATGTTTTTCCTCGAGTTGAAACAAAGTAATTAAGCTATCCATTCTAGAGCTGTAAGATGTGTTTTCCGAAGCTATCCGAAAGGGAATGATACAAAGTAAGTAAGCTATCTGTTCTTGTTTATTTTCTTTTATTCCCTATGTTCTTTCTACCATTTTGTCTATTTTCTTAGGTTAATCTTCATATTCAACATTTATTTATTATTAATATAGTATATTTCTAACAAAAAAAAATTTTAAGCTCCATTGGCGAACCCAAGGATGAAAAAATGTTGATAATTTGCTTCAAATGATTAATTTTATGTACCAAAAAAAAAAATCATGGCTTTGCCACTGCATGTATATTTAAGAGTTAAAATTTAATTGTTATATACGTAAATATAGGGCTGTCAAAACGACTCGTTGTTCGTGAACAACTCGTGTTCGGCTCGTTAATTTTGTTTGATAAGTTAACGAGTCGAACACATCTGAACTAAGATGTGTTCGTTCGTGTTCGGCTCGTTTTGGCTCGAAATACTACTCATCAAGTTTATATATGTGTAGTATTTTAAAAAAAATTAATTGACTACAAGGCTACAAAAATTTATAATCAATTAAAATATTGATTAAGAAAATAGAATAAAAATTATTAAATTAAATTCAAATGATGTTTTAATATAAATAATAATTTTTAAATCTTGTTCAAATCTTATTGTCTTATGGCTACATGATTAGGGTTGTTCAAATGACTCTTTGTTCGTGAACAGCTCGTGTTCGGCTCGTTAAGCAAACGAGCCACACTTTTTGAGCTCGAAATATAAACGAGCCGAACACGAGCGAGCTTACACCCCTACGTAAATACATACATTTATATTAGAGGTGTTGATGGATTAAATAGAGTGGTGTTGCTCTCACCCATATGTAATAATCTTTGATATGAAGGTTTTATTTTATATAATTTTAGTAATTATGAATATTATAAAAAATTAGTTTTTTTTTTTTAAGATGAGTCATGAAATTCTATAATTTTACCTGCACAAATCAAAACCCAATTTGATCCAAATCAAATTGCAAATGATACATCGCACCTCCAAGGTGTTGAACGCAAGACCTACCTCTTTGTTTAAAGGGCTATGCACTCAACTCTAAGCTGACTTGTATTTATCTCAATTTCATATGTGAGACCAACTATTCTTGTTGGATATTACCCTTCATATTGGATAGTTTTCATATGTGAGAAATGGATAGTTTTCAGAGTAGCTAAAGGGTTTGTCTCATTCATTTTATTGAATGAAGAGATTGTTGAATTGTTTATGGGGATGTTGAAAAGGAGGAATTCATGCTTTACTGTTGTTGAGCGACAGGCTCTGATACCATGTAGAGAATCCTGGAGACGTAAAAGAGGAAACATAAAAAAAGACCAAACTTGTTGCTTAGCTTGAAACCAGATGAGTATTTCTCACACTTCATATTACAATAAAATTCATTATATAGACCGAGTAATGACATATTAGTAAATTACATAAAGGGTAATATGATAAATATACATGGTTGGAAGCCGACTTAAATACAATAGAATGAAGCATCTGCTTAGCATGGCTTCAGATGCCATTTACATCCAGTAGCATAGAGGAGATTGGAAGAATGGGAGAGCTGAGGAGAGGATCGAGCCGTGAAGCAGTAGGTGAGTCTCTTTAGAAGGGCTCTCACCTCCCAAGGGCTCCACCTCCTCTCTCTCTCTCTCTCTCTCTCTCTCTCTCTCTCTCTCTCTCTCTCTCTCTCTCTCTCTCTCTCTCTCTCTCTCTCTCTCTCTCTCTCTCTCTCTCTCTCTCTCTCTCTCTCTCTCTCTCTCCCTTCCTCATTGTTAGTAGAATTTGAGCATAACATTATGAGACCCAATTTAATTGAAACTTTAATTTCAAATGATGCATAACGAAAGATATTGAACTCAAACCTTGTCTTGTGATTTAATTTCTAAGCTCTCAATACTAAGGTGGCTTGTATAAAATAATTATTAGAGCTTTGTTTTTTTCTAACTTATACATAAATTAGTATATATTAGAGTAGCATAACAAAAAATAATACTAAGTTACAATAATTCTCCCAATGCTTTTAGAGTAATTTATCGGCCCAATGAAAAAAAACATTAGCCTAATTAAAAAAAAGGCAATGCGTACGTGTTTAAGTCCACTGGTTATTTGCTTAACTTTTATAAAACAAATAAGAATTTTCATTTGAACTATTTTTTTATTGTGTCCAACATAATCTGCTCAAGAAATTAGAATTTTCTTCAAACTGTTATGCAAATTAAAGAAACTTCATATCATCATATGTATACACCCAAAAAGGTTTATTAAGCTGTCGAATTACCAAGCTCACCTATTGAGCTGTCGAGTTCACCTATCGAGCAACTAAGCTCACCTGCCAAGCTGTAGAGCTGTCAAATTGCTAAGCTGCTAAGTTGTTAATTTCACCTGCTGAGCTATGAAGTTCAACTACATGGAATAATATAATATAAAATTGCAGGATATGACATAGTATTATATACCTTTATATATTTTATTTCGTATTAAATTTTGTACCCTGAAGAAAAGACTCCCAAGGATTATAAATATGGGTCAAATATTTAAACATTGGGGAGGAGGAGAAGGTGTGGAGAATCTTGGAGACATAAAAGTGGAAATACAAGAAGGACCAAACTTGTTTTTTAGCCTGAAATTGTACAAGTGTTTTTCATACTTTACATTACAATATAACTCATTATATAGGTTGGATAAAAACATATTTGTAAATTTTATAAATGATAATAAGGTAAATATACATGATCATGATGCAGAATAAACACAATAGAACGAAATCTCTGCTTGCTTTAACATCATATGACATTTCCATTCAGCGGCGCAGGGGATATTGGAAGACAACAAGATTTGAGGAGATGATCAATATGTAGAGCACCAGGTGAATCTACTTACCCCCTTAAAGATGATGATCGGAGAAGTAGATCGTCAGTATGGTGGTTAGAGTTACATTTTTGAGGTTAAGATAATCCCTTCCATCTCTATGTGATTTATGAGAGCATAAAACATTGAGTTGTGAGCTAAAGCAATGACCAATGTACTATCACTGGAGATCATTGTTGGAGGTGTGATTAGTCTAGTGAGTTCGTGAAGCAACCTTCTTAGCCCGATAATTTCTATATTTATAGTTGTGATTACTTGTATTCTTCCTTAGTGGAAGATCTATTAGGTTCAATCTAAATAAATAAATAAATAATCTATACATGACTTTTGTTTGCCATTATTATTATTGGCCCAATCTGGGTTACATAGACTTATAAGTGTAGTGGTCCATGTGTTAAAGGTGCACCATTAGAGATATGAGTTATTCGAGAAGTCTCTTAAGTAGTTGGTGATGTCTTGTAGTAAGAGTGTGCATATATTGACCGAGTAGATTAGTGGTTAATGTGATGTCAAGTCTAGTGATCTTAAGATATTAGAGTGAGCTTATAAGTTGCCTATAGTGCTGAAAATCTTGCATATGAGCTGAGTCAGTTGTGTGTTTTAGTGGGTTTATAGACAATGGTGTGAGCACAGATTTGGATTGTAGCAAACCTACTCGTGTGAGTAATTAAGTGATGTCAATACTTTAACTTAGAAAATAGCATAGGCTTGTTATTTCTATTTGCAACCCTAGAAAATGGGAGAGTGTGACAAATTGTTTTAAATTAAATTACTTGTCTAGTGTGTTAATTCAAGAGGAGATGAATGCACTTGAATTTCCAGTTGTAAAAACATCTAAATATACTAATAAATAAATTCAGCATTATGATGATAGATAAGCAAAGATGGTTCAACATTACTAAGTTGAATTTTTTTAGCAAATAAGAAATTACAAAAAAGTGGAGTACCATTATCGAGTAGCCTATTTTAGACTATATATAACTTTTTGTATTTTGCACACATAATGAAGATATTTGTTATCTATGAAGCTTGGAGGCTGAGACAAATAAACACTGTCTTCGAGTTTTCCATGTAGAAAAGCTTTTGGATTATCATGTTGTTGTATTTCTCAATTTTTTGCTCTGGCTAAAACAATAAGTATACAAATTGTGGGAAATTTAACAACTAGATTAAAATTTTCTTTTGAGACAAAAGTGGACCTAGGTAGGGTCCAGAGGAGGGCAATTACTCCCCCTTAAATTTAAATTTTTATTTATATGGGAGAGCAATTTGGTTTTTTGTCCCTTGTGAAATATCTATTTTGTCTCTCCTAAATTATCACTTTTCCCTTCGTTGTCTTAGCCGCTCTCACAAAAGGTATAGCCCTCCCTCAAAAAAGAGGCGGGTTTGTCCCTATTTTGAGACTTCCTTTGCTATGTTGTTTTCCTTGTTGTAAAGCAGCAAATAAAAATCTTATGGGCTAATAGGATTCAATTTAGTTCTTATGGCTGTTTTGAATTCTTAATAGCTTGAAGATAGATGATTCAAGATAAATAAGATGTTATGTTCATTATGAATCTTGGATCTCATATCAACAATATTATCAATCATATTCTTAATAGTGATAAGATAGTGAGTTATTGTGTTTGTTCACACTGAGATGTTGGAAGTTCATTTTTGAGTTGAATTACTCTATATCAATCTGTTTGTTGACTGGTTCTTCTTTCTAAAGTGTTCAAATGGTGGTTGTAATATTTAAATTAAGAACATAAGATGACACATATAGTAAGATGTTTGAAAATATTGTTGCACCAAGATTTTTATCTACCAGTTCCCACATAACACAATCTGGGCTTTTGGTTTGGGTTTCTGCTTTATCTTGTTGGAATGGTTGGATCTAGAAAAGATTCAAATCCAATAGCTGATAAATTTCAAAGTTGTTAGAATGTTTGTCTATTCATCTTGTTGGGAGAATCAAAAGATTGTTGAATTATTTGTGGGTATGTTAAGAAGGAGGAATCCACACTTTGTTGTTTTTGAGTGAGAGGCTCTGATATCAAGTAGAGAACCTTGAAGATAAAAGAAGACATACAAGAAGGAACAAACTTGTTACTTAGCCTGAAATCAAACAAACATTTCTCATACTTTATATTGTAGTACAATTAATTATATAGACTGAGTAATGACCTATTAGTAAATTGCATAAAGGGTAATAATGTAAATATACACAATCGTAAGCCATCCTAAAAATAATAGTATAAAGCCTCTGCTTGTCCTAGCTTCATATGTCATTTCCATCCAACAGTGTAGAGAAATTTCAAGACTAGGAGAGTTGAGGAGAAGATCGAGTCATGGAGCACCAGTTGAATTTGTTTAAAATGGCTCTCTCCTCCCTTGGGCTCCACCTCCTCTCTCTCTCACTCACTCTTTTCCCTCTTCTCTTTAATGCCAGTAGGATTTGGGCATAAATCATGAAAATTGTGAGACCCAACTTCCTAAAAAGATTCTTGTTTCTGGAGTCTTTGAGAAAACAGTGGTGATTGTCTTTCTAAATTTTTTCTAGTGGGTGAGACTAGTTTTCTTGAATCTTTAGAAAGGTCTTCTATAGATCTCTCAGTTTCCATGTTCTCTTTCTCCACATTAGGATCTTTTCGAACCACTTCCTCCAACTCCCTTCCACTCCTTAACTTGATAGCCTTCATGTGCTCACTATTCTTTTCTTTAGGTTTGATCTCACTATTACTAGGAAGAGTTCATTGGATTCAACTGCTGAGTTTGTTATCTACCCCAATTGATTCTCTATATTCCTAATAGCTGCACCTTGACTTTCTAATTGATTCCTTATCTTCAAAACAACTTACTCCCAAAACAACTTATTTACATAAATATACATTTTAAATTATGGGTATAAAAAAGTTGATTCCAAATCCAACAGCCTCCAACAAACCATATTCATCCTAAAATCTACTATTATGAGCCGACTTATTTATCAAGATAGAAAAAATAATTTTGATTTCAGTTGCTTTTGTTATAAAACAACAAGAAACATAACTAATTAAATGAAAAATATAAAGCATTTTTAATATAATGAAAAGTATATATATTTAAATATTTTTAATAGCTTTACATACATACATACATAAATACATATACCTACAGATACATACATATGCATACACATACGTATACATACAAAGAAATATATATACATATATACATACACATACATATCATACATAGACATGCATAGATATAGACATAGACATATACATGTATATATACATACACATACATAGACATACATTGACAAAGACATAGACATATATATACATATATATGCATAAACGTACATAAATGTATACATACATATACATACATAGACATACATGGACATATACATACATATACACACATAGACATACGTAGACATGAACATACATATACATGCATAGACATATATCTACATATACATGCATAGACATACATAGATGTATACATATATCTACATAAATAGACATACATAGAAATTTACATACATATACATACATAGACATACGTAGACATGAACATGCATATACATACATAAACATATATATACATATGCATGCATACACATGCATAGACATACATAGACATATACATACATATACATACATAGACATATATAAACATGAACATGCATATACATACATAAACATATATATACATATGCATGCATACACATGCATAGACATACATAGACATATACATACATATACATACATAGACATATATAAACATGTACATACATATACATACATAGACATATATAAACATGTACATAGAGATACATACATTGACATACATACATACATTGACATACATACATACATATGTATATATATATATATATATATAT
>NW_018164973.1:261040-263636 GCF_001263595.1 Phalaenopsis equestris | reverse complement strand
AGATATATATATATATATACATATATATACATATATATATACATATATATATATATATATATATATAGATACATATACATACATAGACATATGTAGACATGAAGATACATAGAAATATATACATATACATGCATAGACATACATAGCCCTGCGTAGACATGAACATACATATTCAAACATAGAAATATATAGACATATATACATACATATACATACGCATTTACATATAATAATAATAAGTATATTGTATATTAATATATTTTAAATGACCTCAGGAATCAAGTTGGCAATGTTCCAAATTTGTCTCATTATCAACTTGACTAAATTATAAGCCATTATGAATACAATTAATCCTATATAAAATATGTGATTGGATATAAAAAATGAATTTTTTTTTTACAGCTTATGAATGGGTGGTTGTGCGCATCTTAAGAGAATAGTTTTGTCCACCGTAGGTCAGCGTCATTAGCTGCATAAATATTAAATTTCAGCCTATTTAGCTCTTCTTGTGTCTTTATTTGAAGTTGTGCAATATTTTAAGTTTATTTGACATTTTCATTTCAGCTTCCACCCAACAAAGCAAAATTTAACAAATTCCGCCACTTGGTATTTACAAAATTAATATTTTAGAATTTTTTTTAATTCTCATAAAAATACCAAAATGTCATCTTTTAGAAATATCAATATTCTATAATTTTTTTAATTCTGAAAATACGATCGATCTTAGTGATCTTAATATCATGTATAATAATAAAACGTTTCATTTTTACCGTCACATTAGTAAAAAAGAAGTTGATGAGGCTTTAAAGAAAACCAAGGGTGGAAAGTCTGTAGGACCTGATGATATCTCAATTGAAGTGTGGAAATGTTTAGGAGATATGGGAGTTTCTTGGCTTGCTAAACTGTTTAATAATATTTTAAAAATTGAAAAGATGTCTGAGGAGTAGAGGAAGAGTATTTTGGTCCCCATATTTAAGAATAAAGGAAATGCACAAGAGTGTGCAAATTATAGAGGGATTAAGTTGATGTGTCATACTTTAAAGTTATGGGAGAGGGTAAAAATGAACATAGGTTAAGACGTATGACAAAGATTTCTCATAATCAATCTGGATTTATGTAGGGCAGGTCTACTATGGAAGTAAAACATTTATTGAGAGGTTTGATGGAAAAGTTCATAGATAATAAGGAGAATCTACATTTGATTTTTATTGATTTAGAAAAAGCTTACGATAAGGTTCCAAGAGATATCCTTTGGAGAGTTCTTGAGAAGAAAAGTGTTGATATGACATATATAAGTCATTAAGGATATGTATACTAGAGTTGTTACTTGTGTTCAATCTGAAGGAGGATTCACCAAATATTTTCTTATTTTTGTTGGATTACATCAGGGATCGGCTTTAAGCTCATATTTTTTTGCTTTAGTAATGGATGGTCTTACCGGACATCTACAGGAGGATGTACCTTGGTGTATGTTTTTTGCTGTTGATATCCTTCTCGTGGATAAAACGAGACAAAAAGCCCAGGAAAAACTTGAAGTATGGAGGAAAAACTTGAAGTATGGAGGTCTACATTGGAGTCTAAAGGCCTTCATTTGAGTAAAACTAAATCTAAATACATGAAATGTAATTTTAGTAGTTGTAGCTGTAGTGACGGAATTTTGGGTGATCTTTGGGTGATCAAATTATTAAAAGGTGTGAACGATTTAGATACATTGGGTCCATTGTTTAAAGCGATGGTGATATAGATGGGGATGTTAATAGTATAATTCAAGTTGGTTGGTTGAAGTGGAGGAATGCTTCGGGACTTTTGTGTGATAGAAAAGTACAGCTTAAAATAAAAGGAAAATTTTACAAGACAGTGGTGAGACCTACAATGGTCTATGGCGTTGAATGTTGGCCTTTAAAAGAGAAGCATAATAATAAGTCAAGTGTTGCCGAGATGAGAATGCTTAGGTGCTTTAGTGGCTTTACACTTAGAGACAAAATGCGAAATGAGTATATCCATGATAGGGTTGGTGCAGCTCCTGTGACGGACAAAATTAGAGAAAGTCGTCTTAGATGGTTTGGTCACATTAAACGTCGACCATCTGATGATCTGATTAGGAGAGTAGATATTATAGATTCGACTTGTGTTAAGAAAGGCAGAGGTAGACCTAGGAAGACTTGGGCTTATTATATAAAAAATGATCTTAATTTACTAGAACTAAGAGAAAATACGACACTAAACAGGACGCAATGGAAAAAAAGGATTCATGTAGCCGACCCCATGTTGTGAAATTAAGGCTTTGTTGGTGTTGTTATCGTCGTCATAAGAATATCAAAATGTATTATAAAATTGCAGTCGTTTTTTTTTATTTAAGTTCTTATAGCTTTTATTATGGCACGCTTAAATACGATTTTTATAATTAAAATTAACATAAATGTGAAGATGCTCCGCACTCACTACCTTCAAATTAAAAAAAGGCATTTAGAAGTATGCCACGCAATTCTTATGTGTTTACACATCCTAAGTAGGGCTGTAAACGAGCCGAGCTTGAGCGAGCTCGGGCTTGGCTCGTGTTCGGCTCGTTCGAAATAGCTCGTGTTCGAAATCGGCT
>NW_018164973.1:255596-260687 GCF_001263595.1 Phalaenopsis equestris | reverse complement strand
GAACGAGCCGAACACGAGCTGCTTAACGAGCCGAACACGAGCTGTTCACAAACAACGAGCCAAATTGACAGCCCTAATCCTAAGCCTAAATATTCAATTTTATATAAATATCCCTTAAATTTTAATAACTTATAAAATATTCTAATCAATATCTTTCTAAGAAAATACACATTTTTATGCACAAATCAATGAAACAATATGCTATAAATATTGATACGCTTCTAAGAAGTTTTTATCATTTGTCATGAATCTCGAGACAACACCTTTCGAGCAAGAAATATTTACATTAATAAAAAGTCATCTAGTGCTCTAATTTCAACAAATATATAGTCATATTAACAACTCAAAGAGATGGACCTAAACATATCAAAATTAGTCTAATCAGAGTCAAATTAAGCTTAGAACAAACAACACTTAACATTTTTTCAGATGCATTTGAAAGGTCAAATAAATATCAAATCTAGCAAGCATATAGTCGAATTGAGTATCTCGACAAGATGAATTCAGCGAGCACAAGATTGCTCAATTTTGATCTCGTTAAGACACTCAAATATCCATAAAACGTTGTCTGATTGAAGAAAGCTTCCCAAACCATTTGGCCAAAGTGGTTCACATTCCTGCATTACTTGCACCCAGGGGGGTGGGGGAGTGCTAGAGGCTTAAGGAAGAGAGCTCGAAGCTTTAACAAAGAGCTGAAGTCTAATACTGCTCCTGTCGCGGTCGACCACCGGCCACTACCGTCAACCACCACCTGTCGACTGTCATCGACCACCACCTGTCGGTCACTGTTGATCACCATCGGTCACCGTTCACTTCTTATAATAAGTTCATCCGTGTATACACGTTGTAAATCCAAAGAGTATTCAACATTTCTCACTTGTGGGACGAGGGATTGCATATGTAATCACCAGTTTATAGTGGATTTCTTCAGAAGGGCCAGACCTCGTCATTTTTTCCTTATTATGGGTTTTCTACGTAAGAACTTTTTGTGTCTCTACTGATTGTTTCTTTTATCTTACTTTGCGTTGATGTGTAGAAAAGATCACTTGAGTTCCTTTTTGTTTATGCATCCTTTTGGATGAAATTGCATTATAATGAAAGGTATTTTTTATGTTGTTGTTGCAAGTAAAATAGGTGTTGGATGTGGAGCAATGTGGAGGAGACTTGAAGAAAAGAATCTTCAATATGACTGGCACATTGGTGCTAGTCATAGCCTGACAACCCGAGAGGTTTGCGCCTATGCGCCAAGGTGTAGCGATATTGGCACCTAGACCCTAGACACAAGAGCGCCAAGACGCCCCTGCTGACTTCTGCAAACAGAGAGTCTGGCTCCTAAGCACCGGACCCCTGACGCCTAGGTGGTGCCAACAACTGCTGGAGGTCATTTTGGGTAGTTTGACCCAAGGGCGTGGGATGTTATTAAATGGCCAAGGAAGTTTTCAAGGTGTATTTTTTGGACAGCCTTTTGATGTACTTATTTAATGTAGAGAAAGAGAGGCTGAAGGATTAAGTAGGATAGGCTTTTAATAGCCAATTGGTGAGGAATTGAGTTCTAAAAGGAGAAGAGACTTCAGGATAGCAGTAGGGATCAAAATCCCTTTGGGTGGAGCGTCTTCAAAGCTTTATAAAAAAGAAGGAGATAAGTATTTGACTGCATGTACTATTGTATTTCTTTAAACTTATCAAACAGCAGATTTCCATTGTTATTTTCAAAGAAGCTTTGTGTTTTGTTCTCCATGTTTTATAAATAATTACTTTTATCTTACCTTATGATTCTTGAGTAGGATCTATAAGATTGTAAGATATTTTAATAGTTCTTTTTAAGTATTTAGCTTGATGTTTAACCTTCAGAACTTCATTTACTTTTCATTCTAGTCAAATGAATATTTAAAATGCGTTGTCACTCGGGAGAGCATTAGTAGAGCAATTAGGTTAATCAAATTGAACTATAGGGTAATGGTGCAAGTTCTTTGTATGGAGATATAAATGTTAAAGAAATAGTCTTTGATGAGTTTAAAACGTGATCTAACATATTAAATTCGTTTTAACCAATATTCTTTATACACTCAGGAGAGCGTAAAAAAGAGAATTGTTCCTATTTGTCACTAGCTACATTTACAATTAACACTTTACATTTCCTTTATTCCACACAGAACATTACAAGGGAGGGTAACTTATTAACTTGATATTCGTCAATACAATTAGGTTATGTAGGATTTCTACAGGATTTAGCCTTTAAAATTATTTATAATACCTTGGTATTAGTTTGCAGAACTTTAACATAATCTAAATTTCAAGCTAAGAACTAAACTAAGTAAGCTCAATTCTGCTCAGTTTAATTCCTTCGTTCGCTGTGGAATCGTCATTTCAAACTCAAAAATATGATATTACTGGTACAACATGTACATTTGTGTGAGACCCCAGAGTGCAAGTGCACCCGGAGAAAGTATCAAGTTTTTGCCACTATTGTCGGGGAAGACGGTGTAGTTAACTTAGAAGAATTTTAATTGACCAATACTTAGACTTTAAAAATTTGTAGTGTTGTTTTTGAATTTTTGTGTTTTTTATTTAATTTCATGTTTGTTTATTTTAAAATACTTAAAAATTTGTGAGTTGTTTTTGAATTTTTGTGTTTTGACTTGTTTTTTGTGTGAATCTTACCTAGTAGATTCTTTAGTTAGTGTATGTGTAGTTTAGGACCTACATGACTTACACCATATGATTTATAGCAAGAGAAAAATATTATGAGGATTTGAATACATAAAAGACTTCACTAACTTATAGATTAAATGACGAACAATTCACAGAACAATGTAGAAACCAATGAACCAATTCACGATGTGCATAGACCATTAAGGGACTATGCTAATTCCAAGATAGGTGAAATTCACTTTAGCCTTTAAACCTACCATGAAAGCTAACACATTTGAACTTATATCTGTTATCATCCAAATGATGTAGAACAATCAGTTTGGGGGAATCCCGTCCGAAGATCCAAACTTACATTTAGCAACTTTCTCAGAATTTTGTGCTACATTCAATTATAATGGTGTTTCAAATGACACTGTTAGGCTTAAGATTATTCCCTTTTCCTAGATAGACAAGTTCAAAATTTGGTTAAATTCATTTGCCCCGGGATCAATTAAGAAATGAGGTGACTTATGCCATATATTCTTAGCTAAGTATTTTCTGGCTTAAAAAATGGTTATACTTAGGAATAATATTACTTTAATAGTCCAGCATGAAGGTGAATCAATATATGAAGCTCGAGAATGAATTAAGAAACTTCTTAAAAAGTGTCGCATCATGCACTCCCTGATTAGCTGATAATTCAGACCTTTTACAATGGTTTAGTAGGAACCCTTAAGTCAATTATTGATGTTGCAGCTGGTGGATCACTTATGTCAAAGTCATTTGATAAGGCGTATTCTCTCATAGAGGAGATGACCACTAATAATTTTCAATGGTCTTCTGAGAGAGTGAACCCTAAAAATGTAGCTAAGGTACATGACTCAGATGCGTTTTCAATTCTAACCTCTCAGGTAGCAGCCATATCAAGGAAGCTGTAGCAATTTGGAATGAACCAACCTCAGGACCACCAGTAATTAAGGAAAAATCATTTGGACAATTGGTTGATGCTAACACTTCATCATTTGAGATCCTAAATGTGATTAACAGTGTACCTAATAACTCTTATTTCAATTTTTATAACCCATGTTCGAATAATTATCCTAACTTTAACTGAAATAACAATTCTCTTGCAGGAAACCTTCAATAAGGGAATAATCAGGAAAATCTTTTTTGAAATTAGAACAATCAAAGTTGTACCAACTTCAGACCTTCTTATCTTCAAGGATTTAACTAACCCACAATTCAATGAGAAGAAACTGTCTTGGGAGGAAGTTGTATTGCAGATGGGGAAACAATTGCAAAGTCAAGGTGTATCAATTAAGAACATAGAGAACCAGTTGGGACATATTACTAACTCACTTAGCAATGGACCTCAAGGAGCTCTTCTTAGCGACACTGAGATTACGCTAAAGAGAAGAATAGTGAGCATGTGAAAGCTATGAAGTTAAGAAGTGGATGAGAATTGGAAGAGGTGGTTCATAAAGACTCTGAGATTGAAAAGGAGAATATAAAACTTTAAAAACCTTCAAAAATTATTTCTAAAGACTTAGAAAAATTAGTCTCACCAGCTAAGATTAATTTAGAAAAATCACCTCCACCATTTCCTTAGAGACTCCAGAAGCAAAAACTGAATCAACATTTTTTTTTCAATTTTTGGAAGTATTTAAAAAACTGACTATTAACATGCCTCTTGTTGAGCTGTTAGAAGAAATGCTTAGTTATGTAAAGTTTATGAAAGAGATTCTTAATAAGAAGATAAAGTTTGGAGATTATTAGATCGTCGCACTCAGCGAAGAATGTAATGTTATCATACAGAAGAAGCTTCCTAAAAAACATAAGGATCCTGGGAACATTACCATCCCATGTGTAATTGGAGAAAAATATTATGGGAAAGCGTTATGTGATCTTGGAGACAAAATTAACCTTATGCCACTATCTATTTTTAAAACATTATTGTGATAATATTAATGTTTTGTTGGAGAGTTGTTGGAGGAGGGATTATCTCGTGACATTAATGAGTAGTATTTTTAAACTATTATTATGATAGTATTAATTATTATTTTAATAGTTTTATTTTTAATTTTGTTTGTTGTGTTATTCATTATTTAGTGAGGTGTCAGTTTTTATTTTGTAACAATCAAATTGAATATTTGTTTTCATGTATGAAATATAGAACCATAACTGATTCTACTATAAACAACACTATGCTACAAGAACATAAATGTCATTTGTTCAAAAATAACTGCAACACAGCTGTTGCAAAACTCCAAAATCCAAACAAACATGCAGTATTTCCGCAATAGCTTTTGCATAGCAGTTTTTTAATAAGCTGCAGCAACCCCAACCACACCCTTATAATGTCTTTGTTTAAGCTTTTGGACCATGTTTATAGATATATATAATTCTTCACATTTTTTTATAATTATATACATGTATACTTAATGTTTATATATATATATA
>NW_018164973.1:253575-255583 GCF_001263595.1 Phalaenopsis equestris | reverse complement strand
TAAAGAAAACATTTAATATTTGAGTCGGTTTCAAGTTTGTAACCAGAACTAGGGTTAAAGTTGATTCACTGTTGTATTAGTTTGGAAGTTTATAAATCAAAACTTTTTTGAATATATTTTATGTATTTATTTATTGTTTATTAATCAATTTAATATAGAAGTGGATTGGTCTCTAGTTGGTTAGTATCATATATATTTTTTATTTATTGCTATAAATTTGAGCAGTGGATCTCTTTGGGTAAAATGCGTTTTAACAGTTTTTTCAAAAAAACTATCACTGAAATCTGTATTTTCTCATCACTCCTAGCTACTAGGTGCGGTGACAGCTTTCTAGTTGCAGACAAACCTAAAGAAAAAAATTATAATAGTCACTGCAGTTTTTAAGCACATATTATTATTTAATAGCTTCACAGTTATTTTTCAATAAGTTGCAACTTAAACATTTAATTGGTAAACAAAATATAAAATATATTATAAACGATTTTCAATGATAATTCCATACAAAATCACTATCAATAAAAAATAAATAAAAATAATACTCCCTTTTTATTAAAAACTGATCAAATTCAGACAGCTTCACAATAGACAAAATTGGCCTTCGCGTTCACCTCAAATTACTTCCATGACGACGCGGCAACGGTCGTGTCGACCCGCGCTCGGCGCTGACAACGCCGCCGCCGGCGACGACTCTCCTTTTGCCGTCACACACGGCGGCGTCCGCCGTCTCCACCGCCCTGCAAGTGAACAAGCTGCATAACAGGAGCGACGCCTTCCGCGAATTGCTCCTCCCGCCGGGAACGAAGGCCGGCGATTTCCCCATGTCTTCCACTTTTTCTCTTGGAAACTGCTCATTATCCGGCGGCTGAGGGGCGGCGGAGACTCCAGCATCGACGAAAGGTTCCTCCTTTTCCGGCGAACTGTTGGCTTCTGCGGCAGATTCGGGAATGATTTAGGAGTGTTGAAGTACATCTTTATCTTGTGTCGAAATTGACAATCAGAGGTAGCGCTATCAAAAAATTACAGTTCGTGTCCGGCTCGTTTGCTAAGTAAAATGAGTTGGACACGAATAAATCTTTAAAGCTCGAATCATAAACGAGCTGAATACGAACAACTATTTGTTCGCTCGTGTTCGGCTCATTTTAGCTCAAAATAAAAAAAAAAAGTATATAATTATTTATATAATAATATATTATATATATTATTTATATAATAATATAGCATATATTTTTATATCTATATTTAAATTGTAACATCTTGTGTGGTAATGTACTACTTTACATCTATTTTATTCAATTTAATTTTAACGAGTCAATTTCAAGTCGAACACAAGCCGAACACGTAAACGAATATTTAAATCGAGTCGAACGCGAACGCACTGTTCACGAACAAATTTCGAACACGAGCCGATTTCGAACACAAACAGTCTCAAATGAGTCAAGTCTGAGCTCGCTCAAGCTCGGCTCGTTTACAGCCCTGATCAGACGACATTTGTTATTGTAGATATATTTTTGAGTAAATAATTTATGCAAAAAAAATATTCTAGCGTTATCATGTTGTTTAGGCAATCTAAAATCATGACATATGTCATGTATTTAAAAAAATAATAGTTATCTATACAATTATTATAAGGCGTTACATTTTAGATCAATATTTTTAAATTTATAATATTGTCATGAATGTTTTAACATTTTTAATATTTTATGCCATAATTTGAAGCTTGTTATATTAAAAACTTAGTCTAAATATCTTGAAATTAATTTTTTTTTAAGAAAATGGACGTAAATTATTGTATTTATTTATCAATTTTTTATTTTATTTCTATTTTTTATTTTTTAAAGAACACTTATATTTTATAAATACTCAAAATATAAAAAATATGTTTTTGACTGTTTTTAAAATCCTGAAAACCATGAGTCCCACGAAAGCCGCCGCTGCCACCACCGCTACTAGCCTTTGCAACTGTCGACCGCCTCAATCGGCCACGGGTGCCACCGACCGCCAACCACCG
>NW_018164973.1:249950-253495 GCF_001263595.1 Phalaenopsis equestris | reverse complement strand
ACTTTCGCCTCCTTGCTTGCCGCTGGCGGCTGCCGCTGCCAGCGGCGCACCACCTTCTGCCCAATAAGTGATGTTTCGTGTTGGGTGGAGTAAGGAAGACGTCGTATAGGTCATTAGCAACAGAGCTTAATACCGAAGCACGCGTGTTGTTTATTCTTTAAAATAAATAAAAATACCCAACTAAAATTTATATATTTTTTATTTTAAAAAATATATATCATAACAGTATAAAATAAGTTTTCTAAAAGTAAAAAAAAAAAATCCAAAATAAAATAGCCATTACCTTTTTTTTTTCCTTCTAAAACTAAATAAAAAAGTACTTTTTTTTCCCTTCAGGATTAGTTGTAAGCGTTGATTCATGACTCGTTCTGCTTACAATCCTTCGCTATAAGAAATTAAAATAAAAAATTTATTTTTTTCCCCAGAAACCGATCGTTAAGAAAACAATAGTAGATTACCAGGAAACGGTAAGAAATCACCACTGGATTCGCCGGCTGCGGCGGCGGCAGCGGCGGCGGAGGAATCTGCCGGGACAGAGGAAGATGAGCTGGGGTGAAGAGATCCCAGAAGAACGTATTCACAGTTGGAGATTGGAGTGATAAGATCATCATCCACTAAATCCTGCCACACGAATCCTTCCTTGTATCGCCTGCATGCAATCGTTGACCAATTCCTTACACTTAGTCAATTCAATCACCGTTACCTCTGCAACAGAGCACAGAGAGAGAGAGAGAGAGAGAGATAGGGAGAGAAAGGGAGGAGGGATTACCTCTGGTAGGACCAAGTGAAGGAATCTGGCATCTCTTTTCCTCTCAACTCGGACAGCCATCTCTTCACATCTGGATGTTAGCCATGAAAGAAAAACAGAGCTATCAGAGCAGGGGAATGTAGAGAGAGACAAGGGGGGAGATGAAGAACAGGGCATGTGAAAGATTGGATTTTTACCACGAAGGTGAACGCCGGAGTGGCAGAAATGGTGGATGCGGATGAGATGAGGGTGTTCTATGCGGCCGTTGCGGTTTAGGAAGTAGATCACATTCGCTCTCCTCGCTTCTGTGTTCTTCTTCCTCTTCGAAGGATCCATGTGTACCTCCATGGCTCTCCCACCCCTCCCACTCTTAAATCTCTCTCTCTCTCTCTCTCTCTCTCTCTGTGATCGAGCATGCACTCCATGGTTTGAAAATAAAATAATTATAGAGGAGGTTCAACATGCCAAAAAAAGAAAAAATGCAATCGTTTGATAAATCTCATGGAATTTACTATCCGGACATCTGACATATTTTTATGTTGGTTGCAGGGTATTCCTGAGTTATTTTCATGTTATTTCTGGGTTATTTTCAATAATCCCGAAATAATACTATGTGCTGCACCTAGAGCTATGTCAGAAGTCCGCACAGAAAAATTTTTGCATGTGAAGACAATGAATAGGAGAAATTTACTTCCTTAATATTTAATATAAAAAATATACTATTTTTATTTGTATTAAATATTAAATACGTTGATTTGTGTATTGATAGTATTTGTTGTTGGTGATACAATGATAATAGTCATAGTAAATAAGGATGGTGGTGCTAGTTGGTGGTAGTCATTTGTAATATTTATTTTTAAAAAAAATCAAAATATTTGAAAAATATTTTGAATGTTTTATTGAATAATTTGAATGATTTAAAATTAATAATTAAAAATTAAAAAAATTGATTAAATAGTTGTTTGTTCGTTGAGAAAAGATCGTATTAATAATTTTTATTTTAAATACTTTGAAATTGCTTGGTTAAATAAATATGATTTTCGCGGACCAAAATAATAATAGAAAATAAAATTGGCACTAAACTAAACATTTAGACTCACCTCCACACAAACATATACATTTAAATTTTAATTAAATCATTTGTGGACTCAAAATAATATAAGTTATACACATTATAACTTGATATATGATGTAGTGTACATACTAAATATAATTAGTCTAGGGAGTGAGATAAGTTGAAATGATCAGAAATGACGCACACGTCAGATAAAAGTATATTCTATATTGTTAAAGAGGAACTCAAGCCGAAATATACTAGGCATACTTTTGTTTAACGATTAGCGTTTTGTTAGGGAATTAACTTAAGTACGTCAATATTAGAATTGTCCTAGCTAGCTAGGATGAGTGATCCCATAAGAAGTTGCACCTAGAAGATTAAACTCATGAGATTAAACCTAATATAGAATGAACTATAAATTGAAGTAGGTCCCATTGTTTTTATCCTTACAAACACATTATTGGTGGATAAGTTGTCTTGCCATTAGTAATTTTAGAGTTATGAGATGAAGTGGCCTTAAAATTTGACAAAATGTTCTACATTAACTTCATCTACAACTCTCATACAACTTTTAGGCATGGGCGCCTCCTTAATATATTCTCCATCAAAACACTAATTACATTATAAAAGAAAACCAAACAAAAACAAAATAAAAACAAAGGTTGCAAGCTCACATGTAAATTATTCTTTTGTACAGAAGACATGCTCTGCAATCCTAAATTACTGTCTTATATTTCATTAAAAATAAGAAAGCAACTTGATTTTTCCTTTTTCTTTCCGAGAAAATATTGCGTCACGACTCCGCAAGTAGAGCTACGTGCGGAGTCCAATGAAATCACACCATGTGGCGGTGAAAAAAATAAAATAAAATATGTTCAATAACACAAAGGAATATTCCTCAGTGTTATGCATGTGTTATTGTGTGTTGTTCAAGTGTTATTGTGTTATTATAACACCGGAAATATTCCCAGAACACAATAACACCTGAATAACACAGGGGGAAATATTCTCATGTGTTACCAGACCTTTTTTTTTTTTTCTGTCACCTCCACGTGGCCTGATTTCATTAGACTCCCCACATAACTCTACGTGCAGAGCCCTGATGCAATATTTTTTCTTTCTTTCCAAGCGATATTAAAGACAAAAACAACAGTGCGAAGAAAAAGATATACATACACACCTCTCAATTCTTTTGTATTTACATATCCAAAACTTCAATTTTTAGATATTTAAAACTTTCTTTAGTTCATTTGTTGTAAGTATCGGTTATTTAATATTTTAGGTTGTTAAACTATTACACATTTTTTCTAATCTAACAAATTATCTCTTCACATGATTTAGGTGAAATAATGATAAAATTATTGTCCATGCAAACAAGGGTAAAAAACAAGTATATTTATTTTAGTGCATTTATATGATTATATAAACTAATAGCATAGTTTGGCTCATGAGATCAATAAAATCCTATATTTTGATGATGATAAAATATGTTTTGAAATTCTAAAATAATATAAATTAATAAATAAATCCTTCCAATAAATATAAGCATTTTTAATCCAATATTCACATCAACATAATTTACATTTAATATATAAATTCAAAATTTTAATGAGAATCTAATCTTATCTCATTGCTCATTTCAAGACTAAGGGTCCGTTTGGGATAGCTACAGCTTATTAAAAAATAGTTGTGCAAATAATATGATGTTCAAAAAGCTATTGTGACTATTATATATATATA
>NW_018164973.1:249199-249900 GCF_001263595.1 Phalaenopsis equestris | reverse complement strand
TTTAAAAATTTTATTATAAAAATTTTTTTTTATTTTTTATATATATATATAAATATTTTTTTTTTTTTTTTTTTGTGAAAAAGTCAGATTGCAACTAGAAAGCTATCACCGCACTTAGTCAGGATTGATGGGAAAACACAAACTTCATCTGCATCTACTTGAAAAACTGAAAAAATACGGTTTAACCAAACAGACAAAACTGCGTGTGGTACCGCACCGCCAGCCCAAACAGACCCTAAGCCATTTTGTTATTTATTTATCGTGTACAGTGGCAAAATATTCTCCAACTTTTTACATTGGATCGTTATAATATCAGAGTTTATAGAAGTACCAAAATAATCCTAAATATTTTAAAAACGAGCTATAACAGTCCTTCATTGGGATTATTTTAGCCCCGATTTAAAGAGTATGGGGATAACTTTGACACTTCTATGAATTATGTGACAAAAACGGCCAAATGTAAGAATTCAGAGACTATTTTGGACTTTTATTCTTTATTTATTTTACCTACCAATCCTCCACATAATTTATTTAATATACTTTAAAATTGCCTCTGTCTGATATATATGCCATGAGGACTTGTTAGTATGACAGGCCTGTGGTGATTATAGCTAATTAAGGGTCTGTTTGGCGCAGCGTTTTCGCTGTTGCGCGGCATCCGAACGCGAAATTCGCTTGTTTGGGGCGACGTTGGAAGAGCG
>NW_018164973.1:247025-248781 GCF_001263595.1 Phalaenopsis equestris | reverse complement strand
AAGGATTGAGTGGTATGTTTGATAATCTTTCTTGGTAATAACGTCGACCGAGTAATGCTCTTGACGTCAACTGAAGTTAGAAGTTTCTGGTAAGGTTTTGCATGGCTCTTTTAGGTTGGAATACTCAATTGGACTTTTATTAGTAACAATGGTGTTATTCATGGAACCTTATCAAATTGCTACATTTGGGATTGATCACTTGATCAATCCCGGGATTTGAGCCCAAATCAGTAGAATTTCATTCAATATTTATGTGTTTACATATCTAATACCTTGAGTTTCAATTTCTTTATATATGCATCTTTTCACTCATGCACGAGAAGCCATTCACGTTGCAAACAAAGATTATGAAGCGGTCTTCACATTGCATAATATTGAGATGTGAAATTTTTTAATAACTAATATTTGATTAGTAGTTGCCCATCACACTTCTTTATTTGTAGTTCTGTGGAGTTTTGCTTTTACAGATTCAAGCTTAAGCAAATTTTCTCAGCTACTTTTGCATTAGAGAGCTATATTTGTAGTTATGTGCATCGGCTATATTTGTAGTTCTGTACAAAACTTTGCTGTAGTTCTGTGGAGTTTTGCAGTAATTAATTCTTTTTTTTAGATTTTAAGATCTTTTGTATAGATCTTTTGATGCAGTTATGAAATGTATAGATCATTGTATAATTCTTTTTCTGTGGAGTCTGTGCAGAACTACAGCTATTGTATAGATCATTTCAGTGGTATGAATTGCTGCAGAAATGAAATGTATAGATCATATTTTGGTGATGCAGCTAGGAATTTTTTTGAGCTGCAGTTATGAAATGTATACAACAACAACTACTGCAATTAAGAATTGAAAAAATGAGGGAGATTTTGATGCAGTTATGAGCAGTTAGCCTTGGTCATTATATCCCCCTTCTTATCTACATTCATTTAGGTGTTTTTTTGATGCAATTATGAGTATTTATGGTGGAATGTTGACATACATATTGGATTCAGATTTTTGGAAGGTTTACAATATTTTTTGCTGTAGATTTTTATAAGGTTTACATACATAACACAGTTTTTTTATCTTTAGTAGCTTGCTGAAATTCTTCATTTTAGCCTGAAGAGATTCTTCACGTTTTAGATATGTCAGTACAAATGAACTGAGTGATAGAGAACTCTGTTTTCTGTAAGCATATTTTGAAAGTTGGGTGGAATGTGAAGCGCATGTGTTTCCCTATAACCAGTTTTGTTTTCTTTAAGTAGCTCTGCTTCCTTTTTTTTTCCTTAAAAGCAACTCTTTTTCCTATAACCAGTTTTGTTTTCTTGAAATTAATTATGATTGCTCGAGCTGCTGAAATATACGAGGCATTAAAAGTAGTTCTAAACTCTATCTTGGTATTGGATTGATACAAGCTTGTTTGTTCAAGGACCTGTGAGAGGAATGAGCCATGTACAGAAACCTCCAGTCCACACTTTTACATGCATTAATTATGTTTCTTATTTCTCTTCTCCCTACTTCTCGTCGGCGTCACCTGATTTCTCCCATTAATGTGGCTTGGTGAGCAACAACTACATTATTGTGCCTTAGTGATTCTATGTTGTTACTTTCTTTGATGCACCTGTTCTGAAATCTGAAAGCAGGTTTCTATTTCCATCTAAATCTGTTATGATCTCTTTAATGAACCTGTTATATGAATTATGGGGATTGCTGGTCAAGGAGCAAAAGTTTTGGATCTTTTGATGTATACATTTTTTTTCTTTCTACATTTACATATCTAAC
>NW_018164973.1:214049-246646 GCF_001263595.1 Phalaenopsis equestris | reverse complement strand
CCCACGGAGGTTTCCGGGGCCGGCGCAGCTGCAGCTGAAAAGCTGGGAAGCTGCAGCTGCGCCAAACAGAGCCTAAGTTTAATCAGTGCAAGAGGAGGGAATTAGCATGCCTGCAATTAGTTTGTACTTTTGTAGATTAAAAAAATGATTAAGTTTTTAATTATGGATTAATCATTATATTAGTATGGTCATTAACTGCAGAATTAACTGCAGCGAGTCCAGCTTGTGCAATTGCACATGTTGAACGGTTCAACGAAGTCGTAGGCTGGCACTTTTAGAGGGTCTGTTTGGGGCAGCTACAGCTTACTGAAAAATCTACTACTAAGCTGATTAAAAATAATTTGTCGATGAGTTAAGTTTGGTGGCTATTACAAATTTTTATTTTTTTTGAAAAGTCAAATCGCTGTCAGAAAGCTGTCGCCGCACCTTGATAGGTGTGATGTGAAAACGTTGTTTTCAGCATTTTCAAAATGAATAAGCTGACAAAACACAGTTTACCCAAACAGACCAAGTGTGTTTTCATTAGAACTAAACGTATTTTAATTTCTAAATTTTGTTTTTTTTTATTTATTTGGGTAAAATATTTTATTTTACATAAAAATATAGTTAAAGGTCTATTAATAATGCTCGTGCATGCAAGAGAGATCGATGTGTATTTATATACTTACCACCCAATTCCTATGTGTTTACATATCTAGCACCTAAATTTACTTTTTCGCCCAAATCTTTCAAATCACATAAAAATATCATTATTTTAACTTCTTAAATGTGAAATATGAATTTTCCTGAATAATTAAAGTGTCATGCAAGGGTCTATTTAGAACAGCTGTAGTTATTTGAAAAAACAGTTGTGAAAACACAACAATCATACTCACATCGCTTGTAGCCAATCTGAATCATGTAGGAGTCAAACCGCTTGTACCGCTTGTACCATTACCTACCAAACCTCCACATAATTTATTTAATATACTTTAAAATTGCCTCTGTCTGATATATATGCCATGAGGACTTGTTAGATGACAGGCCTGTTGTGATTATAGCTAATTAAGTTTAATCAGTGCAAGAGGAGGGAATTAGCAGGCCTGCAATTAGTTTGTACTTTTGTAGATTAAAAAAATGATTAAGTTTTTAATTATGGATTAATCATTATATTAGTATGGTCATTAACTGCAGCGAGTCCAGCTTGTGCAATTGCCCATGTAGAACGGTTCCACGAAGTCGTAGGCTGGCACTTTAGACTTCGGGTTTGTTTGGGACAGCTGCAGCGTATTGAAAATCTGCTGATAAGCTGATTAAAAATAATTTGTCGATAAGTTAAGTTTGGTGGCTATTACAATTTTTTATTTTTTTGGAAAAGCCAAACCGCTGCCAGAAAGCTGTCATCGCACCTTGATAGGTGTGATGTGAAAACGCTGTTTTCAGCATTTTCAAAATGCATGAGCTGCCAAAACACAGTTTACCCAAACAGACCAGGTGCGTTTTCATTAGAACTAAATGTATTTTAATTTCTAAATTTTGTTTTTTTTTATTTGTTTGGGTAAAATATTTTATTTTACATAAAAATACAGTTAAACGACTATTAATATTGCTCGTGCATGAGAGAGAGATCGATATGTATTTACATACTTACCACCCAATTCCTATGTATTTACATATCTAGCACCTAAATTTACTTTTTCGCCCAAATCTTTCAAATCACATAAAAATATCATTATTTTAACTTCTTAAATGTGAAATATGAATTTTCCTGAATAATTAAAGTGTCATGCAAGGGTCTATTACATGCAAGGGTCTATTTGGGGTAGCTGTAGTTATTTGAAAAAGCAGTTGTGAAAATATTGCAGAAGCAACTATAAAAACACTGTAGAAGATGTTGCAAATCAAAATGTTATCGTAACTACTACAATTTAAAAAAAAAAAAAAAAAGTTAAATCGCAGCTTTGTAGCAGCCACTACACTTAGCCAAATATGGTGACAAATTGCAGTTTTTAGTTGCAGCTTTTTGAAAATAACTGACAACATAGAAAAAAACTACGATATGACACCATACTGCTGTCCAAACACACTCTAAATATATAAGAATTAAGTGATAAATCGTCCAAAGATAAATTGACAAAAGAGGATAAAGTGATTAAAGTTGAATTTTTTGTTTGAAAAATGATATTAATGATCGACATATTAGATTTTGGTTGTCAATTAGTTATATATTTTCTAATAAGTAATATTAGAGTCATTGATTTGAGTGCAATTAAGTTTCTTTTATTATTTTTAGCTCGGCAAATTTTTGGAATCGGCTAAGACTAAGGATATGTTTGAGTCATGTACAACTGTTTGAAAAAAACAATTGTAATGGAATAGGCTGTAAAGCTAATGAAGAAGATCAGATCGCAGCTTTCTCTCTCTCTCTCTCTCTCTCTCTCTCTTCACTCCTCATATGCTCTAACTCTCGAGGCGTGTTTCTAAGAAGATAATTTAAGATTTAATAAACTTAAAAATTTTATTTGGCATTCATCTTCTTCCAACCATCATCTTCTGTCCGTCATTCATTAGCCATTATTGCTCGATCAGTATCACCTTAGATTGCTATCTCTCAAATATTATCATTGCTTAAGTGTCACCCATTTGTCATGATCTATCTAATATCACTTAACTTCATTGCCAGATCAATATTAACCTTATATGTGTTGCTCCAAAGCATTGTTGGGCTAAATAGCATCATATAAGTCATTGGTTTTGTTTAACTTGTTAAATTAATAATTTTATAAATATAAATAAATTATCTCAACATCTCAAGAAAAAATAGGACAAGAACTTAGCGCTTCTATGCATAAGGTTGTTGAGAATCCAATTTCAAGCTAAGTTGGGGTCGGCTTGAATGGATTGAATGTGGCTCGAAATCAGTTTGTGGCTCGTAACATTAAATTTCAAGCCAGCTCAACTCGAAATTGAATCGAGTTGGCTCAAATTGAGTTATTTAGATCCATTTTAGATTGAAATCAGTCCAATTTGGGTCGAAATCGATATTAGTTGGCTCAGCTTGAGTTATTTAGATCTGTTCCAACATGGAATCAGCTCGTGACTAATATTCAATTTTATTTAGCATTATATATAATTTTAATAAATAAAAGATACTTCGAACAGATATCCGATCCAAAATTTTGGCAGAGATAGCCTGACTCATTTATTTGGATCCAATCTCGCTCCGTGCGAAAAATGGAATCAATTTTCGAGCGATCTTGAGCTACATTCACAACCATATAGCTAGGATTTTTACTTTAAGTGTGAAATGTTTTTTTGATTTCAATAAAATTTATTGATAGAACCATTAAATAATACATAATTATATAGAAGTCTTTCATATTTAGAAGGCAAAGAGCCACTCACCATTGATTCTATCGCTATGTGAGGAAAAACTTTTTGAGATTTTTCTAATAAAAAATAAAAATAAATAAAACCTAGTTACGTTAGACTTCATCAAAGCAAACCAAGAAGCGACAAATATGTAAATAACAAAAGCTTTTAAATTATGCCAAAGGATATGAAATTATGACCAAAGAGTACGACCGTCCAAAAAGCTCGTTGTTTGCAAACAGTTCGTGTTCGGTTCGTTCGGTTAGTTAAATGAATCAAACACGAACAGTGATGCGTTCGTTTGTGTTCGAATCGTTATTGTTCAAAATATAAAATAATTTAAAATAATTATATATATATATATAATTTATGATAGTTTAAAAAATTAAATATATATTTATATAATATAAGTTATATAATTAATTTAATATATTATTTATATATATTAATATTAGGGATATCAAACTGGCTCGTGTTTGACTCATTCGTTAAGAAATGAACACGAACGGTGACTTCACGAACAATTTGGAATACGAGATTATTTCAAACAAACTAAAAATTTTAAACAAACCAAACATGAACGAACACAAGCTCTATTTGTTCGTGTTATGTTCGTTTACACCCCTACCAAAGAGTGACCATGTAATTTTTTCTAATGTCCGTTTCTATTATTTTTTAGTTTTTAGTTCTTTTTTTTTTAGTTTTTTTTGGATATTTTTAAGCAAATTAGAGTTGATCAAGCTTCCCTATGGTTTGCTTATTTCTCAATAAAAAAATTGATATATTAGGGTACATTTGGCTCATTTTTATTTTCAAAATTTTGTTTGACTCCTATAAATTTTTACTTTTTTTTTTTATTTTTTAAAAGTAGTTCTGAATATTTTTAAAAATAATTATTATAATCAAATATATTTTAATTTAAATTAAAAAAAAATAAATAAATAATAAATTAGAAATAAAAGTAATCCCTATCAACCCATTTGCTATGAGAGGCATAAGATTATCATTTTATGCGGGGAAATAAAGTTGTGGGCTTTGCCTTGTGGCACAACTCACACTTTTATATTATAAGAAAATAAAAAATAACAAAAGCATTTAAGGTTGAAACAAGACAATATATAAAGTGAGAAGTATATATTTCATCTATTTGGAAATTAAAATTTTAATTTTTTTCAATATATAGACATTGTATATACCAAAAATATCAGAACGAATCTCAAAGATAACGAACGAACAAGATGAAAGGGCCTCCTTCTGAGTTAAGTAATCAACCAATGGTCCGAGACCGAGCATGAAGTTGTGTCTTCAAACCCGGGATAAGTTCAAGCTCGGGAGATGGCTCCTCACTCAGTAGCGGCAAGACCCGCCGAAGGTGGGGCATGAATCATCTTGACAGCGAATGTAGTCAAATACCCTTTGCGGGTTGCGACGAGATCTTCTTAAGACCTTGCAAGATTAGGAGATCCGACCGAGACGACCAACCAACCAGGTAGGCGAGATATGAGTCTTGTATGACTCAAACCAAATGGAAAATGAGCCACAGCTCAATGCAAGAAAAGAAAGCCGACCACATTCGACTGACCCCACTTTCGGACTGAACGACCACCGTGCTTTAGTCGATCGCGCCAAAAGTAGTTGAGCAAAATCGTCATACGACGGAACACAACGATATGTCAACGCGTACTCCGGATGGCACAGATGTCACTTAGTCGGTCGCCTCTATCAGTTGACTTCAAGCCAGCCGAATAGTCAATTACCACCAATGTTGAAATTCAAATTTTAATACAAATATGACATAAAATTTATACAACATAAAATTTATACAATAAATTAAAGTCTTAAGGACATTAAGAATGGTTTCCATAACTGTTACGTGCTTTTGTAATTATACAAAACACTTCTCTATAAGTATGGGGCAAAATATGAATAAATAGACATTTCCCTCGATTCTCTCTATAACGGTCTCAGACTTATTCTACTCTCTCTTCCTTCTCTCCTTCATTTGACCCTAACTCTCAAAGCATAATTCACCGAGGATAAACAAGGATCCAACATCCTGAAAGATACCTCAAAACACCCAAAAGTTTTAGCATAGGACTAAATCCCTCCAAGTGTACCATCCAGGCATCGATCGAAAAGTTAATCTTCTTACTAACCCCCGAAGGACTAAAGGCTGACCGGTCGACTTGCCACCTCCATGAAATACCAAGGAAATCCAGAGGTTGACTATTCGATTGGCCAGGCTTAATCGTTTCATCCCGAAATCAGAAAACAAGTGTGCAGCGTTCTTCAAAGAGCTAGGGAAGAATCAGTGTTTCGAATAGACGACCAAATACGAGGAGCAGCTCAGAAACTTGAAAGATTCCTTGGTATCACCACCACTACTTAAAGGTCCAAAATAGGCAAAAGAACTTTTGTTGTAACTTGGAGTCGAACGAGAGGCACTCAACTCAGTTTTGGTTCGAGATGAGGCAGGAAAGCAATAACTGGTCAACTACACGAGTTGAGTACTTCATGGTTCCAAAATCAGATATCCAATTATGCAAAAACTAACATTTTCTTGGATTGTTTCTCTAGTAAGCGTCGGTCGTACCTCCAGATGCATCGATCCAGGTGATCACGAACCATTTGTTGAAGTCTATACTCACATAGCCAGAGCACTATAACAGACTGATAAAGTGGGCAGTGGAGCTCAATAAATTCAACATCACCTGCATCCCTCAGACAATAATCATATTCCAAGTGATCACAATCTTCCTGGCTGACTTCTCCGTGACAGAGGAGCAAAACAAAGGACTTGTCTCCAACAATAGTACATGAACCTTATATGTCGATGGGGTCTTCAAGAAGGCAACAACAGAGCTGGTTCTGGTTCTGTGCAGCCCAGCTGGAGAGCATCTCTACCAGTCAGTCTCAATAGAATTCAACGTCATAAACAATCAGGCAAAGTATGAAGCGTTGATCGCCGAACTCCGCTTAGCCTATAAAATGGGCGCTCGAGACTTTCTAGTGAGGTCTGACTCCCTGTTGATTGTGATTCAAGTTAAAGGAGAATTTGATCTTTTAGGTTGAACATAAAAGATCGTCATATGATGGGAACACAACGACCTGCCAACTCGTACTCCGGATGGCACAAATGTCACTTAGTCGGTCGCCCTATCAGTTGACTTCAAGCCAGTCGATTAGTCAATTACCGCCAATGTTGAAATTCAAATTGTAATAAAAATATGACATAAAATTTATAAAATAAATTAGAGTCTTAAGAACATTAAGAATGGTTTCCATAACTATTGCGTGCTTTTATAATTATACAAAACACGTCTCTATAAGTACGTGGCAAAAATATGAATAAATTAACATTTCCCTTGATTCTCCCTATAAAGGTCTCAGAATTATTCTACTCTCTCTTTCTTCTCTCCTTCATTTGACCCTAACTCTCGAAGCGTAATTCACAAATGATAAACAAGGATCCAGCATCCTGAAGATACCTTCAAAACACTCAAAAGTTTTAGCATAAGACTAAATCCCTCCAAGTGTACCTTCTGGGCATCGATCAGAAAGTTAATCTTCCTATTGACCCCAAAGGACTGAAGGCTGACCAGTCGACTTGCCACCTCCATGAAATACCAAGTAAATCGAGAGGCTGACTAACGGATTGGTCGGGCTCAATCGTTTCATCCCTAAATCAGAAGACATGTGTGCAGCGTTCTTCAAAGAGCTAAGGAAGCATCTGTGTTTCGAATGGACGACCAAATACGAGGAGCAACTCAGAAACTTGAAAGATTCCTTGGTATGAACACCACTACTTCAAGTTCTAAAATAGGCAAAAGAAATGTTGTTATAACTTGGAGTCAAACGAGAGGCACTCAGCTCGGTTTTGGTTCGAGATGAGGCAGGAAAGCAATAATTGGTCTACTACACGAGCTGAGTACTTCATGGTGCCAAAATCAGATATCCAATTATGCAAAAACTAACATTTATTTGGATTGTTTCGCTAGCAAGCATCGACCGTCCCTCCAGACGCATCGATCCAGGTGATCACAAACCTTTTGTTGAAGTCTATACTCACATAGCCAGAGCACTCTGACAGACTGATAAAGAGGGCAGTGAAGCTCAGTAAATTCAACATCACCTGCATCACTCGGACAACAATCATATTCCAAGCGATCATAGTCTTTCTGGCTGACTTCTCCGTGACAGAGGAGCTGAACAAAGGACTTGTCTCTAACAATACTACATGGACCTTATATTTCGATGGGTCTTCAAGAAGGCAACAACAGAGCTGGTTCTGGTTCTGTGCAGCCCAGTTGGAGAGCATCTCTACTAGTCAGTCTCAATAGAATTCAACGTCATAAACAATCAGACAGAGTATGAAGCGCTGATCGTCGAACTCTGCCTAGCCTATAAAATAGGCTCCTGAGACTTTCTAGTGAGGTCTGACTCCTTGCTGACTGTGAGTCAAGTTAAAGGAGAGTTTGAAGCCAGGGATGAGATGATGATCAGATACCTTGCCAAGCTGAATACAGAAATCATAAGATTTAAGAGCTTTCTCATTGGGCACGCCATCTGGAAGACAAACAAGTAGTCGACATTCTCTCCAAATGCATTTTTTTGGGAGGAATACTGAGAAAGCTCACCTTTCAAAAAAATGGACGACCCGAAAGTCATGGAGATGGCCACCGACAGGACCATGAGCTAGGTGGATCAATATCCACTATCTAGAAATCAATAAAATAGAGAAGATTGTTGGTGCAGCCTCAAATAGCGCCACCGGTCTTCATTTTGCCATTTGCTCGATGTCGTTATCATTGTGGAGTCTCCAGTTTAAATTCAATTAAATTAATCTTCTCTCCCAATGCTTCTCTACTTCAGACCATGTTAATGACCTTGAGAAGTGAGAACTCAGGGAGGAAGTAAGGGTCAAACGAAAGAAGAATGTAGGAAAATACTTCTATGAGGTGAATTTCATGTTGAAGGCTCCAAAGTGTTCGATTTTAGGCACTCTGAAGACACCTTTATGAAGAGAAGCACATGAAGTAAATCCACATAACCAGAGATTTTAGGTGGTATCACCTATTCTGGGGTTCAACTTCTTCTATGAGAGTAAACTCTTGTAGTTAATTACATTTTAAGTAGTCAAAAGAACTTAAGAAAACTCTCGATAAAAGTTGAAATCTATTTTTGAAAAGTTTAAGTGTTGTTATCAAGGAAAGAAACTTTAACATCTCATTCTAAGGGTAGTAGAGTCCTAAAGATCTTAGACACTCCTATAGGTTTGTATTTAGTTGAGGTTCGTTCCGGGTTTTGAATGTCCATTCCTACAAAACAGAGTTAGTACACCCTAATAACAAGCAAAATAAATTTGAGGTGACGTTTTTTTTTTTTTTTTTTTTAGCATCGCTACAAAAAAAGGTTAACAGAAAGTTATTTATGTTCTTGTTTAGTTTGTTTGTTAATTTTTAATTTTTAGACAACTCGGTCCCTAATTTACTTAGTATGAGAGGTGGTCAAACATGTTATGACTGAAAGATTCTTATCATCAACCACGGATTGCATCGTCCAAGAGATATTCCTAGATTCGGGTTGTTGGGTTCAAATTGCATTCGGTGATCTTTGTTCATTAAGGTTTCATTTAAGTTTTAATATTTTTTTAATTTTAGGAGTTGAAAATTTTAAGTTGTTTAACACTTAGTAGCCGATTAATTTTATTTTTTCCATTTTGTTTGTTTTTGTTGCAATGACCAATTCATGCCCTTATGGTTTCATCATCCAGGGTCATTGAGGTTTGTGATTTGATAGTCACAAGTGGCTGGAAGATATTTTGTTAGCAGCAATGCGTTGCCTCCAACAAAATACTTTCTCAAACCAAGTTGCATTTTTTTTCTTAGTTAAAGTTTAACTTTTAAAGGTTTTTAGGGTGAATTTCATGTCATTTTTTTAGGTTGATTTGATACTTTTGGCCCAAGTTATTCCTGACTGAGGCTAAGTGTGTGTTTATTCTCGTATGAGAAGTTAAACCCTGCTTAACCTCTAGTCACCTAGATCTATGTTGATTTTAAATTAGTTAAAGTTGGGTTGAACTGACCCAAAGTGAGCCTCTAAGTAATCCAAGTTAACCTGAATTAGGCTAGTTGTCCCTCGGATTATCCTCAATCCTTTTTTAAGTTTAATAGGCTTAATTTAGGTTGACTTAGTTTAACTGGAGTCGAACTAAACCTACTTGACTTTAAACTAACTCGATAAAATACCGAGTCCGTCATCATCAAGTCACATTAACTTAGAATCAACTTAGGTTAGACTGAGCTGATTCAAACTAATCATCCTAGATTGAGTTAAGTTTAAGTTATATCTGACTTGTTTAAAGTTCAAAATAATTTAGACTTGAATTATTACTGAAGTTTAAGTTGGATTAGACTTGAATAAATCCTTAATTAAACACTCCAAAGTTTGAGGTTGAGAGTCAAATTGGGTTGATTTGAGTTAACTTGATTTAAGTCAAGTTGGTCCAATGATTCAATTGAATTGGGTTAACCTGAGTTAAGTCGGCTTAACCCTATGATTTAGTTGAATTTGATTAACCCAACTTCGGGTCGACTCTATGTTTTATTTGATTTGGGTCTAACCCGAGTTAGATCGGGTTGACCCTATGATTTAGTTGATTTGGGTCTAATCCGAGTTAGGTTAGGTTGACCGAGTGAATTTAGTTGAATTAGGTTTATGTGGGACCTAAGGGGATTCAATTTGTACTAAGTCTAAGTTGGATTAGACTTAGGGTTTAAGTTCAATGTAGGTTGAACCTAAAAGAGTTGGCTGTCCAACTTTGGGTAGGACCCAGGGTTTTAGGGTCAGATTCAATCTGAGTTAAACCTAAAGTTTAGGGTTATGTAGCATTATGTATAATTTGTGTTAGACATAATATTCATGTTATGTTCAATTTGGGTTGAACTTAAGGGTTAGGTTCAATTTGGGTTGAACTTATGGGTTGAACTTAAGGGTTAGGTTCAATTATGGTTGACCCTAAGTTTAAGGTTTAGGTTAGGTCTAATATGGGTTAGACCCAATATTTAGTTTAGATTGAACTTAGTTTTAGGTCTAATATGGGTTTGACCCAACATTTAGGGCTATGTTTAAGTTCGGCTGAACCTACATTCATGTTAGGTTCAAGTCATACTCCTAATCTTCATTTAATAAATCAACATGCTCCTTTTAAAAAACGTCCTAAAAAATATTGCATGTAGAGGCCTGATACATTCAGACACACACAAAATAGAAGTACAATATGTATAACATATACAATGAGTACAACGTTGTATTCATTTATTTTTTTGTCTATCCAGATGTAACTCTACATCTAAATTTCACACTTAATATTTTTTCCTGAGAGAAATTGTCACCTATAAACTTTTATTTTATCCAACAACACATAAAATCTTGTACAATTGATTTGAAGGAGTTTTGTCGTTCAGCAAAACTCCTTTAAAAGTCACATCCTTGGAACAGATGCTGCCATTTGGGATCTACAACAACAATAAATTGATGTTTTGTTAAAAGAATGGAGCTTCATCGTTTAGGCCTCGATAACTAATGAATGTTATTTCTTCAAATTTTAAATTTAAAGTATGGACGTAAAATTCTTATAAAATAAAAGAATATCATATCATAGCTTTTTTTTCTTTAATTAGAATAGGAAAAAAGAAATAATTTTTTTTATAAAAAAATATCAATTTAATTTATTAAATTCTGACATTTGATTATATGCGATCTAAAATTCATAAATTCATATAAATTTAGAATTTGCAATTATTTCTAAAATCTTTTAAAAATGAAAATTTTATTGACACTTGCAATAAGTGAAAATAAAAACAACTGTATAAAACATTTATTTCTTTTACATGGAATCAAATGAGGCCTAAATGCAAATATAAAAATATTAGCATAAATGCTACTTGTCTCCTTCATCTAGTATCAATGTTTCATTGTTTGTAAACTAATATATATATATTGAAACCAATTTGATACATAAATACATCAAATTAAATAATATATATAGAAAATATGTTTATGAACAGTGTAAACAACAAAAACAATCGGTATAGCAAACTGATCGACACTAATCAGCTCGGAACAAGTCAAAGAACTCGACCTAATTAATTTTAAGTTGATCGATAGTCATTACTCTTGGCTCACTAACTACCCCCTCTTCTATCAGTCGAATTGGCCTGTAGGTTCCTCAATCTCGGAAGGACCCATCGATGAAAACACGTAAAACACTAGTTTCATTTATGTAAAATACCAAAATAGTCCTCATAATTCTAATAAAGCAAGACAATAAGTGTAATCTTATAATTGTACCCCCTATCTCCAAAAATAGGGGATCATTTATGGAATAAAAGCTACGTATTCTTTACTGTTCATTGTTGTGCTCTCTCTTTATTTCACTTTCTTATCAAAATTCTATCCCGTGGGTATGTTTTTCGGACAATTTCAAATTCAACAATAATTTTGATCATTTTTTAAAACCGAATATTTAGTCAACCCAGACCACTTAACACATCAATTAGATTAGGCTAATTATCCTCCCTTTAATTAGAATATATTTGAATCAATATACTCCTAAAAGTTTGAAATGAGTTGGGCTATTTATTTGGTGTTGACTCACTATTCATATTGATGGCATGGATATCATACTTTCTTTTGTAGGTGTTTGGAAATTTGTTAGGTGATTTCATTTGATTTGGATAGCTTTATATTCAAGTTGATGCTACATAAGTTATTGTATGAAAGTTTGATTGACATGAAAGCATAACATTGTGAAATATAAAAAAATATATTAGAAGAATTAAAAAAAAAAGAAAGAAGAGGAAAGAGAAGGTCAAGAAAAAAAGGAAACTAGAAGAGGTCCACTTTTAAAGCTTGTGATTAAACTAGTTTAAAAGCTTGATTAAGGCTTGATGCTTGAAAAGACAATAAAAAGAATGTGGTGTGTGAAGAAGCTTTGCATGGTAGGATAAGGCATATTTATTAAACTTATTGAATTAAATTCTCATTTGCTAAGCTCAGCTTGATAAAGCTATCATATTTTTTCAAATAAGTTGTGTGTTTAGAACTTATTAATCAAAAAATAGACAATCTTGAGATGAGCTCAAAGGAGGCTTAAAAAAAGTTTAATAAATAAGCTTGAGCTTGAACACTATCCTACAAGTTTAAATTAAACAAGCTTTTGAGAAATATGCTCAAGCTCAAACAACCTCATGCTCTAATTAAGATAATAATAATAATAATAAACCTCATGCTCTATTTAGCTTGGTTCTTTTGTAGCCCCAAGTGTGCTTGCAAGTAATATAACTCATGCATTAGTTTAATCATTTTGGCTATACCATTAGATTGTCTTTTCAAATGTCACTTGCAAGACTACATAAGATAACCAGAATGAGTTCTCTAACATGCTTGATTGTAATAAAATATATTGTTGAAAAAGAAGTAAAAGGTAAAACCCTCCATTGTAGAATTTTATACACATTATTTATTCATTTTCCCTCTATACTTGTATAGTTTGTGTTAAGATCAATTCATTAATTTTCCTAATTTATATAGTGCATTTCATTTTAAAAAATTTAGCTTTCATTAGTGTTTTCCTTTCAAGACATTAAATTGCACAACTAACTAATGCTTTTAATAACATCAATTTACCCTCTCTTTTGTGTATAAATCTAACTACACTTAACCTTAAATTGGTATCAAAATTTTCATGCATCCGTATATGTGGTTTAATATTTAAAAAAACTTTTGTATTTTTTAATTAAAATATAAATTTTATTTAAAATAAAATTCATCTTAATATGTAACCATCTTAATATGTAATAAACGGGAAATCAAAGAAGTATCTTTTATAAATACTATATAATAAATAAATAATTTGTGATACACTTTTGAAGCTTAAAATGCTAATTATATAAAACTATGAGAAAATAAATATAACACTTCATAAATACATGTACCATATAAATTTATGTATTTAAAATACATATTTTACTTACTATTTGTACAGGCCCACCAGGCCTCTGGTTGGGTAGATGCCCGGCCCATTCATCGACCTATCTTATCTGAAGCCACCAGTCCAAAATCTCAGATTTCTCCCAACCGCTCCCTGCAACAATCGCTCAATCCCCCCTCGTTCCAAATCCGGCCATGATCGCAGCTTTTCAAGCTCTCTCTCTCATACTCGAACCCATCAAGCTCTCCCCTTTACTTCATAAAACCCCCAAACTCCGCCAAACCCTAACCTTAACCCCATTATGCGCCGCAAAGGAAGGATTCATGGCCGCCGAAACTTCGAGCCATTCCCGCCCCATTAAACGCCCTGCTCGAAGGAAACCGACCTCCTATGGAACCTCCCGGAGATCAACCATCAAGAAGAGCTTCTCACAGGAGCAAGTCATCTTCACCACCCCGGTATCCAACAACTCTTCAATCGCCATCATCGGCGGCGGCCTCTCGGGCCTCCTCTGCCCCCCCCCTCTCGCCCCGAGAGGCATTCTTCGATCTACTGTATTCGACACCGGCATTCATGGCTTGGGAGGTCGAATGGCTACGCGGACCTTGGTCGAATCCCAGAAAAAACTGGTCTTTGATCACGCAGCTCAGTTTTTTACCGCTCGCGATGCGAGATTTCAGAAGCTGGTTCATAAGTGGGTTTCTGAAGGCTTGGTTACTGAATGGAAGGGCGTGATTGGTGAGCTTGAAGCTGGCGGACGATTTACCCCAATCCAAAGCTCTGCTGCTAAGTACATCGGGATCGAAGGTATGCGTTTACTTGCAGATTCAATCCATAAAGGTACCAACTTGGTTGAGATTATTCGACCTTGCTGGATCAGCAAGCTCGAGCCTTTCAATGGGATGTGGCATTTGAGAGAGAAGGAGAGGACCCGTGGTTCATTTGATGCAATTGTTATCGCTCATAATGGAAAATGTGCAAACCGCTTACTTTCTTTTTCCGGCTTGCCGCAGCTCTGTAAACAGATGAAAAAGCTTGAACTCAGTTCAATCTGGGCTCTTCTTGCTGCATTCGAAGACCCGCTTCCTGTTCCATTGGATGAAGGGTGCAGAGCAGTGGAAGGAGCTTTTGTGAAGGGTGTTGAAGCTGTTTCATGGATGGGTAACAATACCAGTAAGCTTTCTCTTCTGCGGGACAGTAATGGCGGCCATCAATGTTGGACCTTTTTCAGCACAGCGAGTTATGGGAGACGAAACAAATGTCCGCAGGAAAATATTTCTAATGCCACAGCGGAGAAGGTGAAGAAGGAGATGATTGATGGCGTGGAAGCTGCTCTGGGACTGTGTAAGGGGTCGCTTCCTCAGCCATTTTACTCTCGTGTTCAGCTCTGGGGTGCGGGGCTGCCTAGAAATACACCTGGAGTTCCTTGCGTGTTTGATCCCTATGGACGGGCGGGCATTTGTGGGGACTGGTTGCTGGGTTCGAGTATGGAAGCTGCGGCTTTGAGTGGAATATCGCTGGGGAATCATGTGGCGGATTACTTTGAAGATGGGGGGAGTGAAGTGGAGAAGTTTGCTGTTGGGTTGAATGAGGAATTTAAGGATGTATCTGGCTATGATATTGGAGATTTTCCAGGTTTTGATTCCAGTGAAGCTGGAAGCTGGGATTTACAATGTGTTGCTCGATGATGGTTGTGTGGAGTGAACAATGCTCTCACTAAGAGAGGAGAAATATTTAGGTGCGGAAGACGCACGCAGAATTAGGTGCGGAAGAAGGTTATTCAAAGGGTATTGGGGGGTTATATCCGTGTTATTGGGAGTATAACCTCACTATAACCCCCCAATAACCTACAAATAAGATCTGCCGTTCTGTTTTCATATATTTATAGTTTACTTTATATATTGTAGGTTACTTGGAGGTTATTATGAGGTTATAGTGAGGTTATACCCCCAATAACATGGATACAACCCTTAGTACCCTTTGAATAACCTACTTTACACACCCAATTCTGCGTGCGTTGCCTAAATATTTCTCCTAAGAGAGACAATGATCGGACATATAGCGTGTGAGAGGAAGAGAAGTTGATGGATCAGTGATTCGGAGTGTGGGAAGAAGCACGTTGGAGAAGACTGGCAGGAACAATTGCATGTGAGGAGAGGAGAAGTTTGTGGATAAGAAGGCATTGTAAAACTGGGGAGATGCAATGGAATTTGTTCAAAATGACAGTGAAAGATTTGGTTGTGGAATTGATAGTTTCTCAAAACAATCATTCAAATGTTAAACTAGGTGAACTGATTTTGACATGATAAAGTCTTACTAACAGTCCTTGAATGTAAAAAAAAAAGACATAATTTCATCTGAAATATTTTTATGGAGATATTTCATTAAGATGAAATTGTAAGTGTATTTGATCAGTTACTATATGAACTTAAATTTCGTTATGAGTACAAAGTGGTCAATTTTTTTAAAAGATGATAATACATTTTGGTAACTTGAAATCAATAATATGAAAAAATGTTATGTGCGGATGACTGCATGTCCGGACAACAGACAACGGCTCATTGGCCGAACGTGCGGTCTCTGCGCCCAATATTTTCCTCAATAATGCATGCACTATATGGAAAAATGTTGTTAAAAGGGATACTTAATTTTGTTACTTGAAACATCTTAGCATGTTTTAAAAAAATACAAACTAGTTTGACCAATTTGAACAATTCACTTGCATGAAATTTGCTAGAACTGGTTATAATTGAAGGTTGAACCTTTTAACTAGTGAATCAATTTGATTTCTTATGAAATGCATGATTCTAATGTTTGCCCTTCTTTTGTTATTTTTATTGGGTGTATAAAAATAAAAGTTTTCTTTATAATAGGTAAGACTATTAAAATATTTTGTCTTAAATTTTTTAATTAAAATCATATTCAAATATTCAAGTGAAGTGTATTGATTTGAAACTTTGTATATATAATTGATGAAAAAATCATTATTACACCTTTATTATATCATTTAAATCATAAATAAAAATAATTTTAATATCTATTGCATCATTGAACTTAACCATTAATTAAACTTTCAATTTTGATAATCCTTCTTTCTAGTTCAATACCATTGACTTTTCAAAACTTATCTATTATTTAATCATATTATAAAACGAAAACTACACTTTAATGTTCTAAAATGGTTAGAGGCAATTTAAATGCATACCACATGATTTATCTTTTTACATGTTTTAACAACAAAACATTCATATTTAGGGTGTGTTTGGGGCGGCTGTTGCTTTTTTCAAAAAAGTTGATGTAAAGCTGTTTCTTAGAGAAGTAGCTTTTCAGAAACTATTAGAAAGCTACTTATGAAGAAGGAGATGTCTGTTTGAGAGATCTGTTGTGATGTTGTTTCTGCTAAGAAAAGTACAGTTTTTCAGAAAATTCAGAATTAAATAATAGAAAGAGTTCGTAGTGCTAAAAATTGATAATCTAGTCCAAAATACTCTCATACATAAAAAATGATTAGCTATTTAAAGCAAATGACTACAATAACTAGAACAACAAAGGTAATCAGCAAGTTTAGAATGATGTTTGACTTGAATTTTGGATGATCAAGTCTTCGAGACAATCTCCTCTTCATCTCTACTTCTCTCATCGACTAATCATGATCAGGAGGTACCTCGTCAATGTCATCAACCTGAAGTAGTCGCAATCTGCAAGAGTCATGTTTCTAGAATAACAATAAAATCTTCTCCCACAGTTGTCTTTCCTCCTAGACTGGTACTGAACACACTTGTCACCACAATAACAAAGTGGAACTTTCGAATTGTTGGATGATCATGAGCTCATATTTCTTGTTATTATAATACAATATTTTTCTAATTAAAAAAATTAAGTTGATACAACATTCGAAAAATTCTAAAATAAAATATAAGCGGTCTTAAAATTAAAAATTAAAGTTTATCGATGCAAAAAAAGGTACAACACAGTTTGCTATATATATTTGTAAAAATACATTCAGAAAAAATATATGAAGATGAAATATGAATCATCAACAACAAATAACTATGTGATGCTACATATGTAAGGTCGTTGCATTCACCAAACCATTAGTAATCTCCTCGCTCAACTATAATATCTCTTTGACACCTTCTCCCTCAGAAGTGTTGTACTTGTTCGCCCTGCATTTCTCTTCTTGCACAGATGCTGGCTAGCTTTCTCAGTTATGTAGGTAGGATCATCATCTAAGACCCTAAAATCGACATCATCTTGAGATGGATGCCTCCGTAGAAAATTATGGAACACAGTTGTTGCAAAAATTATCTTGACATATTTTCTGAAAGAATATGTAAGCATATCTCAGAGTATGACTCGCTTCTTCTTCCATACATATAATGCTCGCCCGATAACACTGTGTAATGACGAGTTTCTTTTATTGAGCAGCTAATTCCTCCCTTTAATCACTTGGTTGTTGCGCTCAAAGTCGGCGAGGTGATATCTCATGTTGAGAAATGGCTTCAAAAAATTCAGTTGCAGCGGATATCTCGAATCGACAAGATAACACCTTCCTGCATAATGATGAAATTACTAGATTAGTTCAAACACAAATATAATAGGGACGGATTAGTTAAAGACGCCAACCTTCAAGAGGCATCGAAAATTTGTATTCAGGCAACCGGGTTGTAAATTTAAATATATTGCTATCGTGTGCACTCCCTCCCTAATCAGTCATTATGAATGTCAAACACATGTTGAAATCGCATATTGTTAATATGTTCTATATTGCAGCTCCACGCCTATTGATATAGGTTTTTTTATCCTCATTCATCACGTGTGCGTCCATCAATTACTCATATGCAATCCTTATTATAAAAAAGATAAAATTTAGGTTATTTATAACTTTTCTTTAATTAATTAAAGGACGAATAGAGAGTGAGATCATTGCCTTGAAAAACGACATGTACCTCTGATCCTTACTAATTTTCTGAGGTGTTTGAGTAAAAGATGGGTTCAATGATTTGATGATATATGTAACCATTTTAACTAAAGAGTTAACCCCGACATGGAAATACCTATTGATCATCTTTATAGAGTGCTAGAAATGCTCAAAAGCTGCACGAATGGGCTCATTGTACGACATAATGAGGAGCATGATAGCTAGCACTTCTCAGGATGTAGATCGTAAAGATCCATGAAACCATATTTGGATTGCAATTCATTTAATAAATCACATAAAATAGCTGTTGACATATGGAAGGGGTCAGAGCAAACAATTCGATCAACATAACTTGTCAGAAAAACTGAAAACCATTATTCATATAATTATTCAAACAATATAAACCAACAAAAGAGTTTGAAATAAACAAGTGAGCATTTCTCCATATATATTTCATCAAATTGCTTCTACTGGTGAATTAGAACATGTAAGAATGTTGCTAATTAATCTATCTTGCAAACATCAACTTTGCATGAAAGTATATGCAATACGCCTAGAACGTCAAAATTTTCACAGAGGGAACAAAAAACGCAGAGGTAGGCAGCAAATGAAGCTCAAAAAAACTGTAAAAGAGAAAACCTCACTGAAATGTTGCAGCAAGTCATCTGTGCCGAGCGGAAAGAGGGGAGCGGAACCAAATTTCAGCCCTAGAGATATGAGTGAGAAAGGAGGAGTGGCGAGGGTATATGCGAGGAAATTGAGTGAGATTACCTGAAATCCGAATGGCCAGCAACGTCAAAGATACTTCCCAATGAAGCTCCAACCGCGGACCGCACCCTCCTCCTTCCATTTCTGCGTTAGACTCGATGCGGCCTCCGATCAACATAAGGTTGGCAATAAAATGGGAACCAAAAACCACTTCTGCTTCTCCCAAATGTAAAAGGCAAAAAAGCCACAACAACAGAATCCCAAATAGGCTCTTAAAGGCATAACTCAAATCTATAACAAAATATCAAAAATATCACTATTACTATTTAAAAAAAAAAGAAATTCACTCTTCCATGCATAAAGTTTATGACACCAAGTTGTTATAAGTGTAAATATCAAACTTCTGAGTGTTAGATATGTAAATATATAAGCATTGTATGGTATGTATGTAAATTCCCAAAAGTTTAAGCACAATTAGTTAAGGTGAAAAGAGAAATACCACAAGTCTTAATCCCTAATGAGCAACACATTAAAAAGAAATTAATGCACTCACTTAATCTTCTATATATCCATGGCAAAGTGCCCTAAGAAGGTCACTCAGAGAGAGAGAGAGAGAGATATAGAGAGAGAGAGAGAGAGAGAGAGAGAGAGAGAGAGAGAGATTGAGCCGAGAAAAGAGTGGAAGAGAAAGAAATGATGGAATTTGCAGAAGATGATGGCAACACCCGAACAGGTTTTTATTTTTATTTTTATTTTTTTATTATTTAAGAGAAACAGGTTAATTAATTATTACCTGCAGCCCAACTCTAATCCTTCATAAATAACGTTTTTTATGTCAATTTATATAAATATTATTTCATCTAAACATTATAAAAAATCAACTAATTATAATCATTATATCCAAATATTAATTACTTATAATTGTTTCAGAAATTGTTATTTTCAATATAAACCTTTTTTATTTATATATGCAATTTTTACAAATTGAATCAAACTAAACCCAAGAAATTTTCAATTTAATTGTAATTAATGTTAAATTAATTAAGATATTATTTTAACTAAACGTAACATTAGACTTGTAATCAACTATAGTTATCTCTGTATGATAGATCCCATTTTTAAGACTCAGACTTATGAACTTTGAATCATAAGTTGGTTAACTAATCATTGTTTAAGAGCTTGCTAATTCTAACAAAAAAATTTAATCTTTTAAAAAACTTTAAGGAATATTTACATACATACCACTGAATTCTTATGTATTTACATATCTAACATATAAACTTTAATTTGTATTAATCTTAAAAGTTAAAATTGTGATGTTTTCTATGTGATATGATTATATATGTTTTTCATGTATTTACATATCTAACATTTTAACTTTTAAGATTAATACAAATTAAATTTTATATGTTAGATATGTAAATAAATAAGAATTAAATGGTATGTATGTAATTTTTTTTAAATTATCATCCAAAATTTTATTTATTTATTTATTATGATATGATGGACGACCGCCCTCGGCAAAGTGAACAAATATTACGTGGACTCCGGACGTAGAGATACGTCCGGAGTCCAATAAAATCACGCCACGTGGAGGTGACAGAAAGATAAAAAAAATTCATTTTAACACTAGAGAATATTTCCCCCATGTTATTCTACGTTATTCAGATGTTATTGTGGTTGTGTTCATGTCTTATTATGTTCTGGGAATATTCTCGCTGTTATAATAACACAATAACACATCAATACCACCACAATAACACCTGAATAACACAGAATAACACAGAATAAATATTCCTCTTTGTTATCGGGCTGGATCACAAGAAAACGTGTTTTTTTTTTTTCTGTTGAACTCATTGGACTCCAGACATACCTCTACGCCTAGAGTTCGGACGTAATAATTTTTTTGGCAAAGTGGAGGGGAATATGTCTCCTTTGGTGGGATTTGCCGAATGGATTCCACTTTAAATCACTTCTATTGAATCTCTGTTCCTTATAACTAGAAGTGCGTTCATCTTTTTTATTTTTTATTTTTTAATAACTTTTGTCCTTCCAATTATTTCTCTTAATTGAGGATACCATGTAGGCTTTTAGAGTAATTATTTAATAAATAATAAATAAATTTAGAAAATGGTGATTTTAATTTTATCTTTTCTAGCGCAAATGACTTTAAAAGAGATGCATAATCATAAGTTAAGTGTTGCCGAGATGAGAATGATTATGTGGATGAGTGGCTTTACACTTAGAGACAAAATGCGAAATGAATATAACCATAATAGGGTTGGTGTAGCTGCTGTGAAGGACAAAATTAGAGAAAGTCGTCTTAGATGGTTTGGTCACATTAAACGTCGATCATCTGATGATCCGAGTAGGAGAGTAGATGTTTAAGATTCGACTTGTGTTAAGAAAGACAGGGGTAGATCTAGGAAGACTTGGGCTTATTGTATAAAAAATGATCTTAATTTACTAGAATTAGATGAATATATGACACTAAATAGAACGCAATGGAGAAAAATGATTCGTGTAGCCGACCCCACGTAGTGGGATTGTTGTTGTTGTTGTTGTTGTGCAAATGAATTTCTTTTTTTTCTAAATGAGATTGAGTCATTTTAACTTCTTAAGTCATAATTAAATACATACCACCCAAATGTGTATTTTATTTACATATATACTACATAATTGTTATATAATTGCAAATCTAACATATAAACTCTCATATTTACATCTATCGCTTTAACATTACATCAAAACATCGCAATCACTATTCTTTTGAAAGTGAAATACACATCTTCATGCATAGGTTTGACACCAAAGGGTTATAAACGTAAATATCAAAGTTTAGTTGTTCCATATAAAAATGCATAGAACATGTCATATGTATGTGATATATTAGATTTGAGAGCTATACATGTAAATATGAAAATGTAACTGTTAGATACGTAAATACACAAGAATAAAATGGTAATTATGTAAAATCCTTGACGTATTAATTATCTGCTGCAAGTCTTCTTCAGGAACTGTATGGACTGCAACAGCACATGCGATTACAGCCATCATAGGCTCAGGTGTTCTGGCTCTGCCATGGAGCGTAGCTCAAATGGGATGGGTTCTTGGCCCCTTCACACTTCTTGCCTGCGCATCTGTGACTTACTATACTGCAAATTTGCTCAGTGATTGTTACAGAACTCCTGATCCTGTTCATGGGAAGAGAAATCACACTTACATGGATGTTGTCAGGTCATGCTTGGGTAATTTGTCATTCACAGTTTTCTCTTTTCAGAAATAAATTACAGATATGTCCAAAGGTAAACCTCATTTCAGAATAAAATAGATTAATGGACATGTTGCTCTGCAAATTTACATACAGGTCCAGGAAATGTTCTTCTCTGCGCCATTGCTCAGTACGCGCTGCTATGGGGAACTATGGTTGGCTACATCATCACTGCTGCAACAAGCATGATGTAAATTCATCAGTGCTGAAGGTTGAAGATGAAAAACATTCATCAATAATTAATTCCACTTTTTTTTTTTTTTTTCTTTAAACAGGTCCATCAATAGAACAAATTGCTTCCACAACAAAGGCCACAATGCCGCCTGCAACACATCAGGAAATTTATATCTCATCTTGTTTGGAATAATTGAATTGATTCTATCACAATTTCCCAATTTGGAGAAGATAACAATAATCTCAATAATTGCGGCTGCAATGTCATTTGCCTACTCATTCGTTTCACTCTTCTTGTGTATATTCAAACTCGCTTCAAACCATGCGGTTCGAGGGACAATTATGGGGGCTAAAATCGGTGGCACCGTGTCGCCATCATCGAAGGTTTGGTCTGCTTTCCAAGCCCTTGGAAACATAGCATTTGCTTACACCTACTCCATGCTCTTGACAGAAATACAGGTATGTATAAATTTCTTTTTTGCTTATGTATATAAGGGAAATTTACATACGTAGCGTACAATTCTTATGTTTTTACATATCTCACAATTGAACTTTCATATTTAGGGTCCGTTTGGGTCAGCTTATAAAAACGCTGCCTCACCATTTGAAAAATACGTTTCGGTAGCTTATCTGAAAACGCGGTTGGGTTTTTACACTAAACGCAGGTCGCAGGTCGAACCCCGTGGGTCGCGTTTCGTGGGTCGCGTTTCAGGATAAGGTCGAACCCCGTGGGTCGCGTTTCAGGATAAGCTATTTATCTGAATAAACACAAGCTACCTCAAACGCACCCTTACTTTGTGAAGAAGGCAAATTTCAATGGTCTTTTTGACATAAATGTGTGTGTGCAGGATACAATCAAATCTCCACCTCCGGAAAACAAAACAATGAAGAGGGCTTCTCTATATGGGATTGGTGTCACAACAACATTCTATGTATCAGTAGGCTGTGTTGGATATGCTGCATTTGGCAACAATGCTCCAGGCAATGTTCTTACAGGTTTCTATGAACCATTTTGGCTTGTTGACATAGGCAATGTTGCAGTGATTGTCCACTTAATTGGAGCATTTCAAGTAAGTTCTCTGAAATTCAACTGAAATACTTGCAATTTTTTTTTAAAGAAATTAGATTTTACCATAGATGCCAATCTACCAAACTTTCATGCCAACTTCTTCAGGTGTATGGGCAGCCCATCTATGCAAAGTATGAAAATCACCTGTCGAAGAAATGGCCGGATTCTATCTTCTTCCACAAGCGCTACACATTGCCGCTCCCATTCTGCAAGGCTGGAGCATTTAGCTTCACCTTCTGCAAGCTCATCCTTCGCTCTGTCTTCGTCATATTGACAACATTGATGGCAATGATGCTCCCTTTTTTCAATGCCGTCGTAGGATTGCTCGGCGCGATTGCCTTTTGGCCCCTGACAGTCCATTTTCCTGTTTCAATGTTTATGGTGCAGGCGAAAGTTAGGAAGGGTGAATGGCGATGGGTGATGCTTCGCGGCCTGAGTGTCATTGCCCTTGTTGTCTCTGTTATGGCTGGTGCTGGCTCCATTGCAGATATAGTGCACAGGCTGAAGCATGTTACAATGTTCAAGACAAGGCTGTAGGTTTTGGAGTTTTGATTATTTGTTACAAAAATGGTTATGTTTTAGTTTGGTCACGTTGATGTGATGTGAAATGTTTGAATGTTTGTTATTTCTTGCAAAAATTTAGTCAGACAAGATTATAAATTTGGTTCAATCAGGGACAAAATTAATTTTATTTTTTAGAGTGGGCAAAATCACCAAATATTTAAATTTCAACACATTACATAGATATGCTTCATAGAGGTCCTCCTATCAATAGAAACAACAAATGAAAATAAAAAGACTCAAATACTACTCTACTTCTCTCTTCATTTCCCCTCTCCTCTGCTTCTAATGCCAAAATCACCTCTCCTAGCTCCTAATGTTAGTTATCTCCATTGATCTCCAACAATTTCACCACCTCTAGAAATCTACTAGATGCAACCACTACTTCCAAACCAAATAAAATTGAACAAAGGATCTCTTTTGCCACCTCCATCTCTTCTATTCTCTTCCATTCAAAAAATGATCAAACCCAGTCATAAGATTTATAGGACCTCGCTCGCTAAAGGCTAAGAGCCTCAGAAGAATTTTTCAGACCACCCAAAACTTACTATTTACAAATCAACCACCCTTTTTCAACCATTTTTCAAGTTCTCGCTCGAATATCAAAATTCATGATAAAACCCTGACCTCTATTTATCTTTTTTATTAAATACTCAATAGTTTATGTTATGGTATGACTCATATATCATATATGTGAGTTGGGGCCGGTACATGAGTAATGTTGTAATTATATATTGTACTCCAGAGTTTTCTAGGGATATAAATAGGTCTGTATGTAACCCTAGGTGTTATCCAAAAATTCTGTAATCTCTTTTTCTGAATATTGAAAGGAATTTGCTGCTCTGCTCCCGAGGACATAGGCATCTTTGCCGAACCTCGTTAAATCTCTGTGTTCTTCTGAATTTGTGTCGATTCTTGTTTTCTTCACCTTAATTACTCAACAAATGATATCAGAGAGTGGTTCTAGGGTAGAAGAGGAGAAATTTCGTCGCCACAGGAAAGAAGATAATTTGACAGAGGAAGGTTGCGGGTAGGTATCCAAAAGTTCCAAAGCTTTGGCCCCGGCAAAGTTCGTCGAGGAGTTTCAGTTTGGAATCGCGGCTTGCAGTCTGCGCAAGCTTCGCAGAGAAGGCAGTGGCGGAGCATTTGGGCTTTGAATTGCGGCAGACGGGAGGCAAAAAGTGGTTCGCGGCTGGTGTTGGTCGAACAAATCCGAGAGGACTCTTTCCTTCCCAGAACGGAGGAGAAACAGGAGAATATTCTCCCCCACAAATTTCCATTTTGCCTTTGTTGGATAGGAGGTTGCCTTTGCTGGAAGGTCCGCCCCTTTCCTTTTCTGGAGGCGAGAATCGCGAAGAAAATATTTCTCTGGAATATTCAGGGGAATATTCTCCTGGATTGATTTTCCTTAGACTACACGCGGAGGTGAAATTTTGAGGAAGGATTTTCCTTAACTGGTTCCAAGAGAAAGGATTAAGATTTTCTTTGATAGAGGCTGCGGAGAAGAAATTTGAAAGGAATATTTTTAAATTTCCTTGAAGGACATGGAAAAGACAGGAAATAAAAGAAAGATCTTGAAGGAATTTGTAGGAAAATATTCCTTACAGGTTTAATTTTCAAATGGTAATTTCTGGTGTAAAATTTGAGGTGCTGAAGTTTGATGGAATTGGTAACTTCGAATTGTGGCAAACAAGGGTAAAATATTTGTTGGCGCAATAATGAGTCCTGAAGGCTTTGCGGGCAAATGAAGATTGGGAAGAAGTGCAACAGCGAGCGGCTGCAACCATATGTTTATGCCTGGTAGATGAGCTTATATACCACATGATGAATCTAAAATCTCCAGAGAACATATGAAAGAAATTAGAAAACCAGTTTATAGCCAAATCTCTGACGAACAAGTTGTATCTGAAGCAAAAGCTGTATGGGCTGAAGATGCAAAAAAATTTTGATCGAGCGCAACACGTGAATGGCTTCAATCAAATAATCATGAATTTATAACGGCTTGATGTGAATATTGAGGATGAAGATCAAGCGATGATTTTGTTGTGTCCATTGTCTTCTTTCTGACTACTCTGACATACATATGGGAAAGAGACTATCAAAGTTGATGAGATTACTGCAGCATTGTTGGCTCACAACCAGCGGAAGCAGAATGCAGGGGAAAGCTCTCATGGCAACAATTTATATGTTAAGGGTAAGCAGGAACGTGGAAGGAAGGAAGAGAAGGAGGGTTCTGGAAGGCGAAATTCCAGATCGAAATCCAAAGGCAAAAGGATAATTCATTGCTACAAGTGCAAGGAGTCAAGTCATATCAAGAGAGATTTTCCAAAGCTTATTAAGCGGACTGGCGAGAAAAGTGATGCATCATTGAAGTCTATAAATGTGGTACAGAATGATAATTCAGATTGCAGTGATGGTGATATGCTCTCAGTTTCATCAACTCAGTTCACAAATGCATAGATTCTTGATTCAAGATGTTCTTATCACATAGCACCTAATAAGGAGTGGTTTACTTTATACAGGTTAACTAATTCTGGCTCATTCTATTTGGGTGATAATAGATATAGATGCTGCAATATTGTGGTATTGGAGAAGTCAGAATTCAGATGTATGATAGATGTATGATGACACAATTAGAACATTATGTGATGTCAGATATATTACAGATCTAAAGAAGAATTTGATTTCCTTGGGCACTTTACATAGAAACGGTTTCATTCCTAAGACAGATGAGGATAAGGAGATCATCAAAATTGTTAAGAGTGCACTGACTGTGATGAAAAGAAAGTTGACTGCAGGTAATATCTGCAAACTGTTGGGGAGTACAGTTGTAGGTGGAGTTCATTCTGTGGAGTCAGATGATGATAGTACAAAGCTATGACATATGCGTCTGGGTCATCTCAGTGACGTGAGATGACAGAATTGCATAGAAGAAACCTGTTGCATGGTGTTAAAAGATGCAAGCTCAATCTTTATAAGTTTTGTGTTCTTGGATATCAGAATATAGTCAGTTTCATGACTGGAAAACATAAAACTGAAGAGATTCTTGATTATGTGTATTATGATGTATGGAGCCCTACCAGAGAATCGACATTGAGAGGATCTCAGTATTTTGTTACCTTTATTGATGATTTCTCCAGGAAAATTTGGGTGTATTTTGTGAAGCAGAAATATGAAGTCTTCTCTAAATTCAAGTTATGGAAAACTGAGGTGGAGAGCCAAACTGATAGAAAGATCAAGTATTTGAGATCCGATAATGACACAGAGTACACAAATTCTCAATTTCAGAAATTCTGTGAGGAGCATGGGATTCAGATGCATTTTTCAGTGCGCAAGACACCACAACAGAATGACGTGGCAGAAAGGATGAATTGGTCCTTAACTGAAAGGGAAAGATGATTGAGACTGAATGCAGGACTTCCTAAGAGTTTCTGGGCAGAAGCTGTGAATATGGCATGCTATCTCATCAATAGATCACATCGGGCATCGTTGGGTGGCAAGGTCGCAGAAGAGGTATGGATAGGTAATCCAGTTAATTTCAATCATTTAAGGATTTTTGGTTGTCCTGCTTATGTGCATGCACCTGGAGATGAAAGATCAAAATTTGATGTACAATCCAAGAAGTGCATCTTTCTGGGCTAGAATAAAGGTGTGAAATGATACAAGTTTTGGGATTCGATTGCAAAGAAGATGTTGATCAGCAGAGATGCAGTTTTTGATGAGCAGTTTATGTTACAGTAGAATCAAGACAAGATGCAATGAAACAATTTCAGTTCAGATGCAGTGTAGATGGATTTAGAACAACATCCAGAAACAACTGAGAGAGTTGAAGGTTCAAATCCAACGTCTCGTGATTTCATTCCAGATAATCTGTAGAATTATAATCTAACCAGAGACAGACAAAGACACACCAATATAAGGCCTCCTAGCATATTGAGTTATGAAGACTTGGTCTCTTGTGCACTTCTCATCAGCTACGATGATCCAATCACTTTTCAATGAGCTATCACTAGCCAGGAGAAAGAGAAATGGATGGGTGCAATAGTTGAGGAGATGGAGTCTTTACAGAAAAATCGCACATGGGAGTTAGTTCAACTTCCTGAGGAAAAAAAGACTATTGGGTGTACAAAAGAAAACCAGCAGTATCAAAAAAAAGGGGAAAAGTTCAAGGCTCGACTGGTAGCAAAGGGATTTTCATAGTAGAATGGGATAGAATTTGATAAAATGTTTTCTCCTGTGGTCTGACATACTTTAATCAGGGCAATGTCTGCATTAGTAATCATTTGGGATTTACACTTAAAGCAGATGGATGTTAAAACTACTTTCTTGCATGGTGATCTGGAGGAGCATATTTTCATTGAGCAACTAGAAGGCCTCACTCAACATAGACAGAAGCATTTGGTTTGCAGGTTAAAGAAATCATTGTATGGGTTGAAACAGTCTCCAAGACTATGGTACAAGCGGTTTGACTCCTACATGATTCAGATTGGCTACAAGAGATGTGTGTATGATTGTTGTGTTTATGTGAAGAATCTTGATGATGGTTCAATTATTTTTCTGTTACTGTATGTTAATGATATACTGATTCTTGCAAAGAATATGAATGATGCCTGTAGTTTGAAAGCTTTATTGAGCTAGGAATTTGACATGAAATATTTGGGTCCTACGAAGAAGATTCTTGGAATTTCTTGGAATGGAGAGAAGATTCTTGGAATGGAGATTCATCGAGACTGAGACTCAAGACGATTATGTTTATCTCAACGATGTTATGTTGAGAAAGTGATGGAAATGTTTAAGATGAGCAAATCAAAGCCTGTAAGTACTCATTTGGCAAATTATTTTAAGTTTTCTTTAGAACAGTGTCCTAAGACAGAAACAGAAATCTAAGATATGATAAAGGTTCAATATGCCAGTGCATTTGGCTGCTTGATGTATGCAATGGTATGTACTCGTCTTGATTTGGCACATGTTGTTAGTCAAGTCTGCAAGTACATGACTAAACCTGGAAGGCGACATTAAGAAGCAGTCAAGTGGATTTTCAGGTATCTGAAGGGTACTGTAGGACATGGAATTATTTTTGCCAGTCAGCAGGATGATCCTTCAGTTGTGGGGTACGTTGATTCAGACTATGTAGGTAATTTGGATGACAGAAGGTCTACAACTGGGTATGTTTTTACTCTTGTTGGAGGGCCTATATGTTGTAAATCAACAATTCAGTCTATTGTGACATTGTCTACAAGTGAAGCTGAGTACATGGCAGTAGCTGAAGCTACTATGGCTTGCTAGGCTAGTAAATGAATTGGGCATTGAGCAAGGTGGAGTTCAGTTGCATTGTGACAGTCAGAGTGTTATTTATCTGGCTAAGAACCAGGTGTACCATGCGAGAACCAAACACATTGATGTCAGGTATCACAAGATAAGAGAATTGATTGCTTCTGGTGAGATACTGTTGCAGAAGGTTCATACTGATGAGAATGCAGCTGATATGTTGATCAAGCCAGTTACTATCAACAAGTTCTTGCATTGCTAGGACTTGTTGAATGTTTGCAGTTGCTAGAGAAGCAAGGTGGCCCAACCCACATTGGTGTTGTGTAACTCCTAGGTATCTTTTTCTCCTAAGGGGTTGTATATTCTCCATGGTAAAGTTTTGTTATGGTATGACTCATATATCATATAGAGACAGACGTTGGATTGAAGCGGAGCGGAGCAGAGTGGAAGAATATGTCCAAATCATGAAGTTACGTTATGCGGGTTGAGGGTGCGAGGGCAACGCCCCGCTGTTCGGTATATGAGTAATGTTGTAATTACATATTGTACTCCAGAGTTTTCTAGGGTTATAAACAGACATGTATGTAACCTTAGGTGTTATTCCAAAATTTTGTAATCTCTTTTTCTGAATATCGAAAAAAATTCACTGTTCTGCTCCCGATGACGTAGACATCTTTGCCGAACCTCGTTAAATCTCTGTGTATTCTTCTGGATTTGTGTTGATTCCTATTTTTCTTCGCCCTAATTACTCAACATTTTAGTTGTGACATGCATAAATACATCAATTCAGTAGTATTAAAAAATTACCTAAGTGACTAATTTGTAAATATCAATGTTTTGGGTGGTTTGTATGCAATTATCCTCTTTGTTCACTTAGTTTAGTCATCGCAAAACTGAGATTATTGCTAAAGGCTTGTTTGGGATCAATTTTATTTTTGTCTTTTGTTTCTAAAAATATGTTTGTTACAAGTTTTTATTTTTGGTTTCTAAAAACAAATTAATATTTTTTAAAAGCATTCAAAAAAAATTTCATGTGTTTTGAGTGCTATTAAAAATAATCGTATATTTCAAACTTGTTTTGTTTCAAATCAAAATATAAACAAAACAAATAAAAAGAATAAAAAATAAAAAGACAAATTGATCTTAAATAGCTCCTAACATTTGGATAGCTACAATCTCCCATGCTTTCACCAACATCTAGGGATTTATGCAAACCTCACAAGTTTCACCAATTCTTAAGCTAACAACAAACCCAAGATGTTGGTCAAGCAAACATGCCTTAATTTTTAGATGTTTTAAGAATTTGTTTAAAACCTTAAAGTTCATATCAAATTTAGAATAAAATTGAGTCTGGATATTACTAACTTGTTACTGTCAAAATGAGCTCCAATTTTTGGTTTGTAATCTTTCCAGTATATTTAATTATCATGAAATTGTATAATTTTGATTCACAGATAATACAAAAAATAGTGTAGGCCTTTTTTATAAAATTTAATACAAAATAACAAAATATTGGAATATTTATGTATAATCTAGAAGGTAATTAGCATTGAATGTGAAATGAAAACCACTCTATGTGATAGTGATTTTATAGACAACACACTAATTCAGTAAAATGTATGCTGCAAAACTTGTGAAAAAACAACAACATAATAAAACAAAAACTGTTCTTTTTGAAATAATTAGGCTTCGTTTGAGGAGACGGTGAAGTTCCGTTCGGTTGGAGCAAACACTTACATCTGCAAAAATCCTCGTTTGGTGAAACAGCGGGAGACCCGAACTTCTTTTGCAAGAAGGGTAATTTTTTGTCGTTTCGGATTATAGATGGTCTCCCGTTGACGAACGCGGCTTTTACATAAAACAGCCTGGATGGCAGTTGGACTTTGGGTTTAAGAAAAATCATATATATATATAACCCAATTTTAATGCATACGCGATTTTTACTTTTTACAGGTATACCACCCAAATATTTCAAACAAACATAATCATATCACACTAAAAAATGTTTTTATTTTCACTTTTAAAAGTAAAATACACTATTCCATACAAAGAAATATAAGGAAGCATATATATATTCTCTACGCCCAAAGTCCAGCTGCCATCCACATTTACTTTAATTCGCACACTTGGAGGCTTTCTCCACAAAACCTGTTGCAATTTCAGATTCACCTACCCCATTTTATGATCAGTTTGATCAGAAAACAACCTCATCCCAGAAAAAAGATGCAAAATGATCACCATATTTCACCATTTTAAAAATACAAGATGTTGCTTTAGCAACCACCCTAGTGACTAAAATAACCTCACTATAAAGATTAACATAGTTCTTACACATCCAGAGAAACCAACAAATAATATAAGGCAAAAAGTTAAAGAAGTGTTTAGAAATCCTCCCCCATTGAGATAAGAATTCATGCAGATTGTCACCACCTGTATCCTCCAACCCTAAAGTATTGCATAAAACATTCCACAAAGTTATGCTTTGTGCCATTTTTTCTTCCCCCAATTGTCGGCAATATTTTGGTTTGGGGTGTTGCCTGTAAGAAGCTGTCGGTCACCAGAATCAAAATCCGATCGCCCGCTTCGGAAGGACGTTTAAGTTTAGAAAATTATGAAATCAAACTGACCTCATATTTTTATAGTTTAAATGAAAGAGCGCTATATCTCAAATTTTGTATCTATCCTGAAGGATAAACACAAGACTTGAGGATGATGCTCAATCAAATAAACTAAAAAATATATGATATCCGTTTGGTCTGTGAAACCGTTTTATTTGACGACAATTTCCCCTATTTAATATGAAGAATTAAATAGGATTAATATTAAGCTGGGTTTGAGAAAAACTACCTATAAGGGCAAACCCCTATAGTTAATTACATCTTAAATGACCGAAGTCATCTAAGAAAACTCTCGATAAAAATCAAGAAATATTATCTTCAACGAATTCAAAGGAAAGGACTTTTCAATGAAATCAGACAAAGAGGTGTGAAATGGGAATGATTCAAATTTGGGACATTTATTTTTGGAATCCAAAAGAGGAAGAACTAGAGGATGTCATAGATCCGAAGGAGAACCTCGGCGCCTTCCCAGTCTATCCTATTGTTTGGCTTCAGTTTTGAGGAGAAAAAGTTAAGTGTTTCATCTTGTCAATTTTATTAATGTAGGGCTTACATTTGTGTGAAATTATCACATAAAGAAAATGTGAAGATTTAGGTCATGACGAACGACAACCTCGAAATCCTAAAACAAGTTAGGGCTTATATTGTACAACAGAGTTGTA
>NW_018164973.1:212367-213823 GCF_001263595.1 Phalaenopsis equestris | reverse complement strand
CACCACTATTTTCTATTGGATTCACTTAGTCCAAATGAATTTACTAAACTCAACTTAATGAGTTCCATAATTTCATTTAGACCGTGGAAAGCCTCATTAGCAACCGTAGGTTACCTCCTCTGAGGGATTCTCGATCATCCGATAGAGACGTCTTAATTTTATTGTAGTTGTTGTTTTTGTGATGTTTGTGATTAATTTTTGAGTTATTTTATATTTTGAATGTTGTGGGGGTGAATTTTATCTTGGTTGATTTTAACTTTAGTTTTGGTTTTGATTTTATGGCTATCCTGATAGTTTTAGTTTTCATGCAGGGTGACATTGTTGTTTAGCATGCATATTTGTATTAACATCAAAAGTACAGTATGAAAGTACAAAAAGACGGCGCTGTAAACTGAAAAAGCATACTTGGCGAGTATTCTCGTTCCACCACCTGAAATTCAAAATGTAAGTCAGGGCATTTTATATGAAACAGGAAAGTAAAATTTTGGCGACCAACCTAACCCTAGGTTATATCTTGGTGGGTCCCTATTAGTTTGATTAAGGATGATTTTATTAGGCAAAACACATTAAATTTAGTAGACATCTGAGGTATCCAACAGGTTAGGAGAAAGAAGCAGGTTCATGCTTCCCTCTCACTACCTAGTGAAATGCCTCGAGCTCATTTAAACTTATAGTGTTGCTTAATAATTCACCTTATGAGCACCCTAATGCTCAATGAACATTGATGTCCTAATTATCCCTAAGAGTAGGGCAATTATCATTTGTAATTTAATTTTGAAGAATATGTGAATGAAGACCCTTAAAGGGGGGCAAGCTAGTGCTGTTGGAACACTTAGCCAAATTTTGGTCCTAATTGGGTTTATAGTGTTTTAAAAGTCTTAAATTTTAGCTATGTTTTCTTTTCTAACTCCTATTTTAATCAGTCTTGATTTAACTTAGACCACTACTAAACCCTCAAGGCCTAGGTGTGTGTCTTAATTAATTTTGAAAAAGGTTAAGTTTTAGGTGATCATGATTCATTATTTGAATTTCATTTGAAAATAAAATAGGGGTATTAAATTGATTAATTATTACTTCAAAAGTCATATCCCTAAGTCATAGGTTTATTTAATTTTAATAAACTTTCAAATTTTAATAATTTAGAAATTTATTAATTTGTCCTTTTAATTAGGAAAGTGAGGTTGGTTTTTACCAATTAATCCGCTTTTTAATTTCAGTCATTCAAACAAGTTAAGATCGGAGGTTGCCCATTTCTCTCCTTGAATTAAGCCTAAATGTTAATTAAAGCCAAATTTCTGAAATTACACTTTTGCCCCTAAGGCTCTAACACTTCATAATTTGTCAAATTCTATTCAAATAACTTTGAAATTTTTATTCTATCTCATTCATGGGTCAATTTCTATCTCATTCATGGGTCTATGATTTTTCAAAATTTAATTTAATTTATATAGTTATT
>NW_018164973.1:136056-212154 GCF_001263595.1 Phalaenopsis equestris | reverse complement strand
ATATTTATTAAATGCAAAATATTTTAAATAGGGAAAATTAAGTTTTTTATTTTTGAAAAATTTCCTTGAGGTCAAAAAACTTAGAGAAGAAAATTTTATATATTTTTTAATTTTCTTTGATTTATTGAAATTATTTTAGTGGAAATCCATTTTTAGCCTTTAAAGAATTATTTTAAGCTTCAAAATACAATATATTTATTTAGAAAATTAGAAAAAATTTCCAATTGTTCTTAAGTGCTTAGGAAATAATTTAAAACATTTCTATGAATTTTATTAATTTTGTGATTTTTATTAATTTTTAATTTTTTAAATATTCAGAATAGGCTTAAAAATGAACTTTAAATTTTTTATTTTAAACTCCATTTCATTTCTATAAAATTTCCCTGATCACAGAGAACTAAAAAAAAAAGTTTTTTTTATAATTTTTTGAGTTATATTTTGATCATTAAAAATCATTTTTAGTGTCAAAAAAAGATATTTAACTTGAAAAATCAATTTAGGCCATCAAATGGACTCAAAATACCTTGAAATTTTTATGGGGATTTCTCTGGATCTTAAAAAATAGTGGAGATAAAAAATCAAGTCATTTTGGTGTTTGTGTTTTTCAAAATTAATTACCATAGTGTTTTAGGGTTTATGAATATTATGTTCATTTTAAATGACTTGACTCATGAGAAATTTTCATAAAGGTTCTCTAGTCATCATAAACCTTCCAAAATTTTCTTGGATTTTTCTAAGCAACATGCTAATTATTATGATTAATTTAAGCAAATAATGTACATAAACTTGAAAAATATGGATTTCTATCTAAAGATCTTCTCTGACTTTGGAAAAAATCAGGGAGTGTTCCCCTTGACAGAGTCTACAACATGCCAAAAATTCAAGCTATGGTGATAAGTCTACATGCATGGAGAGTTAAAAGACTCCTAACACTAATTAATTTTTTTAAAATAAAATATTCATCAAATGGACTTCAATCCAGTTCCACATTGTTTTCCTCTATTTACTGAGCAAGTGGATATTTTTATTTTATTTTTGTGATTTTTCTACATCAAGATATGGATTTTTGAAGTTAGGATGTATTTTCTAAATTTTTTTATTCCTTATTTATCTATTTAAACACGCGGCGCCTCGTCAACCTACGACGGCTCCGAAACTCCACGCGGTGCGCTCCCATTCGATGCTGTCATCTACTTCGGCGCTGACTCGGCCCGCGGTTTATGTCCCGAAGCGCCGTCCGGCTTCATCTTGACCGTCCAGTCCATCCGATACACGCTTGATCGAACGACGCTCCGTCATCGTCCCCGATAGCCTAATCCGAGAACCGTCCATCTTCCAAGCTTGATATCACCCTCATTTCTCAACTAAATTAAGTAATTTTTTTAAATGCTCATCTAGACTAGAGGAACATATCCATATGGTTAAGATGCCATGAAATTAAGCCCAAGCAAATTGAGAATCAAAAGAAGCTCGGGAGGAGAAGAAGTTTAATACCTTGGCTCTGAGAAGGGAAGCTTCAATCAGAGGTGCTTGGCACGTTCGTTGGAGACCAAGGAGGTTAGGGATTGAGCCTCTTACTATGGTGTAAGGTCTAGGTATGAATTGACCAAGCTCGATTTCAAGTCTTGGTCTAGAACTATGTTAGGGGCTATTTCAGAGGGTAATTTGATGGAGCTTTGCCTTCTCTTACTGTTGTGAAGGTGTGAGCACAAGTAATTGGAGTTTGGTGGAGTTTTCAGAGATGTCATGAGAGTTTTAAGAGATGTCTCATTTCAACCCTAATTTTTTAGCTCAAAATTAGGGTTACACAGGAGGAATTAGGGCAATGGAGTGATTGGATTGCACTGTGGAGGTCTTGAGGAAGCTTTGTGAGTGATTTGGAGGTCTCTGTCTGAGAAATTTTCAGCACCCCTCCCTTTGCCGTGGAAGTGAGCTTTTATAAAAATGGCTAAGGGGTGGTTGTCATGACCAATTGGGGGGTTCAATGTGGTGCTTAGGTGGAGGGCAGAGAGGCTCTGACATTTGATTTGGGTGAGGTGGCCTCTTGGTTTGATTTGGGTGAAGATTTGGGTCTTGGTTTGATTTGGGTGAAGTTCAAGGGGAGTTGGTCCTCGGTTTTGGCTTCTCCAGCGACTAGGCCGGCCGACCATGGCAGGGGGAGGTAGCTAGGAGATCAGGGAACCCAGGGGAATATGTCACAACAATTTATTGAAATGAGGTATTATCTTAGGCTTAGTTTTGGCAAAAGAATCTTAAGCTTAAGCAATTATGGCATGAAATCCCTTGATTTAAGGGACCAGTGGTCCATGGCTTAGCTTAGGTGGTTAGGTGAGTTTTGGCTCAGGCTTAGGGTCCAACTAATGGTCGTGGAGTCATTAATTTGATGGCTTTGGGGTGGTTAGGCTACATTGAGTGCATGGGTCAAAGTGGGTGGAAATGACCAAAACTTGGGTTTGGGTTAGGCTAGTCATGTCCTTGAGCCCAATTTATTGATAAAATTGATGTAGATATTTTTAATTAACATTTTCGGTGAAGGATGAAAAGGGTTTTGAGTTCAATTGGAGGGTCAATATGAAGGATTTTGGAGATTTGGTCAATTTGGGCATGTTGGGCTAGACTTGGGTCTAGATTGGGCTAACCTTGAGCTAATTCAAAATTGATGGTTGAAAATGGTCAATAGGAACCTCATGAAGAGTTTTCAACATGAAATGGGTTCCAATTTTGGGATTAAGGCAATCAATTTGGAGGAATTTGGGGACAGCCAATTTGGGGCAATTTGGGAATTTTGGACTTAAGTTGAAATTAAATAAAATGGAGACTTTACCAAGGCCAATTGATGATCAATTTTTATGTGTAGGAATGTTATAAAGGGTTTTCAACATAAACCATGGCCAATTAAGAGGTCTATGGATTCAATTTGGTGAGATTAGGTCATGTGTCCAAAATTGGGGGTTTGACCTAAATAAAAAAATAGGGCTCAAATCATGGGATAATTGAGCTTGGATTTGGTTTATTTTGGTTATATTTAAGGTGAATTTGAGCTTGGGACTGAAATTTAGGGAGATTGGGATCAAATTGATGGACATTTGAGTTGAATTTGGGAAAATTTGGGTCTTTAAATGCAAATTTGGGGGTCTTGGTCAAAGATGGTCAAATTGGCCAAATTGGGTCATGTGGTAGTTGAGAAAAATGAAATTGGAAATATTTGAAAAACTTTGGGAATTTTTGAAATTGGAAATATTTGAAAAACTTTGGGAATTTTTGGGGTTTTTTAGAATTTTTGAAATTTTGGGCCCATGAGGGGCATTTTTGTGATTTGGCAATTTTTTGGTGATTTTGGGTAATTTGGGTGTTTTTAAAAAGTTTGAAATGATTTTTGAACAATTTTGGATAAATTTGGGAAGTTTGGCCAAATTTAGGGTTTCAAGGGTACTTAGGTAATTTTGGGGAGTTTAAGTGCAAAAGGTCAGACTGAGTATTTTTGGTAAAATTGAGGAACTAACCACCAAAACTAAGACACGGACCAATGGAAACCCCATTTGGTTCTCTATGTACTGGTCTTAGCTAAACCCTAGCCTAGGGTTAGTAGGTTTAGGTGACCTTCTACATGAGTTTCCCAAAGGCTCAAGGGACCAATGTAAGGAAATTCTGGGTTTAGGGTAACGAGTGATTGTGAGTGAAGTGAGTGTCTTAGCTCTAGACCAACACCCAAGGTCAACCCTAAGGTCAAATAGCCTTATAGGAACTCTCCTTGAGCTCCCTCATAATGACCCCACCTACTAAGTGCTAGAGGTTAGGACCAGAAACTTCAAGTTAAGTAAAGAAGAGTTTAGAATTTCTAATGGTGATGATGCCTTTTTCTAGTTCTCTAAGAATAGTCAATAGGAAAGTCCTATGGCTAGGCCCTAGGCTACTAAGGAGAAAGACTATACCTCAACCAAAAGTGAGGTCAACACCACTCTACAGGCCTCCAGGAGTAAAGATTGCAATATAAAGATTTAGATAAAGAATTAACCTTAGAGAACTTATGCACCATATGATCCTTCCTACTAACATTAATGGGGATTTTGGAGACAACAATAGCACAGCTTTGCCCCACCATATTATTAAGTAAATCTAGAATCCATTTATTATTATACCATCAATTAGTCGCCTTGTCACCACCCATGTTCTATTTATAGAAAGGAGAAAGATCCTCCGTGCACTAGCAATCATGCCAAAAGGATACCTGCCAATTTCAAATATCCCAAAAGATGAATTTGTCAACCCCATTTCTAGCATTAATCATACCTTTCCATATTTTAGAATCACCATCATTATATGTAGCTTGCTTTGGATGTGCCTCCTTACAATATTTCTATTACATAAAATTAGACCATAGAGAATCTTTGGCTCTAAATTTAAGTCAAAGCTTAGTAGAATTGATCTCCGCCCAGTGTTGATGTTCCCGGAATCCCAAACCTCCTACTGAGTTTGGTTTACACTGGTTTTTCCCACACAGCCTAATGTTTCCTATTCTTCTTCTTCTTCTTCTTCTCTCTCATTGTCTCCTTATATGTTTCTCTCCAATAAGCAAAACAAAAGTCGCAGCTACCACCATTGTGCTTTATCATAGTTTTAGTCATCAAATAAACAACATATGCTAGCTATAAAAATTTGACTGTGTGATTATTTCAAATAATTTTAGGGGTTTTAATTCAATGGCAACTAGAGGAGTCAACGAGTCGAGCCGAGCTCAAATCACGTCAAACTCAATCTTTACTTGCCTATCAAATCACAGGTTCGAGCTTGACTCACAATAAGAATAGCAATCTCACGAGCTCAAGGCAAAAATGATGCCTGAAAGCTCACTAGAGAAGACATCCACATGACAAATGACTAAAGAACAAGAAAAATTGTTCCAAAAGCTCGCACAACAACACATGATGAGATATGCTGCTAGCTAGTTGAGTAGAGTCACAAGTCGATGAGCCGAGCCTGTACATGTTTGAACTCGAGCAAGTTTAATAGTCATGACTTATGGTCTGTTTAGGACAACTACAACTTATTAAAAAGTAGTTGTGAAGCTGTTGAATAATAATATGATGCTCAAAAAACTTCGGTGGCTATTATAATTTTTTTTTTAGAGCCAGACCACAACTAGAAAACTGCCACCGCATCTACCTAGGAGTGGTGAGAAAACACATATTTTAACGTCCGTTTTTTGAAAAAAATAATCAAAACGTAGTTTACCCAAATAGACAAAACTGTGGTGCAGTGTCGTATTGTCACCGTACCGCCGCCCCAAACGGTCCCTTAATATGCTCAACTAGTGAGCTCATTAAAGGGTTGAGTTTGAGTCGGCTTACAAGCCAACACAGCTCATTTACACACCTAATAACTATAAAAAAAATTATTCCTTTGCAGTGAAAGGCAATTGTGTCAAGAATTGACCCGACACATCAACAAATTTGAACCAAACTCAAAAAACTATGATTCAAGTTGACCATATTAAATTTCAGGTCTAAAATTGTGACCCACTTAATTTAGGGTTGATTTATGTTTGACCCACTAAGTCAAATAAGCCTTCAACTTAAAATTAACCCAAAATGGACTCAAATGACTATTATGTCTTATTTTAAATGGGACACTAGCAGGGATTGATTCAATTGGGTTAAACTTGGGTCAAATTCGGGTTAAATTTCCTAACACATCTATTGAAATTCTGGATAGATGTTCTAACACATCTAATAAATAAGTTAGGTCCAAGTCATGCAGAATGATTAGGTCAAATGTGAGCCATTTATAAGCCCAACCCACTAATTAGCCTATTAATATGAACTCATGACTTTAATGAGGAACCAAAGAGCTTGTTTTGTCCACATTGTGAGACAACAACTTATTGTCATGCTCTTGTTATATCTTGATAAGAATTTCATGTTTGGAAGAAGAAAGACTTTGTTTGAGAAGATGTTAAACCTCTATTGCATTGTAATGATCGTTGAGACTAACGAAAGTTTTCATTTGGTGAACCAGCGTCTCTCCTGAAGTTGTTCGCAAGAACAATTAATTTTCACTATTTTGGACCGCAGAGGACATTCGTATTCCATCAATGCGGCTTTCAAAAGAGCTTCACTGAATGATAAAATTACTTCAAATAAAACCAAAAAATAACATTTTGGCACCTGCTGTTTGTAATGAAATACTTGTTTGGCATCCATGATTAGGAAATATTGATTTATGCCCACAAGTAGTGTACGGTGACTTTGATAAATATCAAAGGGTTGGTTTGTATTTCATTCCCATATCAGTGTGCATTGACTAAGTGCTTTAATGAACTGACATGCCACAAGTTTCTTGTGATTTCACCTGAGTTTGTGTTTCTTTCCCATATCAGCGCGCATTGAATAGGTGCTTTAATGAACTGACATGCCACAAGTTTCTTGTGAATTTACCCTTTTAACAAAAGAGTTAAAATAATAGGAGAATCAGAGCACCAAAAGCACACACAAAAAATTTAGCTTTGTTGCCTAATCAGTAAAATGAAGAATTCAGATTATAAAAGTTTTTATTTCATGTGATATTTTATTACAATTAATTGCATTAGAATCAAACACCTAATATAAAATTTTGAAGGATTTATCTAAACCAATATATCTTATATTCATTATGTGAATGGTTGAAAAATTGAAACATGGTAAAAAAAAATTAAAAATTAAAATTATATTGGGCTTGAATTATTTCTAACAATATAATCAAGAATGTCAAGATTCGTGCTCCCAATATCTTCCTATAATAAAAGAAACATTAAAAGATGACACTTCTACAAGGTGATAGTGAGTTCAATTAAAATGCATGAATATCTTATTATCAAAATTATAAAATATAGCATCCTTTATCTGATTGTCCATTTGGCATGGTATGATTGTTTAACAAAAAATTTGATGATAATATGGTCCAATTTTCATACCCTTTGAATGATTGAAGGATCAAAATGTCGTTGATTGATCCAACATGAATATAAATGATGGATAAATTAGTGCATGCGGAGACCACACGTTCGGACGACTGTCCAGATTGGCTGCCATGCAATTCGCAGTGGCATGGTTGCATTTGGACTGTCGTCGGGACGTGCTGTCTTCCGTGTGTAATAATTTTCCTAAAAAATTACATATATAGGCACTTCTATTTTATGTTGTGTCAAAAGTAGGAAAGTATGGTTTTCCTCAACACTTATAGAACAAAGATGAAACATAAGTTCTCTTCACTTTATTTATCATTATTTAAAGGAAACTCCATCAAATTGATGTAAGGGATATCACTTGAATTCATATCATATAGTGACTTTCATATCATAGACTTTCCAATGATAATTTCTCATGACATGCTCACTTTTATTGTGTGGAAAAAATAAACTTGTAAAGCCATTGTTATTCTAGCCTCTTAGCCAAATCAACTGGGCTTATAATAGTTTGACAACACCTACGGGAAGCTACTCGCATTTACCAAAAAGTTAGAGATCAATAATAGTTCAAGTGCAATAATATTAGCATTCAATGTTTGAACATTCTTCTGAATGACACATAAATATGTTGCTCAAAATGCTATGTGTGACTCCCCAACATTAGATAAGGGATCATTCTATCAATAAATTGTAACTCAATCAATCATTGGCTCGTACAATTTTCATGAAGATAAAAGTATATTTCATGAAAAATTTTATACACCTATTCAAGCATATTTTTCCCTATGTATGTAAACTCTGCAACACAAAACACTTCATCTCTTGCAAGAATTTTGACAAATGAGAGCACTACATTCTAATTACTATGTAGCATTTGCTTCAAAAAATGTATTAAATTATAGGTTTCATCATAGTGCAAATAGGTGATATCAAATTATGGTTCTCTAACTTCCTCTGCCACAGTCATAGAATGACAATCTTCTTGGCACTAGTGTCTCATCTTTTGTCAATGAATAAACATATCCCATAATTTCTAATCTTTTAGTAGATGTATAAGTGAAAATTAGCATGTCTCCATTATATAATGGTAAATTCTCTTAATTTATAAGAAAACTGAGTGTGATATCTTATTTAGGTGGATATATGTATACTCATATATTCAATAATTTGAATTAGACCTAAACTGATTGACATATTTTTATTATTTATATTATGTTTTAAGTGAATGTGGTTTTTCGTATATGCATGCTTGATAAAAAATCAGTTGTTTTTGTATATATATATATATATATATATATATATATATAAATATAAAAATAGGATTGGTTTAGAGTGCAAGATGATTTTTATGGTGAAGTAAAAAATGACCTCCTTAGATGATGGTAAAGGGATTATCCTAGGAAGAGAAAATGGTGATGATGTTTTTTGGACAAATTTAACATTAAGTTTCTTGGCTAGAAAACAATATGTTTTCTTTTTAGGTGAGGGCAAGAAACTCCATATTAAAGTTTTAAGATATTATAAAACTAATGAAGATTTTCTTATGGATTTCTAAACATTAGTTAATGAGTAGTGATTCTTAAGTTTGGTGATTACAACAAAAAGTTGCTTCTTACATTAGGGTTTTTACTAGAACAACTTGCAAGTATTGAGAAGTTGAATGAGTTTGAGGGGGATGAATGGGGGAGAGTTCATGTTTTTGAAGCGGTCCTAAGGTTTTTGGAGGCTAATGTTTAGTAGTTATCTAAAAATAATACAATTTAGATTATAAGCTAGTATCTACACATTTTTTTGTGATTGAGGGAATTTAAATTGCTTACAATACATTTTATGGGTTGGTGATATACCAATCATGCAACAAAGAAAAATAGTATAAAATAAAAGCAAAATAAAGGCAACTTATTGTTAAGGATTCCTGTAAATTTTATAATATTCTGTGCTTTGAAGGTAATTATTTTATGTTTTAATACATAAAATTAACATGACAACAAATTTGAGAAAAAATAAAAGCGTATGGTGATAGTTACTGTAGCAGTGCCAAGGCGCTAATGTTACATCACCTAGGCACCCGACATAGAAAAAGAGTCCAAAAAATTAGAGAGCTTGACACTTCAGAGTCCCAATGCCTGATGTAGCGCCCTGACACCCTATTGTGGTGCCCCGATGCTACGAATTAACTGGCATTGGTCAAATTTGATGATTTTGAAGATGATTTTGCTTAAAATTTTAAATAAGAGGATTTCTGTACATGAGAGAAAAGACTTTTGGAGACTTTTGGGGTGTGAGTGAGTGAGAGGGGTTGCAAAGGATTAATTGGAAGGATTTTTTTTGCAAGGGTTCGAGAAGATTTCAAATGAAGACAATATCAGGTATTTTCCATAATACTTTCTTTTGTTCCAATGTTAAGATTTTCATGTATTTATATTATTATTTGATCAACAAGGTTTAGAATTAGTTATAACCCTTTTTATGTAGTGTTTTTGTGAAATATTTTGATCTAACTATAGTGTTATTTTCAATAGAACATGTGAAGTTGATGTGCTAACCTTTTTATGTCATTTAATTTTAATCCAGTTAATTGATCCAATAAAATTTATTGTGATATTTGAGTTTCAGAAGAAAACTTAGCGAAATAACTAGGTCAACACACATTTTCTTGGGAGAATATAAATATTGTTTCTATGATAGTGCAATCGATTGGGAAACATGAAAACTTTGGGTTTTTCTATGATTCAGGAAACTAAATTATAAAATTAAATTTCAATACTTCTTATGACCTCAAAAAAGGTTAAGGAGTAGTTTTGCTCTCAATTATCAATTATAATAATAACACTTGTATCAGACTTAAACAGAAACATAACACTGTTTCATGGAGATTTCTATCTAAGAATTTAAAAGAAAGAAATATTTTCATTGTTGTAGAAAAAAATTTTATAATTTCTTTTAAAATTGATTTAATTGGATAAAACAAATGGACTTTAACGATGATATGTGCCCAAATTTAAGAAGAAACCTAGTTCTTTGTGAGATAAATATTTAGACTCATAATCTATATACTACTTGATCGACACACTCACTTGTGTGAACTTGTGTATATTCGTATCACTGATCAAGCTTTTGCACAGTTACTTCAAAAAGATGTTAGTTTCTTATTTCAAGAAAATATTATCTAAAAGTTTAAGTATTAATTTAGTTTGTTTAAGCATGTTAATGTTTTGTTGTATTTTTATTACTTTGCTATGTAGATATCTTTTCAATTGCGACAATTTTTTCAGTTCATGTAGCCTAGCGCCGTAGCGCAGCTTTACCAATGTTGCAACCTTGTTTCGATAGCGCCACATGATTATGTTCCCTCAGCACTAGGTTGTGTTTTCTAATTATTATGTGGTTTTAATTAATGTTGTGTGTTTACTTATTGATTTATAACTACTATTTGTTTTGTGATTATTAATCTTGGGTTATTAGCTATTTTAATTAATGCATGCATTTTATTGAATCTATTAAACTCATACCATTTTACGCTAAATTAATATATATATATACATTAAGAAAAATGATAAACGCACAGGAAGAAAATGACCTGTTTAAAACACTAAGGGATTTTGTCAACCCCATAGTAGATGAAAACATCGGAGTATCAATAATCCTATTATTCAAGCCAAAGATTTGAACTCAAACACACAATAATCCTACATGACTTAGGTTGTTCCATTTATTCTTTAGAGATAAACCTAATGTATGACTAAACTTTTCATCATTATTGTCTATCACAACTCGGAATAAACGCATAAAAATTCCTAGCTAACTATTTCACTTCTTTTAAAATAACTAATATTATGAATGACATTAATTTCCTGACCTAGATAAAAAATGAGTTGATATATGAAGTTTGAGAGAAATTTAAGAACTTGTTTAGAAAATACTCACATCCTACTCTTCCAGATGAACTAATTATACAAATATTTTATAATAAATTTGTGAGATCATTGAGGTCTATAATAGATGATACAATAGAGAGATATTTAATATCAAAATCTTTTGATCAGACATATGCACTAATTGAGGAAATGACCAATTATATTCATTTTGTTTGTATTTCTATTTTGTATTATAACTTTTTATTTAAGTTATCAAATTAAGCATTTGTAACTATAAGATAAAAGTAGCTTAATTAATTTAAGATTTTGCATTTATGAATTAATCAACAATTACATCAATTAAATGGAATAATAAAATTTTAAAATTTATTGAAATTTAATTTCACCCAATAATAACCATTTAATTTACACGAATTAATAAGTCTTTTAATTTCAAGACATTTAGTTATACTTGAACACAATTGACTAAAAACTTATATAATTAATAAGTAATATTAAAATTTTGTAAACATCAACTGAAATAACTTAAGAAAGACTTATCATTTAAATTACAATACTTAAAATCAATATAAGATTTTATCAAAAATAGCTGAAAGAAAAAAAAAAAAAAAGGAAAAAGCTCATGGTGTTAAAAAAAAAAAGTCATGTAAAGTAACTTTGAAATGAGAAACTTGATAGTAGTTATAACATATAAAATTGGTGCATGTTATCTTCTTTAGTTTAAAAAATTCAAAATCTCATTGAAATTTATGCTATTATATTTGAAAGGTGAAATTCTAAATTGAGCTTGCATGATCGATTACTTTAAAATTTTAGTCAATGCTTATATGAGCTTTATCCTTCCATTGAAAGAATAATAAATTATTGTAAAAAATTAGAAAATTATTAATCAATGGAAATTCACATATTTTAGGAATATTGTATGAGATTTAGGGTCTATTTGAGGCAGCTGCAGCTTATTAATAAGCCACTGAAAAATAATCTGCTGATTAATAAGTTGCGGTGACTATGACAAATTTTTTTTTTTTTTTTGAAAAAGAACGATCGTAACTAAAAAGCTGCCACCGCACATGGGCACGAATGGTGTGAAAACGTTGAATTTAGTTGTTTGAAAATGTAATTTTTTTGAAAGACTGCCAAAATACTGTTTATCTAGACAGACCTGAATGCGTTTTCAAAACACAAATGCACCGCACCAAATAAGCTACCCAAACGGGGCCTTAATGTAATTATTCATTCAAACTTATTTCAAAATAAGCCTTTTCTTTAAAGTCTTTAAAATCTATATTTTATTTAAACTAATAATTGATGCTAAAGTAAATAATTATTTAAACCAGTTTAATTGGCATAGTCTGACAGTCAGTCTTTTACACGCGAATCCCAGCCACCAGCCACTTTCTTCCCTACCGGGCGAACGCCTCCTGCTTGTCGCTCGGCGACCCCCTGCCCTGTCGCCTTCGTGACCGAAGATCCTCGCTGGCCGACTACCTTCCCTCTCGGCCCGAAACTCTCGCCTTCTTGACCGGACAGCAGGGCTGGGGTTCGGATTTAGGGTTTGTGAAGCGCGAAGTGCGGTGCGAGTGTGACTGTGCGAACGCCGAACGACAACGAGAAGGCGAGAAGGGGGCTGGGGCTAGCAAATCCAGGGGAAGCTAAAAGGTTGACGCTCCCTTGGGATTTCGCTGATTGCCAAGCCAACAAAGGTATTTCTCCTACAGTTTTATGCTGATCGCTCTCCTCTTATCGTAACAGCAAAGGGAATACTATAACCATTCACATTTTGTAACTAGAAATCAGTTTTTCTTTGAATTGGGTCATTTACACACACAGCACACAATTCTTTTGTTTTAACATATCTCACACCCAAACTCTCTTGTTTACACACATGTCACTCAAATCGTTAGTATTACATAAAAAATATCACTATTATCACATTTTAGAAGTGAAATACTCCATTTCATGCATAGGTTTAATGCACCGAAATGCTATGTATCTAAATATGTCAATACATAAGAATTTTGTGCTATTTATGTGATTTTTTTGAAGGATACGGTTTGATTTTTTCCCCTTTTTTGAGTGTGCTGTTAATGGTTGGAATTTAGAAGGAACTAAGAAGCAAGCTGCTTCCGGGTTAAACAAATCTAGTTGAGTTATGGGTCATGTTTGACCCATATTGTTAGCAAATTAAATTGGCCGGGTTCGGATTAGCCATGTTTGTGTCTAGTTGGCTTTGGGTTAGTTTCGATTAGTTGATTCGAGATGATTATTGTAACCCCATGAATATTTATGTTATTTTTCAATGGAAATAGTTTGGCAGGTTTATAAGAATGTGATATTTATATTGCATGAGGTTTATTAGAAGCTTTGTTATTTGGAGCTAGGCTTTTGCATGAGATCCATTTTCAGCTTTTGCTGCAAATTGTATGCAACGTACGAGCGTAATCTCGGTAAAAAAGCTAGAAGTAACCTATAGACATCTCTTGCTTTTGATATGTATTTATATGACAAATGCTTAGTTCCTCTCTTTCTTCTTGCGGTTAAATATTTGTCAATTTTTGTGGTTAGTTTGAAATATCTTGAAATCTTGTTTAGTTTGCTTGGATGATGCTCTCTTGTTCAAATAATTGCTGAAAGGATCTCTCCTTTTTTTCTAACACTCTCATTTCTCAATCTCTGTTGCAGTACATGGCACTATTTCGAGACCGTATTGCTAGAGAAATTTGGAGCCACACACGCACAACTGAGTATACTAATTAGCATGTAAAGTTTTTTGTTTATATCTTACAATGTTATCAATATAATGTTGGATTTATTTTATTTTGGGCTAAAAGGTCATTTGTTTTATTATTAGACATATAAAGTGTTATTTTAGTGTGAAATCTTCATGATTTTATGTTTTATTAAAAGACAATACCCTTGGATGTGTCTAGTTTGATATTTGTTCTGTAACATTATTACAATTTATATATATACATAGTTAGAATTGGTGATATTTTTTTTAAAATTATAGGGTTTTCTTAAAAAAATAGAAAATACTCAATTAAATATGTTTTATATTTTTTATTTTTAAAAACTGATAAATCAAAACAATATCAAACACATTTTCTTGAAACATAAAACAAAAAATAAAACAAAATACAAACACAAAAAAAAAAAAAAAAAAGAAATCTCAAACAGGGCCTTAGTTTATAGCACTTTCAGTGTTTCAAGTTCTTGACTGATTCAACGAGACTCGAGGCCAGGTCTAAAATGGTGGCCCCTCAAATAAAAAAATGGTGATAGAATGAAGTTTATCAACAATTATAAATTGATGATAGCGGATTTGAGGGGCAGGGCAGGATAAATTGATCCAGGTAAATTGCTATAAATAATGCTTTCACATGTGCCAGTGTTTAAAATGTTGTTGCAAAATCAAAAAAAATATTTCAATAGTTGTTGAGGTGGTGAGTTGGCCCAGGACGACATTGTTGTTTTTTTTCTCATAATGATAGACGCTTCTCGGAGATATGCCTGCAAAGCTCACCTTTGAAAATCAATCTCTATTTGCAAATTAGTTGAGATGAGTGATTGGTCATATTTATTTATGGAAGATTTACACATACCACTCAGTTCCCATGTATCTATATATCTAACACCTAAACTTCAATTTTTACACACGTCACCTTACCTATGCATGACAAAGGTGTATTCACCTTTTTAAAGTTAAAATGGTGGTATTTTTGATGTGATATGAAAGATTTGGGGGGCATAAATGTAAAGTGTTTTATTTAGGTGTTGGATATGTAAATACATAGGAATTGGGTGGTATGTATGTAAATGCCCCTTATAACGTTGATCGAGCTAGAATCTTAGTTTGATCTCGGCAGCCCAAGCTTTTTGATGGTACATGGATCACATGTGTTTTTTGGCTCATGTATTCCTATTTCTAAAATAAATCAGTTATAAAAAATCTGAAATGATAGCTTAGTGTTTCGCTCTCCTTCAATTCATGTCAGTATCTTAGTGTTTGAGCACTCGACTGTTTTATTTTGTTGGTGCTCGATGAAAAGTCACCGTTAAGTTTAACTTTACAAAAACTTTTGAGTTTCATTGTAGGACAACAATTACTTTCCAAGGTATTCTCTCTCAATCTTAATTTAGATTATCATGTTTAAGGTGGTTTTTGGTTTTTGTTTTTGTTTTATATGTTTTTCCAGGTTCATTTTTTTTTATTTGGTATAAAATTTTAATTTAAATTTTAACCATAATTTTTTTGTTTTGGAAATACTCAAATATTTATTTGACAATTTTGAAAAAGGAATGAAAATATTTAATATTTTTGAAGGCAACAAGGTTGATTTTAAGATGACAAAATTTATACAATGAAAAGTGATATGAAGTACTAGGGTCGAAATATACTATTGTCACTTTGTCAAAGTTTTCAACCAATATGGTATGGTCTAATGCTGAGGCCCATTAAAATATGTGGTTAAGTCCCAGAAAATTACATATTGACAAATATGTTGGTATATAGATATATCAACACCTATAGGATTTAACCTTTGGAATCCCATTATTATCACTACCTAAAACTAACTATTTCAATGTCCTTCCAATTCAGTTTTAGTATCTCTTCATTCACCATAAATAGTTATTTATCTGAGCGAGTTCTCTTATGTATGAAAGTAAAATATATGAGAAGTTTTATAGTTAGAGTTTTTTAAGTTCTTAGGAAAGAAAGTAAAGTTGAATGGATATGAAAGTAACATTGTATATAGTCAGCTCTGCAAATATGCATTCCTAATCATTTGTTTCTTTGAAGCTTATGCATCTTACAGGAAAAAGGTTATATTCCTACAATTATCATTTAAAGAAACACATATTTGATGCCACAACTCGCCTTGTCCATCATTTATATTGATTTAACGCTTGGATATTGATTTTTTTGTTTTTTTTGGATGAATTTCATTTACACCACTGAATTCTTATATATTTACATTTCTAGCACTTAAACTTTAAATTTTACATATATATGCCTTCTTGTTTATGGTTGAAAAAGGTGTATTTTTGTTTTTAAAAGTTAAAATAGTAATATTTTTTTATATGATTTGAACGATTTGAATGCTATAAATATATAAAAGCGAAGTTTAGGTTTTAGATATGTAAATACATATGAATCGTGTGATATGTATGCAAATGCTTCTTTTTATTTCCATTTTGTTGTATGGTTATCTTGTATTAAATACTCATTTAAGTTGTTATTCTGCAGATTGAAAAGTTAAAGGCCATGCATAAGGAAAACAATATTGGTGATTCTCCGACAAATTCGACAACCCGGCTTCGACATCGCAAACGTTCTAGTGAGGTGAGTTTTTTGTCTTCTTGTTTTTTAATATTCAATTAGTACACCTATGTTATTAGTGGCATATTAAGATTTATTCATTTTGGAGTTTAAATAGCGTTGACTTTGCTCTCAAGCTATATGGTCCTAAAGAAATTGTCTAGATTCGTTGTCATAATTATCATTGTTTATTGTAATAAGACTGTATCTATATTGAATTAAAGTGTATTTCCAACAAAGATTCAGGGTGTATTTATGAACAGAACTCAAGGTGATTGTGTAAACTGAAAATTAAACAAATATCGCCCCTCTCTAGGATACTAAAAATAGCCTCTGAAATTAAGACTAAATAAAAGAATTAAAGGACCAATGCAATAGCTATGATCATACTTCTAGTTTCACTTTTCTGCTGTCGGTTTATGAGTTATCAGGCCAAGTGCATTGTTTTAAATTTCTTGCATGATTTTCAAATTTTGATTATTATAACTTTGGTTATGTGGTCTGTCAATGAGATATTTATCAGCATTGTGACTTGGATGTTATTTACGGATAAATGATGAAAATTTTATTGGATAATAAAAATGCTGAATGACCCAATTATTTTGAGCTGGTTTAGTCACTGGCTGCTGGCAGATTTTATTTAATTTGCTGAGATATTTTATTTTTTTTATTGCATTTTTCACTTGATACTGGCTAATGAACAAAAATTCGATGGTAAATTACAATATTCTCTTGTTTTCAGGTTCCAGCAGAGGCCTCCAAATCCGATGGATCTCAATTTCTTGTCAACGACCCCAAAAAGTACAAGTCAATGCTCGTCAGGACATATTCATCTATTTGGATGATAGGAGGCTTTATATTTATTATCTACATGGGCCATCTGTACATTTGGGCTATGGTGGTTGTAATCCAAATCTTTATGGCAAGGGAGTTGTTTAATCTACTCAGAAGAGCTAATGAAGATAGACAGCTTCCAGGATTCAGGCTTTTGAATTGGTATTATATACTGGTCGTGTGGTTAATTATTTTGTGTTTAACATATTTTATTTCCGTTTGCGTCTTTTTTCTTATCAATTTGGGGCATTTACATACATAGCACACAGTTTAGTATTTACATATCTCACACCTAAACTTCCATATTTACACACAACACTCAACTCCTTAATATCACATAAAGAATAACACTAATACCACTTTATAAAAGTGAAATATATCTTTTCATGCATAGTTTTAAGGCACCAAAGTGCGTGTAAATATGAAATTATAAGTGCGAGAGATGTAAATACATAAGAATTTTGTGCTATGTAAGTAAATTTCCCTATATTTTTACTGAACTGCAATATCCACTTTACGTGAAATCATTGGGTGCCATTTCTGCTTTGCAGGCATTTCTTCTTCACTGCTATGTTGTTCACCTATGGACGATTTCTTAGCCAACATCTTGTTAACACCATAACTACAGATAAATTGTTATATAGACTCGTGAGCTGGATTGTCAAATATCAGATGTTTATCTGCTACTTTCTTTATATTGCAGGTTTGGGAATCAGTTATAGTTTTACTTGATCATTTGTTCCACTGTCTAAATAAGTACTAAGCCGCATTGTATCTACGTGGAGCATATAGTCTAGTTTTTCTTCATGGCTTCGTGAATAAGATTTAATGTGCCTAAGCGATTTGTTATTTTCTTTATTTCTTTTAACACGGGAATTCACCATATTCACTTTTTTTCCAATCTTGTATTTGCTTCAGAATATGATGTTATCAATTCATCATTGCAAAAACTGAAGCAGGGCTGCTGAATATGGAAAAATAAAGATATGCAATTTATGAACATGTTTAAGAGAATATTTATTGCAACTTTGACAAGTCTTTTGTTTTGATTTGAAATAAAAAGATGAGATTGCATTACACTTTGCACTTGATGAGATAAAGGCTTGTCCTTTTTGTGAATGTAGTGTTTGAAAAGTTTAAAAGATCATCATGTGTAGCGAGTCCTGCTTTGATGATTCAATTTTGTTTTTATACAAACCATGTTGATACGATTCAGTGCCAAAATCGGCATGCTTTTTCACAAAAATTAGGGCAAACATAAATTTTATTTCTCGAACACTAAATCAAAGAAATCCAACACCAATAACTTACATGAATAAAAAAGGTAAGGACCCACAGTTCGAGGGGTAGAGGCGATCTCTCCCAATCCCTACAATTCGAGAGATAAGAAATTTCTCCTAAAGTCTAAACTTAAGACTCGCCACAATAAACTCGTACATAAACCTAACCCAAAATACAATAATTCTATTTGCTGTACAAAAGACAAAATTAACCATAGGCTAAGCACCGATGTAACAATACTCCCCTCCTAAAAGACATCGTGTCCTCAAGGTGTGAAAAGGCGAGCATTCCTCCACCACAATTGGCTCTATTTCTTTATCCGCCTCATCATGCACCATGAGAATTTGTAGTCTTCGATCTTTGCAACAGTGTCCTGTGATAAACTTCTCATCATACCGAAAACATAACTCTTTGGTTTGCTTCTCTGGGTGTCATGAGAATTTGCAATTTGTAATTTATTCTGAGCTATAGACATGAGTAATATTTTCCTTGGAAGCATAACATTGTGTATAGAATAATGTAAAAGGAAGCAACATTTTGTTTTATTTCTTAGTTGTAAACATATTTTATATATTTATATAAAATCCCATCTTTATAGATTAAGAATAGCTATAATATAGAAAAGTTTGTGTAATTAGATTATCTAATATCAAACTTTCTAATGTACAGGCTTTAGATTTATTACTTTTAATAACACTCCTCCTCAGGTCGAAACATATTTGTTTATCATGGTCAACTTGTTACACATATAAGTGACCCTATCTCTATTAAAGTCCCTTATGAAGATGTCCCCCGAGTTGTTTCCCAGCCTTTATATGAGCTATGTAAATAAGATTTGTTTCAATCTTTTCACAAACAAAATGATAATCTTTTTCAATATGCTTAGTTCGTTCATGGAAGACATGGCTTGAGGCAACATGAATTGTAGCTTTGTTATCCACCACAGCTTTGTAGGAACTATTATCATAAAACTCATTTCGGTGAAGAATTGAAGATCCATATCAATTCACTTGAAGTTTATGTCATTGCTCGATACTCAGATTTTGCACTATAGATTGTGACATTAAATTCCGTATCTTACGCTTTCTTAGGACCAAATTGCCACCAACAAATGCACAATATCCAGTAATGGAATTCTGCTCAATCTTGAAACTTATCTAATCTACGCCAGAGAAACATTCAGTAATATGCCCATCGTTCTCATATAGAATATCTTGTTTAGGAGTTTCTTTGAGGTAGCGTAGTATTTATTCTAAAGTTGACCAATGATGGATTATGGGAGATGACATTACTTATAGTGCTAACTGAAGAAGCAATGTAAGGGCGAGTCACTGAACTCTCTATATTTGTATGTCAGAAATGCTTCGGCACAATTCCCAAGGAAATCCAACGAACTAAGAGATATGAAAGCACGACCTGGAAGGGCCCACAGAAGGAAGACCAAAAGACTTAAATTGACCAAGTGCAGATTCCTTCGATCGAGGATTACAAGCTGACCGAACACATGTTGTCTGAGCCAATGACCAAGTTCTATCAAGCCAAGGGAAGGCCTTAGCCCAATTCTCGCCTTGGCATCTCTTGTCGCCTCATAAGCGCCTCCTAGATTCTTCATTAGGAGGCCTGTGGTTTTACCATCATATACTCTACAAATGCTCTGAAGGATTTTCTGTCAACGGGGGAGCTATACGTTAGATTGAGGTGATTCACTCTCTGCCCGGCACCTAGTATCATCCTGGAGACATAAGTTCCTCCTAGAGTCGATAGTTGACAACCAGGCCAAAGCAGTCGATTGGTAGACCCAAACCGACCGAGCCAAGTCCAGACGACCAAAGATTAACAGGAGTTGATCAACGTACCCCAACTCAGTATGGTTAGACAAACGTGCCTTGTCGAAGCAAGGTCCATGACCGAACGATAGGGTAGTCAAGCTGTTTATGTAAATACCCAAAATATCTTAGAATGCTCACCATTGAAGCAGGAGTAATCATGTAATTATACCTATTGTACCCTCTTTGGCTATAAATAGGGGACAATTCCATTAATAAAATGTTACACAATTCTCTCGTTCTACTATTAATTACTGTGGACACACTCTCTCTCCTCAGTTTACGCTTTATTCATTTGGTGTGATTAACAGGATAAATTCAGATTCAATATTACCATTCAAGATCATTAAAAGAGCTCATCCTTTGTAAGTTGTTCATATGAAGCATCAGAGTAGTACATGGTTTGATTCCTAATTTTTCAATTTTTGCTAACAAATCCAAAACATACTTTTGTTAAGATAGAAAGATACCCTTCCTGCTCATTGGTATCTCAATCCCTAAGAAGTATTTCAAGGAACCTATATTTTATTGTTGAACTTATTTTAGAGAAAAAATTTCGTTGATTATATTTCTTAGACATTGCCATTTGTTATAATAATGCCATCAAAATAAATCATTAATAGAACAATCCCAAAAGCAGATTGCTTTTAGAATACAATGTGATAATTTTTACTTTTTTGTATCCCAAACTTTTTTAATGCTTGGTTGAATTTTTCAAATCATGTTCGAGGACTTTGCTTGAATCCATATAATGACATCCGAAGACGACATAATTTCCCAGACTCCCCCTGAACAATAAACCTATGAGTTTGCTCCTTATAAAATTTTTCTAATTGATCATGCAGAAATACATTCTTCACATCAAGCTACTGCATGGTGCTAATTATTTTTTGCAGCCAAGGACAAAAATAGGCAAACTTAAGTCAACTTAGCTACTGGAGAGAACGTGTCCAAGTATCAATCCCATAAGTTTGAGCATAGCTCTTAGTAACCAACCGAGCTTTTAGGTTACCTACAGATCCATTAGAATGAAACCTAATTGCCAATATCCATTTACAACCAACATCCTTTTTATTAGAAGGCAGTTCAACTATTTTTCTTGTTTCATGTTTATTTAAAACATTCATTTCATCATGCATAGCTGTCTGCCACCTAAAATGGGATAGAGTTTGTTGAACAAATTTTTGAGACCTAAACAAAGTAAAGAGAAGCAATAAAAGAGCACCAAGTATAATATAACTGGTTATATAACACAAATGAGGAAATGAGATAGATGCATTGATGTTTATCTCTTCGAAGAGCAATAGGTAAATCAATGTCACTAGGAGGAGGATCCACTGATAGGATGATACCAGTGTCGAACTAGGACTAGGTGGACGATGTCGTCTCGAGTAAACATTATTGATAAGTGGTCTAGGCTGAGGCATTGATGGTGGATTGGATTTGAACTGACGATGTGATTAGAATTTTATGAAGATTTAAGTAGCGACGAGTCACCAAAAAATGAGATTTGTTCGTGAAAGGTGACATCAGTAGAGTTCATATACTTATTTAAGAGGGAAAAAATATGAATACTCTTTTTGCAAACGAGAGCATCCTAAAAGACACCTAAATGTCTTAGTGCAGTTTAGAAACTTGTGGATGAAGTTCACAAACAAAACAAATATACCCAAATATATGTGATTTAATGTGAAATAGGGAGTTCGGTGTGAAATAAAACTTGATAGGGTATCTAGTTCTGTAAAACAGTAGAATACACTCGATTGATAAAAAAAAAAACATGCAGTAGAAACTATATCAACCCAGAACTGTTTGAGTACATTAGTTTGTAGCAAAGAAGCTTTGGTCTTCTCAAGAAAATGTCTATTTTTCTTTCATCTATTCCATTTTGGGATGGAGTATAGACACATAATGATTGATGAAACATTCTGTTTTGTGTCATATATGTCTGAATGGTGCAAAGAAATATTATTTAGCATGGTCACTTTTCAAAATCTTAACATAATTATTGAATTGAGTTTTAATTTCAGCATAAAATGATTGAAAATAGGATAGAAACTCAGTATGAAATTTATAAAGTAAAATCAAGTCATGCAAGAAAAATCATCCATAAAAGAGACAAAATATTGAACTCAATTAGATAAAACAGGACAATGTCCTGTCGGTCAACCTTTTTTTGATTTTGAAAATTGAAAATAATTTTAAAATTTAATTTAATATAAGAGGTATATAGTTTTAGTTTTGAAAGTAGTGTGTTTTAATTTTTAGAAAATAAGACTGAATGAATCTCATTAGTCTAATAGTTTGCATAATTGCTCCCGATACCTCAAATATTACACATTCCTGAAAAATGAGTCTATATCTCGGCGATAGACCCAATCCGACAAACTAAGAGGTTTGTGACATACGTCTGCGAACCTTTTATGTGTGACTGACAAATTCTCCTATTTAATACAAAAATTAAATATGATTTATTTTACCTTAGTTTCAAACTCCTTATAAAGACAAACCGCTATAGTTAATTACATCCCAAATGACAAATGACTGAAGTCACTTGAGAAAAGTTTCGATAATGAACGTGGAAAAACAAGTGACTTGATAATGAACTCTTCAAGTATTAAAGGTTTAGGTTCTCACGCTAGGACGTGGAAAAATAAGTGGGAGTGGCTCAAATAGGAACAATTATTTTCAGGAGTACAAAGAAAGGAAAAGGTAGGGGATGCCAGAGATTCTGAGGAGAAAACCTCAGTGACTTCCCAAACTATCCTAATGTGTGGCTGAGTTTTAGAGACGATGTTGTTTATGTGTTTAATTCTATTAATTTTATTATTTGGGACTTGCATTTGCATAATATCCGATAAGACGTTCAATCTGTTCGTCACATTGCTGAATGACCCTTTGAAATTCATCCGTGTCCCCCTTGGTGGGTAGAGGAGCATCACGCGAGGATGATGTGATCCTAGTCTCAACAACGTTGATTTTTGTGAATTCTTTCTCCATATAATCTGACATATCATAATCTTCATCCTTTGTATACTTTCTTCATTCTTTGGATAACTGCGCAATGTCAGCTCTGAGTCTCTCCCTTGTGGTCTCGATCGACTTTCCTTTGATAACTTTAAGGTCAATTAGAGGTTTTTTATGAGTGTCATTTCTTTCCTCGAATACTGGTGTAGCCGTGTTGAAGTCCATTGGAATAATTGGATCAACCGAAATCATATTGATGAAACATTTTTCAAATCCTGTCAGATACTCCTTCGGAATCGTTATGTTCCTATTTTTTAGATTCTTCTCGAGCCATTCTTTGAAGCTGATACAATTCTCTATAGTGTGTCCGAGCAGTCTGTGGTATGGGCAATAATTGGGTTGATCTTTGTTGTCGACTTTCTCTGGTCTCCTTGGCTCTGACAATTTGAATTTAGGCATCCTGATTAGCTCCAGGAATATCTTCGCTAATGCGTTTTTTCTGAAAGAATATATTTTGTTTAACTGCTTGACCGCAGACGAACCTTGTTTTTCATCTATCTGATGTGGCCACTACTGGGATGACTGTTTGCTGTGTTGCGGGCCGTACTGCTGTAGATGTTACTGGTTGTAGTGTTGGCTATGCTGTAGATGCTGGTAGATTTGTCGAGGATGCTCGGCCTGAATATGTACTGACAGCTTGCCTTTATCCGCCGTTGTTACTCTCTTAGATTTCTCTTTGAATGTCGTCACTGGCTTTGGACTATTATGGAGAGATGGTGACGGTGTTGTGGTAGCAATCCCATAGACTCTATCCTCTCCGTAGGTAGCAGACAACTAGTGAAACCATTTCCCCATGAGTAGAAGTGAGGTCTCACGTTCAAAGGGTGATGTCAGTTGTGGCCAACTCTGTGGCTTTCGCCTTCTCGACCCTTAGAATTTTCTGGTTGTGCCTCATTTCCTGTGTCTTGGTCAGTCACACAGACTTTAAATTGGACCCAATCTTGAATACAACAAACGGAGGGACAAAAGCATCGACTGACTCTTTATACAAAATCTCCTTTTCCTTTGTTTAGCGTAGCGACTGTTACAGAGACGGTGAATCTAGTGGTAGAAGCAGAAACATTCCTGGGAGCAGTTCTAATGCTCTTGACAGCATACTTTACAGTAACAACAGAGTTTTTTTTAAGCAATACCCTCTTAGAGGGGGAAATTCTTTAGCAGACTTCAAGTTGAACTCGATAAAAGGCTCGGCGGTCCTATCTGTTTCAAACTTCATCATTGCGACGACAACATTCCCGAATTTTGCTTCAGTATGATTTAATCCTTGTCCAAACTTAATGACTGCCAAGTCTGGCAGCTCGCTCTTGCTAATAGCTAACTCCATTTCGGTGGCGAAAGAAAGATCAACTTTGGTGAACCGTTGTCCCTGCTATTTGAAGAATTTTTGGAAGTCAGTAACGTCCCGCGCCTTGTAATTTTAATAAAAGTACTGAAGTTAACGCACTTGTCTTATGAACTGAGCATCCTTTGAAATTTATTCATGTGAATTTTGTTCCAAATTTTGTATTATGCTTGGAGTTTAAATGAAGGATTGTGAAAGTGAAATTCCCGTTCAACTTGTTCACAACAAGCCAAACCAAAAGAGGAATGATGTGTAGGACCCGGTCCGAGACTAGGAGAGGTGACTTCGCATTGAACTCGCTTCGATAGACCACTCTTAACCTACCACACCTATTGGGGGTCCACCCCACTTAAAATCCTAAAGATTCTACAACCATACTGTTTAAGGATGTTTAAACAGACGGCTCCAGAATCCAAAGGAGTTGACTATACCTGCCCAAGAAAGAAATGAGCGAGGCATGCCAACAGAAGAATGATAGTCTGACTCATGAGAGGTATGGACATACTACTGATGTATGAAGACTAAACCTAAGAAAGAAATGAGCGAGACATGCCAACAGAAGAATGATAGTCTGACTCATGAGTGGCATGGACACACTATTGATGTATGAAGACAAAGCCTCTGATCATAATGGAGAGAAGAACTAGTCTCCGGCGGAGTCTCCAAAAATTGTCGGTCAACCTTTTTTTTATTTTAGAAATTGAAAATAATTTTAAAATTTAATTTAATATAAGAAGTATATAGTTTGAGTTTTGAAAGTAATGTGTTTTAATTTTTAGAATGTGAGACCGAATGAATCTCATTAGTCTAATAGTTTGCATAATTGTGCCCAATATCTCGAATATTACACATTCCTGAAAAATGAGTCTATATTTCGGCGATAGACCCAATCCTGCAAACTAAGAGGTTTGTGCATTCCGTTTGGTCTGCGAACCTTTTATGTGTGACCGACAAGTTCTCCTATTTAATACAAAGATTAAATATGGTTTATTTTACCTGGGTTCTAAGTTTCCTATAGCGACAATCCTCCATAGTTAATTACATCCCAAATGACTGGAGTCACTTGAGAAAACTCTCGATAATGATCAGAGATACTAGTTTTCGAGAATTCAAGGTTTAGGTTCTCACGGTAGGACGTGGAAAAACAAGGAAAAACAAGTGAAACAAGTGAGAGTGGCTCAAATAGGAACAATTATTTTCAGAAGTCTAAAAGAAAGAAAAGTTAGGGGATGTCACAGATTTTGAGGAGAAAACTTCAACAACTTCCCAAACTATCTTAATGTGTGGCTGAATTTTGAAAACGATGTTACTTAGGTATTTAATCCTGTTAATTTTATTATTTGATACTTACATTTGCATAATTGTCGATTATGCAAATAACCCGCAGAGATAAGAGGGTTTACGTCGTGCTATACGACAACCTCGAAACCTAAGACGAGTTAGGAATTAACGCTGCACAATATGGTTCTGCAGGAGCCTAAAGAGTGTGTGAGGATATAAGTCGCGCTGGGCAAGCTACCTCGAAGTCTTATAGGTTGTTATTTAGACTATGAAAGTTTAGCCGATGTAGACTTGTCTTGTTGTTGTAGAATAACGACCATCTCCACTTATAGTCCGCTTCCAGTTCCTCGTCGCGCTGCCCTCGAAGTTGCTACAAACTCCTCATCGAAGAAGCAGTTCTAAATTCTAAGGTTCAAAAGGTTTTACTAGGTGTGTTTAAGTGACAAGTTTTGGTTTTGTTGTCGTTGGGGGGTTAAAGTTGATTAGAACGACACCGGTTAGGATCACACGGTTCCCTCATTTTGGTATCACTATTTTTTTTTGAATTTAATTAGCTTAAATGAATTGTGAAACTCATTTAAACGGGGAGATCTCGTTAGCGACCGTTGGTTACCTCCTCCGAGGGACTCTCTTAAATTCAAAAATACGTGTTATGTTTTTTTTTGTTTTGTTTTAAAAATGTTGTTTAATTTTTTAAAATTGTTTTGTTTTGAAGATGAAATCGCAATCAGTGCCTCCATGATATGTTAGAGCAAGACTAAATTGCAGTAGAAAAATAACGATAAATAAAATTTATTTGCGTACCTGGCGTTTCTGCTGCTGCTATCCTGCTGCGTGTTTAGCTTACAAAACAGAATATAATTTGTAGGGAGTTTAAATAAATTGCAAAAAAAAAATAAAATAAAACAGCAAACAACAGAACAAGTAGTAACAACAACTACGAACTCTAAACAGGTGGTCCTAAGGCTTCCTACAATTCCAGATGGCAACTAGCAAGTGTGTACGGTGATCCTACGATCTCTTATGGCTCCGGGCAGCAACTAGTAAGCGTGTACGGTGATTCTACGACCTACTACAACTCCGGACAGCAGCTAGGAGCTCCGGATAGTGATCCTACGGCTCCGGGCAGCAACTAGCAAGCGTATACGGTGATCCTACGACCTCTTATGACTCTGGACAACAACTAGCAAGCGTGTATGGTGATATGATGATCCTATGACCTCCTACGGCTCCGGGCAGCAACTAGCAAGCGTACGGTGATCCTACGATATCCTACGACTCTGGACAACAACTAGCAAGCGTGTACGGTGATCCTACGACCTTCTACGGCTCCGGGCAGCAACTAACAAGCGTGTACGGTGATCCTACATTCTCCTACGGCTCTGGCAGCAACTACGGTGATCCTACGACCTCCTACAACTCCGGACAGCAGCTAGGAGCTCCGGACAGTGATCTTACGACTTCCCATGGCTTCCTATGGCTCCGGGCGGCTACTAGCAAGCGTGTATGATGATTCTACGACCTCTTACGATTCTGAACAACAACTAACAAGCATGCACGGTGATCCTACGATCTCCTACGGCTCCGGGCAACAACTAACAAGCGTGTACGGTGATCCTAAGACCTCCTACGGGGTCCGGGCAGCAACTAGCAAGCGTGTACTCCTACGGGTCCGGGCAGCAACTATGAACTCCAGACAACAACTAGCAAGCTTACACGGCCCCAGCACAACCCAAGACAAGGTGCATATAAAGGCTCTAAACTTGCAGCAAGTTCACCACAAAACAGTCCTAAAACAGTGACAAAACCATCCTAAAAAGGTACCAAAACTGCTCCGATTGTTGTAATCAGAATTGCTAGGTTCTGAACCAGTTACAGGCTTAAAAACAAATCATCAGTATTATCAGAAATTAAGTTCTCCTAATCACTTCCAGAAATATCTTCCTTCGTTTGATCACCTGGAAATTTCACCTCATAGTCAAAATTATTGACATACGGATTTTGTGTGTTTTCTGAAGCATCTTGAACAAACCTAACTTGTTCTGATGGAGTGCCGCTGATATCCTGTTTAAATATAACTTCACACCATAGAAAAGTAAAGTATTATGGTTTGGACTACCATTATCAGCTTGTGCAGATTGAGAAAAATTATGTTGAGATGGATTTTCTTCCACAAGATTAATATAAGCTTCATTCAGGGAGCAAGTTATATTGCAATTTTCTTGGGCAAGCACAATAGAAGTGGAAAGTACAACATTATTTGGAACCAAAGAATATAAGTTGTTTTAATCCAAACTATTAGAGGAGATTTCCTGTTTTATTGAATCCGGGAAAGGGTGCCTTATTAAGAATCTAGATTCCTTATGCAAGTATTGATGAAGTTGAACACCGGAGAATCCTGGCTTCAAAGTTTAACTAGGGACATCCGTGAAACCTTCCTGAACGAGTGAGGATGAAAGGAGGCGGAGGGCTTTGATGCAGGGAGGTTGGGGCGAGCATGACTCTTCATCACAACGAGGAGAAGGCGTCGAGCGGGGCTATTCGATCGAGCGAGGAAGGAGGGATTCAGGCTTGAGAGAAGTAGAGGGAGTTCGGTCGAGCGAGGGAGGCGAGCAGGAGATTTGGCTAGAGCAGGGATCGCGTTGTAGAGGAGAAGCGGGGCCGAATGCTTCGGTTCACAAAGGCGAGCAGGCATACGGAGGAGGTGCAGGGGTGTTCGGCTAGAGCATCGATCGAGTCGTAGAGGAGGAGCGGGGGTCTTCGGCGCAGCAAGGAGTCAAGCACTTCGGTTTGTAAAAAGGAAAAGTTCTGTCGAGTGAGGGAGGCAAGCAGGAGCTTCTCTCGGGAGAGTGAGGCGAGCGAGATCGAGCAGAGGAGCGGGGGAGATCAATCGCTGAGGAGCGGGATTCAGCCGAATTAATCGAAGGAGCGGGATCGAGTCGTTACGTGAAACAATTTGCGGGGAATTAAATGTTTTTTCATTCGCAATAGAGTCTTATTTAGTTGGTTATAACTTTCAAATAAATTTAATTAGGGTGAAATTAATTGAATCATTTGAAATTCAAAATTTTAATATTAAAAAATCGTTTAACCCTTGTTCAGCCCGAGTCTAGCCTGAATCGAATCCGAGTTGAACCTGGGTTGAACCCAGGCTCGTGCCCCACTAATTAAAATAAACATGCATCAATTTTTGTGCTAATTGCTCGCGAGTGAAACCATAGCAATATGGGTGTCCTTTCTGGCTAAAGTAGACGTCTCAGACGCATCGCACCATGCACGATTTTGACTTAAATTGATTTTCAACTTTCATAAACATTTTTCTTCCATCACCTTACCTGATGTATCTACCTCTAATATTGCTGATTCTAACACTATTAATGTTACACTTACATTACATTTAACATTAATAGCATCTACCATAGCAATATGACAGACGTTAAATGTAATGTAAGTGTAACATTAATAGTGTTAGAATCAGGAATATTAGAGGTAGATACATCTGGTAAGGTGACGGAAGAAAGATGTTTATGTTAGCTGAAAAAGAGTTTTGGATTACTTGTTTTGTTGTTTGTGGCACCTGAGTCAATGACCCTTAATGTAGAAGAGAAAAGAAGATAAGTATCATTTTTACCTGACTTAGTAAGGGCAGTGACAGAGGTAGATTTCTTGGATGCTTCCTGGAATTGGATGAATATAACATATTCATCTTCAAAAATCGAGAGTCTGACTTTGAGAGGCTTCATTATTTGTGATCATGTGAGCTGATTGTGATCTAAAATCTTTCAGATTCTTTTTGAGCAATTTCTGACACATTATCTTCGTATGACCAGTTTCATGGTGGTAGTAACAACTTGCATGCGAGCCTTGATTTCCATAATTGCCTTGAGAGCAAGGTTTACTGATATCTGCATATTTCTTGCTAACAACAACACTAGATAGTTATACCAATGAAGTCTGAGAACTTTGAATAGCATGCAACACTCTTGTATAGGTTTTCCTTATAGAAGTAACTCTAGGGTTAGATTAGATTTTTGATTTGATACCTTCATATTGAGATTTGCAGTCAACTATAAAACTCTTAAAAAGTATTTGTTCTTTTTGAGCCTATTGAATCTGAACATTAGTACTCAAGGGCAATAGTGCATTCAGTTCTTCATAAACATATTTAAAGTGCATGTGTTAAGTGATTAATCTGTTGCTTAGCTCGATAGAACTTCTTGTATGCATAAAAATTCAAGAAATATTCTCTCTCAGAACACACAAATGCCAATTCCTTCATCACATTTTTAATAGTCTCAATGAGTAATATGATCGATTGATCAGGTTCGATGGAGTTCTATATTTATATCAAAACTGGGCATCAACTCTCATCCACTCAAAATGATTCAAATCGGTCTCAACCATGGGATTATCAATGAGTTGATTCCCTTGAGAAGTAGTTTTCAAGTAGAGTTTCATAGTTTTTTTTTAATAAAAATAATTGGTGTCATTTAACTTTTCCTTTGTAATTTTAGTCATTGATGAAACCTTTTATAACATATTTTTGTTCAATAACCATGTTTATCACCAATGATGGCTTCCTCAACGTGCTAGTGAATCAAACACCAGAGACGGGCGATTTCGAGCCGTTGGAGACAAATGACTCGATGGACAATTCAATAATCATCGAAGACAAATAAATGCGACGAACACCGTCGCAGAAGATGATCACTCATGATGGTTGATGACACTCAAGACGAAGCATATGAAGATTCAAGAGATGCCCTAATCTTGTCGTAGGATGAAGAGGAAGCTTTAAACATTGCATGTAAAGCCGCACAATTCAAATGAAGCTCAACGACGCATAGAGAGAGTTTATCTTGTGAGTGAAATTCATGAACAAATTCGTATAATCAAAAATCAATGGTGTAAGGGGAATGACAACTTGTTATAGATAATGGCTAGAGAGGGGTGAGTTATATTGGTGAACGATTAAAGGGATTTGATTGATATGATAGCAGCCAATCTAAACATCTCTCTTGAATTTATTAGGAACATTCAGGTTAAACATCATTGTCCTTCATTGACATCTTTTTGAAGTCAATAAATTATTTTTTTAAGAGCTGAAGAGGAGGCTTGATGGATAATATCATCGATGGAGTAATTGTAGAACTAAGATTAATAATTTCTGAAAAATTATTGATACATATGATTTTATTAAGATGAAAAGATAATTTTGATATCTTTATAAAAAGTTTGAAATATGTGGATGAACTATGAGTGTCATTTAACTAAGCAATTTCAAGTGCCTTTGAAAAATCATCATCGAACAGGAGAAATAGAATGTATGCCTAGATGAGTAAAGATCGGGCAGGGACCCTAAATGCATGAGTGAATTAACTTAAAAGGATGAAGATAATAGTAATAGAGGATGGAAAGGAAAAGCGATGATGTGTTTACTCCGCTCACATGTGTGACATTCAAATTTTGTTGCTGCCAAACCTTGGGATCAATGTGCATAGTCTATAGCGATATACTTATTCCAAAATTTTAGTAGGGTACTATAGTAACTTAGATGAACAAATACTTTACTATAGAGAAAATAGGTTAGAGTACATATATACACCTTGAAATATTTTTTTCTTGGACGTAAATATAGCTGGAAAAAACTACATTGTCTTGGCATTCTCATAAAACATTAGTACGAATGTAATAGAAGTTTTGAGATTATTCAACAAACAGGTGAGAATGACAATCATATGGTTGTTGTCTAGAGAATTTAATGATGTTATCATGAGCCAAATGGGAGGGATCAAGATGGGAAGAGTTTATTATGATAACCAATTAGAAAATAAGGCTCTCGATAATAATTGGTAACTAGGTTTATTGAACGCATAGACGTATCGATTATAAAGGATGGCTTTAATAAGGTAAAGGAGTATGAAAGGCCGTGATATCATGTTATATAATGAAATAGAAGAGGAAAGAATGTTAGGGCATTGATAGTAATTGCTAAGGTCAACTGGCGAAGCTAGGGGTTGGAGGGGAGGCAATGCTCAACTAGCAAAGTTATACAAGTCAATTCATTGTATTTCTATAGAACATATTCTAACAATTGGACAATCTCAATGTTGTGATTTGGTTGTCGATGGTGTGAGCAGTGGCACTAGTGGATGGGATAGCGTGTGTGGCAGCATATGTGTAGGTGACACATGAGAAATGGGATATAACATGTAGCTGAATGACACACAAGTTTTAATGCGTAAGCATTAATAATACATGTTAGTGTGACATTGGGGTATGCCAGAGGTGTTGAAGAGAATTATACACGCATGGGTGTTGCCGGGGTGTGACATTACTTTGCGAGTGCGAGCCACACTGACCTTGGGATGTGAAATTTCAGAAGTCCTTGGTTGTGGGGTGAGTGCAATAATAGGTCATATAGGATTAATCAGAGAGTGGCTATGTTTTTCCTGATTTGATATCATGTTGAGAGGAATGGAATTTTTATTTATATTAACTAAATAGGATGCTCTTATAATATGCGAAGAGAGTATAAAATGGAAATAAAAAAAGAAGAATAACTTTTTCAATCAAGAGTATATCAAATCATATTTTCTTAATACAAGTATTTTTCAACAAGTAACCGCTGAATAATTTACCTCATTTTCTTTTCAGAAATAAGAAAACAATATTTCTCTTTCTTCTATTGCTTGCGACAATTGATGTTAGGATACTATCAAGCCACCTAGGGGCAGAAATCTTGGGATTACTGCAAATGATGCATTGCTAAGGTTGGAAATTATGCGGTTGGCAACCTATGGCCTGCTGTTTGGTAGATTTAGTAAACACCTACAATATTGTTTTCTAGAGATTTTATCATCTATTTTTGTAATTTTTAAAGTGCAACTGATTCCATATTGTTTCTTTTCTTTTATTATTTATTTCTTCCTGATGTGAACCATTTTAAAACTCTATAAATATAACCATGTTTTGGCCGAATTGAACATGTAGTGTTCCACCATTCTTTTTTTTTTCTATTTCCCTTCTACTTCTTCTATTCTTTCAGTAATCTACCTAATATATTAATAAGCTCAATGACACCTTGATTACGCCAACCTTGTTGATGGGAAATGCATCTAATGTTCGCTTATATGGATTATATAGGGTTTATTTAATCTCCATCCCAGACAAGTGTCTTTTTAGTCAATTAAATGATAACATGGAATTAGAAATGCAATTAGGATTATACTCTGTATGCTAAATTTTATAACCATGGAAGTTGGTCAAAGAGATAAAATCTTTCATAATAGATGCTTGGTTGTGATGAGCTTAGAGTAGAAACATAGTTATTTGCTAAGTGATCTTTGATGGGATTAGCTGGGAAGTTGAGATAAAATGTCATCTTTATTTTTATGCCTGTAGTAAATGTTTATTATTTCCTAAAAAAGTATTTATTTCTGTTCTAGGCTTTGCGTGGTTTATCCTTACCTTGAAGCTGGTCAAAGAGATAAAATAAGTGATGATAATTTTTGAAACGTGATAAACTAGAATAAAAGTATAGTTACTAGTAAAGTGATCTTGGATGTGGTTAGGTTGGAAGTTGAGATCAATTGTCATCTTCAATTTTTATGCTTGTAGTATTTTTTATGATTTCCTAAAGCTTTTCTTGGAGATAAAATTAAATTTTCTAACCATGAAAGGTGCTCAAAGTGATAAAATCAGTTGTTATAATTTCTTGATTGTGATGGACTCAAGTATGGTTATTTGTTAATTGATCTTTGATGTGTTTGGGCTTTGAAGTTGAGATAAATTGTCATCTTCATTTCTTGTACTTGTGGTACTGTTTATTACTTCGTAAAGAACTATTTATTCCTGTTTCAGGCTTTGTGTGGTTCATCCTTACCTTGAAGAAAAAGATGTACAAGTATCAATTTAGCCAATATGCATGGACGCATATGATTCTTCTTATGGTGTTCGCACAATCATCTTTCACTGTAGCAAATATATTCGATGGGATATTATGGTAAATAATCCTTCTGAATGGTGTTCATTCGAGCTGCTGATATATATGGTCTGAAATCTATATTTGCTTTTCCATGCAAACTTATTTGTGGAAGGAATATCTTGCCATTATATCAAAACGTCAGCATCATTAGCACAAATTTCTCTTGCTTATTCAGGAAGACTTTTTTGTTTATATAAAAATGTGCTTAGAAAATGCATTTTTTATTTGACTTCATGTGCATATAAATTGGCTTGAAGTTGCATGTTATTCTAATGAGAATATGACAGTTATGCTATCCCAAATGAAACGTTTTGCATGTTTTATGCTTTTGTATTCATCAACTTCGTTAATATTGGGAGGAATTTGTTATTTTTCCTTCATTGGTTGGAGAATTTATTAAGATCTTAATTAAATTAATTTACTTGAAGGCATATCTTTAAAACTTTAGCTCACTGAATGCTCCCAACACCAACTCACACTCACACAGAAATACTAGTGGTCGCTTTTTGCAGTGGTAATTTTATTAGTTATCAATGGCTTTGATTAAACTCGTAAACATAGGATCAGCATGTTGAATGAGTTTAAAATTTTTGGTTTCTTTCTAGGTTTGAAATTCTACCTTTTTCTGCTTAAATAAATGTGATAGACTGTTTGATTTGATTTGTTTGGTCTTGTTTCAAGTTCATTTGCTTATAATTAGGATACTAATTAATATTCTTGAGATTACAAAACACCATTGAGATTATATTGAATACACAATTTTGGTGAGTGAATTCTTGGTTTGAACTTGGTAAGTGACCAGTTTACATTTGCTAAAGAAATGTTTATTTGAATTTATTTTCATTGGTTTTATTGGCATATTCGGTAGGATCCTTGATATTGGAGGGTGATTATGTCAGGGTCTTGTTAACATTTCTGCAGGATCCCTTGTCTTAGAATGTAATTATATTATGGGGATCTGTTTTATATCCTTTTAATTAGGGTTATTATTCTTTTATTTATATTTTGTTGTATCATCTTCTATGTTGATTTTTAGGCTCAATATATTCAATAAATAATAATAAGAATTCATATCGGAGTGGTGTTTGTCAGCCACAGTGGTATATTGTTAGCCAACCACGCGCAACATACTTTCCACTCTCTCACATGTTGCTTGTGTTACTCTGCTTGCATGCTCGTAATGCCTGCTTTAATTGTGGCAACAATGTCATGCACACTATTTCATTCGCTGTTGACTCCTAATTATCTTTCACCCTTCTCGATGATTTTCAGTCCTTGATTTAAACTCTTTTTTTTTATCATTTTCTATTTTCTTGGGTATGTCTTTCATTCTTTTATCGGTTCTTATGATTAAGTTTCTCATCTTGATGCATCTCCTTTGGCTCATGATGATATTGTAAATTTCTCTAAATGCAAAGCATTTTTTTCCTCATTCTAACTTGGTTGTTGACTAGTCACATTTTCCATATTGCTTTCAGTCATGCTTTGATGAGATTGTTAACATAATTTGTGATCTTCTTTGCTCTATTTATTTTCAATAAAATAATATATTTATGATATTTACTTTGATTTATTCTTCCTTGTTTATGATCCGATTTAACGTTAAGTTTAGTACGCTTTCCCGTAGAAATTAAGACAAATGCAAATTTTTATTGAAATAATCCAAACAGCTTACACGAATAAAAACGATAAGCACCTACAATTTGACAGGAAGACGATCTCTCCTAATTCCTACAATTTGAGATGCACGAAATCTCTCCCAAACCTTAAAACTAAAACTTACGACTCAAGCTCATGCATAAACCTAACCCTAGACATAACAAACCAATTTATACTCAACAACATCAATAGTAAAAGACAAATCTGCTCTTAGTCGTACAAAAGACAAATTTGCTCTTAGGCTAGGTACCACCTTAACAATACACGCTGTCTCTATTTCTCATTCTTTGTCTTTTCGTTATGCACTATGAGAATTTGTAATTTTTTATCCTTGCAACAGTGACTTGGGCTAAACTTTTTGTTACACCAAAAATATAACCCATTGGCTCGCTTCCCAGAATCTCCCTCTGTAAGACGCTTGAGTGTTGTTCTCGGTCGTGGTCTATTATTCATGTCCGGTGCAGCCTTCGTTTGGATTTCCATTGTTTGAGATTTTCGTATCGTCGTGGTTGTAGCAGTTCAGTACCACTTCCATCTGTCTTGCTGTTGCTGACCTTCTTCATCTGATTCTTTTTCTCCACCATTTGAGCTAAGCTCCATCATCTCTCTCATTCTTCGCGGTCTCAATAGTCGTAGTGATGCCCGTATGTCGAGTTTTTGTCCTTTCATGAAATTTTCCTCCAATCCTATCTCAGAAATTCCGACAACCTTCTATATTCCGTGACAGTCAGCTCCCGAGTTAAGGCATAGAATTGCTCGTGTAAGTCTCATTCTCAGATTGCTCTTAAATGTTCCAACAAGCAATCCTTAAATTCTTCTCACTTTTGGATCAGATATCCAACCTCCCTCCACTGAAACAAGGCTAGAGCATTCCTCTTTAAACATAACCCCGCCGACATGAGATTTTCCTCCCCATCTAGCCCATTCACCGTGAAGTTTCGCTTCGCCCGATACACTCACCCATGTGCGTCCTCCCCCTCAAAGATCGACATCTTCAACTTCCTAACGCTAACATTTTCACGCCAACTTCCTCTTCCTCCGTCTGCGAGGTCTTGGATTACATCTCAATGAGCTTCTTTAGCTTCTCTCGATTTTCCCCTATGTTCTCTCGTCAGTCCTCCAGCTGGTTCTCCACAGGAGAGACTATATCCTCTATATTTGCAAACCTTTCTTCCATCCCATATATGATTTTACTCATCTCTTCCTCTAGTTTCTCCAAATCATATACTTTCTTGGCTGCCATTCCTTCCTATCGTTTTTGAAACCTGTATATCACGATCTCGTTGTTGGTTTAAATTGAGACTTTAACAATTGGTCCGAATCTCAAGGCTTCCCCAACAAGCTTAACTCATCAGTCTTCAGAGGAGACGGAAAGTCCGCCATCGCCTTCCCAACAAACTCTTGTCGCGACTGTATTGTTGCAATCACCCTCATGTTTGCCGTCAGACTAGGTCAAGGTGTTTCTTGTGTGCTGCGATCCCGTCGTCCTTCCTTGCAAACACCAAACACAATTGCCTTCTCGAGGACGGAGCGGGAGGAAGAGATTGAAGGAAGTTTATGGTCTCTATAAGCCTCGATTTCGGGTCGTTTGCCACACGACCGTGCGCGCAGGAGGAGGCGAAAGAAGGGAGCTTCGGGTCTCTGTTTGCCGCGATCCTTCGCTGCAATTCTTCATGGAAACTCTTTCACAGCCAGCTCTGACCCTCTACGATTCAGTTGTCTCTTTCCCAGCACGCTCGGAGCTGGACTGTATCACAGGTTTTGGTGACGATGGAGTTTTAGATCTCGGTAAGCGACGATCCTTCACGTAGAAGCCGTCTCAGTGCACTGCAATCCGATGGCTTCCCTGCTAGCAATTTTATGCGGAATTCGGTCACGAAGGGATCCCATCAACGCTTCTTAGCTATTTCTAACGTTGACAATGAATGCTTCTCACGCTGACAACAGTTCCGTGATGATCTTCCCCAAAATTGTGCTCTGATACCAATTTGATCAGATTCAACATCAAGGTCGGCACACTTTTTCATAGAAATTAGGGCAAACATAATTTTTTATTGCAATATTCCAAACAACTCACACGAATACAAACGATAAGCACCTACAATTCCAGATGTAGGCGATCTCTCTCAATTTTTACAATTTGAGAATTAATAAATCTCTTCCAAATCCTAAACCTAAGACTCACCTCTCAATCTCATGCATAAACCTAATCTTAGGGATTATAAGCCTATTTATACCCAACAATAATAATAATAAAAGACTAAATTGCCCTTAAATTTACTCTTAGGCTAGGCGCCAACATAACAGGTTACTGGGGTAAGTTGGATGAATTACTTCACCACGCATTATTTACCACTAATCTTACGGTTTACAACTAAAAACGCACTCAATTTTGTGTATAAATACCTACTGAAAGATTGAACAATCCATATTTTTCTAGCCATTTCTTTTATACACGTCATTTAGTTGCTTTCCCTCCTGTGTCACATCAGTTACTACTTAGTTGTTGTTTACTATCAAATTTACATTTTAATTCAATAGCCATAAAGCATGGTTATCAAAGGGTTCATCTAAATCCATGAGAAAACTATATTTATACCTCCCAAGTTGCATTCCTAAACTTCATTTATTTATTTTTTTTTGTTTTTTTGGTTTGTGGTGATTTGGGCTATATTATAACCAGATGATAGTAACTCCTGTCTCTTCTTGCTAGCAGCTACTTATATCGAGCAACCTATTGGGTATGCTGCTTAGGGGAAAGACTATCTATGGCCTTAAATAGCGTCTGCGAGACTTGTTTGACATACTTTATAAACTCCGTCACATTAACAAGTTATGCTACTGTATTTATCTATCATGTTTGTGCAAGCTACATTATACTAGTTATATAGGTTGACATTATCTTACTCATTGGAAGCAACCATAATGACATCTTTGTGGTAAAACAATACTTGCAAAGGCTCTTTTTTATCAAAAGAGCTGGGATGATTCATTTACTTTCCTGTGATTGAGTTTGCTTATGATAAAAAAGATGCATGGCTTTCCCAAATAAAATATGTTAATGATTTTCTTTATATAACAAGCCTTTTGTTTGTAATTAGTCAACACCCTTATGGAGACTCAAAACCATGCCTAATGATGAACCTGTTGATGATCCATCTCAATAGCTAATATTTGGTAATAAGTTGATTTATCATTATGGCATTCATCTTTGTAGTGGTCAGTTTATACTTTCAAAATCTATAAAAAAAAACATTATTAATTTTTCTTAATAAATTTTCAAATATATAAAAAATCTTTAAGAAAAGGGTTGTTATAAACTTGAATAACAGCTGAATATTGAAGTATTCTTTGATGTTATTAACATTCTCTGAAGTGTTTAAACTATGCTATGAGCATTCTCTAATCAATATTTTGTAGACTTAAATATGCCTTCAGAGAATTTCCATAATTTTCATTTCCGGAAAACTTGATGGCATTTAATAAACACCAAATGTTTGAATTTGTTTTTCTTTTCGTCGGGAGAATTAAAGTTCTAAAATACTGAAAATTTTGAGAAAGCCCATGCTTACAGATTTACTTGCCTTTGATGTACTTCTGAACTTGTTTCTACCAGATGATGAAAGCACAATAAACATATATGGACATGCACAAACAAATATTTAGGATCATTTGGAAGGTGGCTGTATTAGGGAGATATATTTTGATATCCTCATAACTATGGGTATATTTCTTTTTTGTTTGTTTTTTAATTTCATCCTTCCATCCTGATGTTTGTTAATTTGTTGGCCCAACATATTCAATGAATAAAATATAAATTTTCTCTTATTTCCACATCTTCCTATATAAAATGATGGGGTTATGGTCCCCGGACTAATTCAAATGTGGCCAATTTGGCCCCAAAGTCTTGTAGTGCTATAACTTAGTCACCCGAGTATTAAAAATTGTTCCCAATTGACTCCGTAAGGATTAAATTAAGACCAATTTTATACGCACGAGGGATTAAAATAAACAAATTTTTTATCATGATTCTATATGGGCTAATTGAGATAAATTTTTGATAGTCGGATGACGAAATTGGAACGCTGCAAAATTTTGTGACTAATTGGCCACATTAGAGTTATCACAGGATTATTCTGAGATTTAATCCTAAAATAAAGTTTCATTTTGAAGTTAGAATCAGTACAAAGTATGATGCTGTTCTAAGTAGATCTTTAACTCTCCCAATAAAATGAAACAAATTTCAAACAATTTTGTTTATTTTATGTCATCAGGGGGGTGTTTGGTAGCTGGATTTGAAAGTGAAATATTTAACTTAAATCCAGCCAAATAAAAAAAAAATCCGCGAATTTAAATTTGAATATCATTAAATCAAAAAATTCTTCCTTTCCATTAGTTTTTTAACGTAAATTGGATTTGTTAAATCCAATTATTCTGTGGATTTAATAGAATTAACTTGGGAAGAAAATCAAAGGGGTTGATTTTTGTCAAACACGATAAACAACTTTAATGGATTTAGCCTTAAATTGAACCAAACATTATAATGAATTTATAACATTTGGATTTAATAAATCTGGATTTACCGGATTTACTAAATCCTAATTATCTTATATCCTTGTTGGAGCCAAACACCTCAGTTTTCCAAGAATCTTGAAATTTTCGCTTTATCCATATTCAACTTTGCAATTTATTAATTGTTTAATTGGCATGTTCGTGTGGTGATTGGCTTCCATTTTTATTTGAAAATTTTGCATTTCACATTAGTTTTATTTTCCTAGCTATCTTCCAAAATAGGTTCTTTAATTTCTGATTGCTACGAATATACTGTTTTGCATGTTATGCAGTTTTTGGTTTATTTAGCAGCAATTATAATTTTGTTTCTGTTCTATCCTTTGAGGATTTTTGCATTGAACATGTATAAGCATCCCATAGATTTTATATATTTTGCATGCATGCAGAAGAATTTATATGCTGCTTGTTGAAGTTTTATTAGATTAAGCACACCTCGCCAACAAGTTTTAGAAATTTTTTCAAAATTACATAATGACATAAATTAATTTTATTCCATTGATAAAAAAGATGTCCAAACTAACAATATATCCTAATAGTTATGAATCTGGTTATTGCTATTTTGGGCGTGGTTATTAAAAGAATATATCTAGTTACATAACAGTTAGTGTAAGGCTTAGTTAATCGTTGTTTGTTTTATTTTTTTAATTTGATAAACTCGGAATTGATTCAACAATACCTTGGTATGGAAAGTAGTCTTTTTTACCTGAGATTAGACAACTAAGTTGATTAAAATAAGAATATGTAATGAATATTATCCAATTTATTAATAAATAATAGAGAAATCAATAATGGTTGTTTGCATCCTAGGAGTTTATGTGAGCATGTCCCCGATCCAGTCCAGGAGTTGGGATCGGCCGACCGACCTCCGAACCCTCGGGTGTGCCTCCAAGGGAGTGGGTCCACACCCAATTATTCTAGTGTTATATATTTGCTTTTGTGATATTTTAGGGTTAGTTTTTCGTTGTGTATGTTTCGGCAGAGCTGTCGACGGCTTCTTTTTCCTTCTAAGGCTGTATCCAAGGGTTTTGAGTGGTGTTCCGACTGTATCTCATTCTCGAGGTGACGTTTATCCTTCAGATAACATTGACCATCGCTTTCCCACACCAAATTCCTTTCCGTCGCTGCTTCACTGGAGTTGCTGCCGCCCCAAACTTCCTGCATCTTCATTGTCATCCCTCACGACCTCCCTTTTCTTGCTACTGCCGCCAAGGATAGCAAACCTTTGCTGCTTCTGTTGTTTCCACCCCCATTTCTCTTGCTGTCGCCACACATGACAGCAAGTCTATTTGCTCATCCGACAGATCCTCACCTCCCCTTGCTACTGCCATGAGCCCCTTGCTGCTACCTCACATTCCAACCCACTAACCTTCCCTTTGCTACCCCTTCAAAGCCCCAACCCCTAGCCGACACCACTTACACACTAGATTCAACCCTATGGCTAGTATTGTGTTGTTTGTTGTGTTTTGGATGTTCACATTGTGTTGTTGTAATTTCCTATTTGAATTCAACAATGATATTTGTTTCCCCTTGATTGTGTGATGAATTTTGACATTTGGTATTAGAGACAAGTGCTGGAAATCAAATGCCCTCCAATCTTGGGAGATTACAATAGCTCCGTCATTTGGTCTACATGACGCCATACCATGAGTCAGAAGCTTCGATAGATGAGGTCCAAGCTCCAACAATCCTGTTAGATTGATGTGGGGTGGGCAGGGACCCTAGATCGGTTTGGTCCGAGTGTCATAGGGTCGGTTGGCTCTCTCTCTAGGGCTAGGGGTGCCACCCACTCCTAATAGAAGCAAGAGTATTTTGCGTCTCTTTGTTTTTTTTAGGTTCAAGTCTTTTGTTGATTATAAATATGTGGTCGTTTATTGTATTATTAATATTATTATTTGTTCATTTGAGATCTGTGAGGGCCTTTGCTCCCTTTGTGGTTCTGGGATGGGAACAAGTCCATATGCTCGGTGTTTGGTGGTGGCAACTATATCCCTCCATTGTTGGTAGTGACACCTTGGGTCTCCTTCCTCCATCAATCCTTTAGGTGGTGATTCCTCTGTCCCGATTGGTGCGATAGTAGGAAACTCTAGTACCTTGTATCTTTTATTTGATTAGTGCATCTCGTCTTTGTTATGGCCTTTTTTTTTTCTTTTCTCATATTGCTTTCTTGATTTTCTTGCCGCATCCCGACTTCATTAATCTTCCACCACTGCATATGAATTTGAATGCAATGTTGAACTTGAAAATGATATTTAATATGTAATGTTTTTTGTATTTAATGGAAATGAGTTCAGCATTTGTTTGTAGAGTTGGAAAATGCTTTTGAGTCTCAGGCTTTTAACCCCAACGCCACACACACTGACCACACAGAGAAAATTAACCCTACCAGAGAAGACTATGAGAATCTCCTTTTGTTTTTCATTGATTAGATGAACAAGGGCATGCCCATGAGTGGTTCCTATTGCCTAATAATTTCCTTGTTGAATACTGTAATTTTTACTGAAGTTGGATTTATGCAGGTTTCTTTTACCAGCCTCTCTTATTATCATCAATGACATTGCTGCATATTTCTTTGGATTCTTCTTTGGGAGAACACCATTGATTAAACTCTCTCCGAAAAAAACTTGGGAAGGCTTCATTGGTGCGTCAGTGACAACTATTTTCTCTGCATTTTTGGTAAGAATTGCTTGCTCATTCTTATTTACATAGCCCCATCTTCTTCTTTTGTTTTTTCGCTCAGTAATATGAAGCTAATTTAGCTCAATACATGGTCTACACGCCAGTCCTTGATCAATTAAGCATTTGATTCATGTGTTTTTAGGCATTCATCAACGCATTTCATTTGTTTCTTCGCTATTTATTATCAAATGGGAGGATTGAGAACGTGGCTAAGATTTAGGGGAAGTTATAGCTTAAGGCCTTTTGATGGTATTTATTTTTATGCCAAGTATAACTTTATTGTACGCTTCATATGAGTTTCCTGAATTTTCTCTCACTATCTACGAATCACCTCTTTTTCTGAATCTGGTTCTGCTCTGTTATTTATGGTTATTATTATATGCATTGTAATAACCCCATTTCATTAAACAGTAATCAGGTTTAGAAAATTCGCCAGATGTTTGGTAACGACTAGATTTTATTCTTCTAAATTCATATGTTAAATAGCCAAATTGACTGAAAAGGAAAAAAAAGAAAGAAAATGACAGGACAAAAATGTAAATTTCCATTCTAGAAAATACAAACATGCATAATTTCAGAATGAAAATACTAAAAATATAATGTAATTAAACTCTCGTGTTTGGAGCAATTTGTCTGGATTTGTTGTTCTATATACATTATTTGGATGGTGGTAATCTACATTTTGCGTTTAAATTATGCAGAAAAAACTGCTGAAGGGTTCAATTTCATTTTTCGGTCAAAGAATTGTCTTATGGAGTAGCAAAGCATAGTAATCATTTGCAGTTGGGATCAAAGAAATTAGATGCAATAAAGTTTGAACCATTCCAAGAAATATTAACAAGATAATTTACTTGCATGATATTTTAAGTCTAAATTTTGTCAGAGTTTTGGATGATGAACTAACCAATTATGTTCATGTCTTACCTCATCTGCATTGACATTAAAGAAATTATCAATAAATATCTTTCAATAGTTTAAATGAATTCAATTGTTAAAATATTCAGCCTGACACGTATGAAATATTGATTGTATTTGACAGTATAATTAATGTAACTGGAAAGGAGTGAGGGATCACAAAAATATCTTGTCCTACTTTGGCTTGGTTTCTGACTGACATTTAATTATTTAAGCTCGCCATTTTGGCATGTAGGAGGAACTTGCTTGTTCTAAAAGATTTTCTGGTGCTGTATTTAGTTATGCTAGCCGGCAAATGGACTCGGATTAATTGCTAGTAACCTATGGCTTAATTTTAGGGAAATTTACAGACGTAGCACACGATTCTTATATATTTACACATCTCACACCTAAACATTCATATTTTCATACATAATATTTTGATGCTTTAAACGTAAGCATGGAAATTATATTTCACTTTTTAAAAAGTGATAATTGTTCTATTTTTTATAAGATAATAGAGATTTGAGTGTTATGTGTGTAAATATTAAAGTTAAAGAATCGCGTGCCAAGTATGTAAACGCTCGTCATTTCTCTGTAATATACTGCAACCAATGTCTACTCCATGCATAGCTAAAAGAACTTCAGGTTTATTTTGATTTCTATAGATCTATCAACTAGCCGACATGAGAACTCCTGTGATTGTGATTCATACGTTCGAGAAAAGGAACCTCAAATATGAAATAGTATGATGAATGGATCTCTCTAATTGACGAAACAACATCAAACTGAGGAATAGTAGCTTCTAAAGTGTACCATTTCCATGCAATTTCATCTTTTTTTAATTGTCCACAGGGATAATAAGCCCAATACCAAGTCATTTGCTACTTACAAACTAGTTGTAGATGGTAAATGAAGTACGATAAGAAAATAAACGGACATTAGTAATATACTTGATACTTTTTATAAGGTGAAATTAAATGTTCATTTATATTAAGTCATTCTAATATGATTTTCATTGGTAATTCTGACTTTTGGTTCCGTTGGATTTGCTTAATATGCTGGCTTGTTGAGCACATCGGCGGAACACCGAAAAAATGCAGGTGATTTTTGTTTGGTCGACCATTTGTCAACTTTTTGAAAATTGAAAATAATATTCTAAATTTAATTTAAATATAAGAGGAATATATATATATATATATATATATATTTGAAAGTAACGTGTTTTAATTTTTGAAAAATGAGACCAAATAGATCTCATTCGTTCGATAGTTTGTATAATCGTGTCCGATACCATGAATACTACACATTTTTGAAATATGAGTGTATATCCCGGTAATAGACACAATTCTGCAAACTAAGAGATTTGTGACTTCCGTTTGGTCTGTGAACTTTTATGTGTGACCGACAAGTTCTTCTATCTAATACAAAGATTAAATCGGGTTTATTGTACCTAAGTTCCAAGTTCCCTATAGAGTCAATCCCCTATGGTTAATTATATCCCAAATTACTGAGGTCAATTGAGAAAACTCTCCATAATGATGAGGTAATAGTATTCAAGATTTCAAGGTTTAAGTTTTCATAGTAGGATGTGGAAAAGAACAAGTGAGAGTGACTCAAATAGGAATAATTATTTTCAAGAGTCCAAAAAAAGGAAAAGGTAGGGAATGCCATAGATCCTGAGGAGGGACCTCAGTAACTTCCCAAACTATCCTAATGTGTGGTTGAGTTTTGGAGACGATGTTATTTAGGTGTTTAATCTTGTCAATTTTATTATTTAAGTCTTACGTTTGCATAATATTCGATTGTGCAAATAGTCTGCAGAGATGAAAGAGTTTACGTCGTATCACACGACAACCTCAGAACTTAAGGTGAGTTAGGACTTACGCTGCATAACATGGTTGTGTAAGGGCCTAAAGAGGGTATGAGGGTTTACGTCACGCTGTGCGAGCTATCTCGAAATCCTATGAGTTTTATTTAGACTAAGAGAGAGATATTGTTGAAGAAGATCCTCTTGTTGCTCGATCCAAGCTCCTTGCCGTGCTGCCCACAAAGCTGGCTTCAAGCTCATCGTCGAAGTAACAGTCCTAAATTCTAAGGTTCAAAAGGTTTTCAAAATTTTGGTTTTGTTGTCATTCAAGCATTATGGGGGGGGGTTAAAGTTGATTGGAGTGACACCGGTTATGATCACACGGTTCTTTCTTTCCGGTATTATTTTCTTTTGAATTTTTTTAATTTAAACGAGTTGTTAAGCTCATTTAAATTTGAGAGATCTCGTTCGCAACCGTAGGTTACCTTATCCGACGGACTCCCGTAAATTTAAAAGTACATGTTATGTTTTTTTTTTTTTTGAAATTGTTATTTAATTTTAAAAAAAATGTTTTGTTTTGAAAATGAAATCGCAACCAGATCTGCATGATACATTAAAGCAATAGTAAATTGCAGTGATAAAATAATAATAAATAAAATGCACTTGCGTACCTGGCGTATCTGCTACTGCTGTCTCTGCTGTGTGTTTAGCTCACGAAACATAACACAATTTGCAGTGAATTTAAATAAATTGTAGAGAAAAAAAAGAAGAAAACAGTAATTCTAGTGTAAAAAGTAACAAAACAAGTCGCAATAACAATGAAGAACTCCAAACAGGTGATCCTAAGGCTTGTTACAACTCCAGACAACAGCTAGGAACTCCCAACGGTGATCCTAAGACTTTCTACGACTCCGGACAGCAACTAGCAAGCCTGTACGGTGATCCTACAACCTCTTACAGCTCCGGGCAGCAACTTGCAAGCTTGTACGGTGATTCTACGACCTCCTACGGCTCCGGTCAGCGACTAGAAATCTTGTATAATGATCCTACGACCTCCTACGACTCCAGGAAATGACTAACAAGCTTGTATGGTGATCCTATGACTTCCGGGCAGCATCTAGGAACTCTAGACAGTGGCCCTACGACTTCCTACAACTCTGGGCAGCAGCTAGCAAGCTCACACGGCCCCAACACAACCCAAGACAAGGTGCATTTAAAGGCTCCAAAACTGCAGCGAAACCAGTCTCAAAACATTTCCAAACAAGGTGCGTTTTAAAGGCTCCAAACCGCAAGTATAACAACCCCTAAAGAAGTGAATAAATTCTAAGCATGAAAAGATGTCCTTCATGTTATGAAACAGAGGTGCTTTTTTTGTAAAATTATGGATTTGGGTGATGTAGATGTAAGGTTTAAGTTTTGGACATGCAGAAAATATAAGAATTGTGTGGCATGCATGCAAACTTTTCTCAAGTCTAAATTGCAAAACAACGCAAAGTTGGCAACAACTTCCCAATTCCAAAAATCATAAAGCAATGTATAGCTAGCTGCATTGTTTCTCAAAATATCCGAATTATGAAGCAAATAAAAGAAAATTAATTGATGTTTCCCAAATAAGCATAAACTAATTATAACCTTTAACAATTGGATACAATTTGAAGCAAATGCTCAATTAATTGTTCAATCCTTTCAAAGCAATTTTATGCATGTAATTGCGAGGTAAGAGTGCATTCAACAATTAAAAATGAATCCAACGACTGAATGCTTAGCTCAGCCGTAGACTCCAACTTCAGCAAATTGTGGGTAGATTTGGTGTTTACATTCATCCAGGATTTTCTTTGTTAACGTTCTTTTCAGCTTTGCATAAGATAATCATGAATAACAATTTTGATGAATAACAATTTTGTATAACAATAATCATGAATAACAATTTTGTATAACAACTTTTTACACACAAAATAATTCCTTATTCATGATTATGTTAAACTGTGAATAGCTCACATAGCAAGAAATTCTCTAACTGTGATAATCACGTTTTAATCTATCCTCTTTTCTTTCTAAAAAAAGTCCACATTCAAGATTCAAAGGTAAGGGAAGCTCATAAAACTAATCAAAGCAATTAGTATAAGACTGATGGTGATGATGAGTTTAATCTGTATGAAGGAATATCTTAAACAATCAACTGATTATTAGATTCGGGATAAGACTTACCATCAAGTGACATAAATCTGGGATTGCAGTAGAGGATGTCAGAAAAGCTTATGCGTGAGGAGGCGAGTGTGAGGGTGCTTCAGTTGATAATGGGGAGCCGAGGGAGGTGAGCAGGAGTTTCAATCGAGGGAGGGAGTTGAGCGAGGGTTTCTGGAAAGGGAGTTGGGTGGTTTCGGTGCTGAGAGAATGGAGGCGGGATCGAGAGAGGAGCTATCGAGCGGGAGAGAGGAGCGCGGTTCACAAAGGGAGATCATGATCGAGCGGAAGGGTTGAATCTGTCAGGCGAAGAAGTAGCGAGCGGGACTCGGTCGTGCTCGAGGAGGAAGTCGAGCGGGAGAGAGGAGCTGTCGAGCAGGAGAAAGGAGCTGTAGAGCGCAGAGGGAGAGCGAGATCAAGTGGAGGAGCATGCGCGAGAGGAGAAGGGAGCAGGGGAGGTCGAATCGGAAGAAAGCGAGCGGGGAATTGAATAGTTTTCATAGGCAGAGGAGTTTTATTTGGCTGGTAATAAATTTCAAATGAATTTAATTAGGGTGAAATTAAATGACTCATTTGAAATTTCAAAATTTAAAATTCAAAATTGTTTAACTCTTGTTCAGCCCTATTCAAATCCGAGTTAAACCTGGGTTGAGCCCAGGCCCACGCCCCGCTAATTAAAAAAGCATGCATCGATTTTCGTGCTAATTGTTCGCGCGCAGAATCATAACAATATGGGTGTTCTTCGTAGCTAAAGTAGACGTTCCAGACGCATCTGTGTGGTCAGTTTCGTCATCTGAGGTCGTCCGGATGAGTTCGCCGACGTGCAAGTCAATTCAAGTCAAATGGTGCGATGCGTGCACAAAATGCGGCGTTAGTGAGAATTCGAGTCGCAAGAGGTTTCCCTAGGGGCTGCTCCTATTCATATAGGAATTCAAATCTAGTTTCATATGTCGGTTCTACCAACTCAGCAAAATGCCGAGAATTTGAGACCGCCCATGCGAGACTCGAAGGAGCGACGAGGTGGCTCGTGTTTTCTAAATGGTGTGGGTCCGGTACTAGTCCTCTATGAGGGTCAGACAAGGGAAGCCTAAAGCTAGACCCTAGGCTCTAAGGAGAGAAGTGAAGACATCACCCGAAAATGAGGTCAACGCCACTAAATTGCAAGAGATGGTTTAAATAACAATCTATGCTACGTGAGTTATTTTCATTATTTAAAGTGATCACCACTATTTTGACCCGGTTTTAACCAAATAAGATTGAGTTTAGTGCGACGATTAGGTTGTCTGATTGCATGATTGCCTTGATAGTGATATGTTATTAAAACAAATCACAGAAACCTCTCAGTTATCGAAACAAATTTTGTGCAATCCTAATTGTAAACTTCTGTTTGGCTAAATCCATTGAATAAATGTTTTTTGAGAGCTACAAATAAATTTGTTCTCCAAAAATAATCATGAATCGGAACCTATTTTTCATCAACATTGCAGCTTTCTTCTTAGAATGGTCAGCTTCCATTTCCACAAGGGATACTTGGTAGCTTTTCAACTTGCATTTATATGAATAAATGTTTCTTGAGAGCTACAAATAAATTTGGCCTCCAAAAATATAATGAATTTGAGCCTTTTTTTATGAACATTACAGCCTATTTCTTAGAATAGTAAGCTTCCTTTCCCATAAGGAATGAATGCTCGCTTTTTTCACTTGCATTTCCATTTCATGCATAGCATTGGAGGACATTCTAACCGATCTCTAATAGTTGGGATGTGTTTAATGATGATGATGATGATAACATGAAGATGGACAATTGCAGTCAACATCTTAGGGCTCCCTTTTTGGTGCATCTATTTTATTCAAATATTGGAAGCTGTTGTATTTTATTTTTCTTTTTTTATTTATGCAGTTGGCGAATATTTTTGGCCGCTTTCGATGGTTAACATGCCCAAGAAAGGTAAATATTTAGTTCAAGAAATTCATCATGCTCAATTCAATATGACTCCATCTGATTTTTCTGGGTACCTGATTATTTAGTTCTTATGTTTGAATTTCTTTCAGGACTTGTCTACAGGATGGCTTTCATGTGATCCTGGTCCTATGTTTAAGCATGAAATTTATTCCTTGCCCCAATGGGTACCTCAATGGGTAAAAATCCAATCAAATAATATGAGATTGTTTTCATTTTGCACTCTTTTATTGCTGAACTGTTATAATTTCCTTCTGTTATTTATGCTTCAAGCACATAAAGTTAATAGCTCGATGTTTGGTTTAGTTAACAAGTGTTATCTTTTGTGAATACATAATTTTTGGATGAATGCTATTGTGCATTTTATGTTTCCTCACCATAAATTTTGTAGAGAAATATGGGAAGAAGGTAGGTATTGAGGGATGGAGGAATCACTAGCATACTTAAATTCTCTAGCATCACTTTGCAGCAGATTAAAAGTGTGTTTGGGATAGTTGTGACAATGTGAAATCTGAGTTCTAAAATTATTGTGGAAAATCTGCTGTTTAAAAGTGGCGTTGTTGAAACAGTACTTTAGTTTGAAAATTTTTGTTTTGAAAGCGTTGTATTACACTCTTTTGTTCATATTATATAGAATTCATATATTTAATAGATATTTGTAATTCACATATTTAATCATGCTTTATGAAATCTTAAAGATACAATAACTTTAAATCATTCATATCATAATACATTAAACAAAATGATCAAATATTTTTTGATAATTTGTTAACTTCAGTTACATTACATAACTCATTCATAAAATCATGAATATAATATTGAACTAGTCATTAACTAAAACACCGGTATTTGCTCTCGTAACTTAACTATCTCATCAACATATTCTCCATCGTTTATCCAAAAGTTAGACAATATCATTTTTAATATCCATCATCGATTGCCCCAATCGATACTCATATGCTTTAGAAGATACTGATTTATTTTCATCTACACTTGTAAAGTCAATGCCAGAATACGATGATGACATCGTATGCAATTATGTAGTGCTAATTTTAACCTTTTTTTTTGAAAAAATAAGTAGGCATCTCATAGAATGACCTACTTTTTCTTCCCAATCTCTTTTCATCGATACCGCATAATGATGAGTGACTCTTTATAGAAATTTCTTTTCTTTCACGCACAATTTAGCTAGCTCTTTCAAAGTCCGGAATATGATATTTTGTGGTGAAAAATAATTTAAGAAATTTTCATTGTAATGAATACCGAGGATCTACAAAATAATATTTTTCTGTTAGAATAATTAGTATAAACATTTCACTTTAAGTCCTTTGTATTTACAGTCATTCTATCAGTCCAAATAAATCACAAAAGAAAAATAGTGTGGTATTTTTGTTAATACTAGTAAACCATCATTAATTTAAATCAAAGTTAGATTTGAACAAAAAAATCTATCCAATCTCATTAATTTAAAAACTTTCAAGGTAATTTCTTATTATAACATCCATGCATACACTCACGCATAGATAGTTTTTTATATATCAATACATTTACACATCTACATTTATTCAAAGTTGAATTCATAAATTTATGTGTATATGCATTTATAAAAAAGATATTTATAATTGCAAAAAGAAAGGGCTTTGGCTCACAAACAAATTAAAAAGTCATATTGTTTTGATCTAGAAAGCAAAGAATATATTTCAATTTATTTATAACTTAATTCTTTACAAATTAAATAAATTGCTACAACAACAGAATAAGTATAAAGTGCAATCTTTAACCCAAAAAAGAAGAAGAAACTATTGATGCTAATGCAACACTCCAGGGAGTTATCCTATATCAATATATCACACACAATGTGCTATTTTCCAAGTCTAATTTTTCTTTACCAAGCAAGGAAACTTGATGCAAGAATTGGCTCGAATGTCTGACTTCCACCTGCCGCAATATTAAGCATATTCTCAATTACTATCATCGTGTTCATTCCTGTGTATGATCACACTATTAAGCAGGAATTAGTTTACCATGGGTTTAACAATGCTTATGACATCAACATCAAATTGAAGGAAATGGGTGCAAAAGCAAAAAGTATACAACAAAATGATACAGAGGTGCATTTGAAAACTTTTGCTGAATTACTTTATCAGAATTTATGTAAGGCTTTATGGAGTATCTTTCCACATCTTTGAAATCCGTTCCGTACATTCCTGACGACAATCAGCAGAAGAGGTTCTTGAAACCTAATTATGAACCCCTTACAGAAATGATTCTAATCGAAAAAACTTAAGAGACAAAAAAGATTGGCACTTTAGTGAGAAACAAATCAAATCGTTACAAAATATTTGTATGTGATGCTTATAAATAGCATTGCAGGAAACCTTAAGCTGTTCCACAAATGCCTGGAGTTCATTTCCCACTCATTAATCTTCCTTCAGTCCATAATTTCAAACATAGCCAGTACATGATTCAATTGAGGAAACAAAAACAAAACTAATAATCAAATCAAGGCATCTTGAAATTGCCAGCAAGAAAGAAGACTAAAAAGGAAGATATCTAGACCAAGGAAACAGCGTAGTAGGGAAGCTTATAAAATAAAGAAATATTTTGAATAGAACCGCTATGGGATAATGCAAACAAAATCCAAGCGCAAAAACATCTCTCTTCAAATTGTCTTATTCTCAGATCTTACCTTAAGAGTAAGGGACACAAGAAGGCTGGCAAGATGCGAAAGATGTGGTCTTTCGGCGACAGAGAATTGTGAAGAGGTCATGAAGGTCGTGGTCTTTCTCGTTCACAAGGAGGTTGCTCTCGGAGCTATGGCACGATTTTTTCACGGTAAGAAATGATTGAAGGTAGCGAACCAAAGGGTAAAGCAGGAAAAAAAATAAACACAATGCGAGACAAGAACCTTCAGGTACGGTCACATTTTAATAAAATCCATGCCGCGGTTAGAACTGCGGTCCACCCGAACACACGATTTAAACGCATTATTACCCAACTTGATTTATAACTCGGTCTTGAACACTGAAACAAATGTCCCCTAATCCCCTTCAAGAAAATGCCTCATCTTCCTCCTAATCGCCTTGAACATGAAACCTTGTGGAAGCTATGAAAGAATATGATTAAAAAAAAAACAATGTATCATCAAAAAATAGGTTGATCGAATAGCAAATTCCCAAGGATGAAAGTGTTGGTATGATTCCATCTAGTAGGGCTTAATATACCACAGTTTTTGTAGTTACATGCTCTGTAAACTTGGAATTTTTGTATTGCTTGAACCATTTGATAAGGTGGAGAAATGTTATCAACATATCTTGAAAAATGCAAGATATGATAGTCGTTTTATATATTAAATATAAAATATTCTTTGTATACTATTCAATAAATTTTCTTGAATAAACTTATATCAACTTTACAAATTACAGCTTTACAAATTACAATATCAAATGTACGAGAAGATTTAAGGTTTCAACAAATGAAGTATATTATTATTCACAAACCAAAATCCAAATGCCTAGGCAAAGACATTATCTAAAAAACAAAATTTTATCCATTCTAAAAACTATATTAGACTTTCTCCTGATATTTATTTTTCTAGCATATCCAATTGCTTACTGGAGCAATTACACTTGTCCTTCCCTTTTTTGAAATCCACTTATTACTTTAAAATACAAAAAAATCAAGTGACTTGGATGTTGACGAAGCCGACTTATTAAAGTCCCAAAACATTTGTCTAACAAATCCCAATTTTATTGTTTGATGTGGTATTTTTGTCTTGACCATGTCAAATTGGATTGAGACAAGTAGCAACCAGTTTTTGTCATGCTGATTTTTTTTTAAGTAAATATGCACAATTAGCACACAATTCTTACGCATTTACATATCTTACACCTAAACTTTCATATTTACATACGTTCGGTACTTTAAACATTTGGATGAAAAGGTGTATTTCACTTTTAAAAGTGGCAATAGTGCTATGTTTTATATGATATTACAGATTTAAGTGCTATGTGTGTAAAAATGAAAGTTTAGATGTGGGATATGTAAATACATAAGAATTGTGCTATGTATGCAAATGTTCACTTTTTAAGGAAAATAAATACCGCAAGTGATACTAGAGTTAACCCAAACTATAATGAAAACACAAATATTATTGCTGAAATTCAAATAGGTTATAATGACGACTCCTCAACATAAACAATACAAAAATGCAAACAGAAAGGATAACGACGACACTGCAAAAAATAAGAAAGGAAGTAACACAACACATAAATTTGTCTCTCTAGTGGAGAGTGGCAGGATCAGAAGGGAGTGGCGATAGTGCTAGAAGATAATGGCCAACAAGTGGCAGGAGCGCGAGAAATGGTGGCGACAGGAAGAGGGTTAGAGGTCTAGTCGACACAGAGAAGGGCTAGGAGGCCTGTGTGATGGCCGGAAGGGGATTAGAGAGTGGCTGCGGTGGACCTGGATAGCATTAGGCATATGGTGGTGCGTCGGACGACAGTAGAAATAGATGTATAGAGGCTGGACAACTACTGGACGAGGTGAGGGTGGAATGGACCGCCACAGGAATAGGTGCTGGTGGGTTGGGCAGCAGCATAAACAAACCCTGGAGGGGTTGGCGGCAGCAATAACTGCCTAGAAGGGCTTGATGACAGTACGAAAGAACCCAAAGGCCTAGACAACGGTGGGAAGATGGTTAGAAGGTGGCTTGCGACTGCTGGAAGGGGACTAGAGGCTTGGACAATAGCAGGGAAGATGGTTTGTGGTTGCTAGAAGTGGGGCCAGAGGGCGTTGCAGAAGGCTAAATGCCTCGTCGGGGTCGAGCTACAGCCGGAGCACTATCTAGACCTTTGGAGACGGTCACCACCTCGGACGAGTTACAACCGGAGCACTTTCTCGTCGTCGGGTACATCCCTTGGAGGGGAAGAACACCTCAAAGGCATCAATTGAAATCAACAATCATAAAAAACCTTCCATACTCTAGGCAAACACAACATAACATATGACTAGGGATTCTTGTGGAAGTATATGTTTATAATTGCTGATTTGCACTGTTACTAAAAAAATGCCCTTGTTTTCTTGAATTCTATATTTACCCTATCTTTCTAACTCAAATAAGATGTTCTTCTTGTCCATTGTTCATGTATTTTTACCGGAGGTGAAATAACTCAAATAAGATGTTCTTCTTTTCCATTGTTCGTGTAATTTTACAAGAGGTGAAATAACACTAGGAAATGAGTCTATTGATTATAAGCTTCACTAGACTTTTAATTTCTCACTAATAGTGGTGTATATCTTGTTTCTTGCCATAGATTGTTAATGTTTTTTAAATCATTCAAGAGAGATGTATTACTAAATCTTAAGGTGTTTACCTCTAGATGTCTAATTTTTAAAGTTTTAGAATGCATTTTTGGGCTTGCCTATTGGTGGGGCAAGCTAAAATTTCTTCGACAAAGCCAAGGAGATGTTCTGCCCAAGGCAGATGCCTTAGGCACCCATGGTTTTACACTCCATAAGTGACACAACCACGCAATGTTATAATGCAAGTAAACATAAATTAAATGATTACAAAACACTAAAATTTATTTTTTCTCTTTATATATTAAGATGTCTCAATGTTATTTCTAGAGCTTGTAAAATATAAGGAAAATAAAACATAAGCTGATTCAAATATCCATCCGATCGCTCGTTGCTCCCTCAACAACTTACTTACCATTGCTCCCTCACTAATTTGCTTCCTTACAAAATCATTTTATCATTGTTTCACCCACACTTTCTCGTGCCATAATCTCACCATCTCTCTTGATAATTACTCCGACATTGATTTGTTCGCTTGATTAATCTTCCTCATTGACTTGCTCCGACATTGATTAATCTTCCTCATTGACTCACTCCTCTCCGACTTCTTTGAATTGCTTAATCTCCCCAACTCACCAACTTGTGCCACTCATCTTTGTTGCATGCAAACTCGCTAGTTCATTTATGGTCTCTCTTTTATTTAAGAAGCTGAAGGTTTTGACTCTGTCTGATCCTCTCAGTGGATCTCCAAAGCTTATTATTTGGCTTAAATACAAAGGGATTTAACATTTTTTTCTGATTCTTACAGTTTATATGGCATGATTCTAGGGTTTTGAGATCTTTGGGATTTGGATTGTATTTTGTTTTTCTTATATGGATATGTTTATAATATACTTTAGTTTATCCATCTCAACTAGGCGCTTGGCTCACAAATTATAAACAACAGTTTTATGTCTCTGTTATTATATTTTGGAGTTAGAATACAAATAAAATGATTACGAAGTTTGAAGTTTGTAATTTATGTAATTTCAATCATTTTTTAATTTATAAAATATATAAATTATAAAGTTTGCAGGGTTTACACCCCATCCCTTAATGGTAAGCTCCCTGCTTTGCCTCTTTTAGACCTTGATCGTTTTTAGATGCTGTCATCCATGACGTAATCCTTGCATGTTCTACTATAATCCAATTGATTCTTATACGCATTAGTTGAATAGATTGTCCTTGAATACAAATAAAATGATTACAAAGTTTGAATTTTGGAATTTATAAAGTTTGCTCTTACATTTAATTTTAATCATTTTTTTAATTTATAAAAATTTAAGTTATAGTGTTTGCCGACACCCTGCTTCTTAATGGTAAAACTCCTAGCTTTGCCTGTCTTTTAAATACTGATAATTTTTAGATTTTGTTATCTCTGATGTAATCCTTGCATGTTATGCCCTAATCCATATGATTGTTATATTAGTTGTCTAGATTGTCCTTGAAATTTTTAATTTTTTATGTTTGAAATCTACTTCATACTTTGTTTGATTTCTTCGGGAAACTTTTTTATTACTGTAAATATAGAGGTCATATTGTTAATTCCAGTAACTTTTCCATTTTCTAAATTAAATAGGATAATCATACAGCTGCTTAAGTTCATGTGTGCACCGTACATATTGCTTTATAGTAACCGGGGCGTTTTATTTTGATCCAAGCTTATCCTTATTCTCACCTGCAGTTTCCTTGGAAGGAGATATCAATTATGCCTGTCCAATGGCATGCCTTAGCTCTGGGTTTGTTTGCATCTATTATAGCACCATTTGGAGGATTCTTTGCCAGCGGTTTTAAAAGGGCTTTCAAACTAAAGGTTCTTTGTTCTTCAGTTAAAGATTAAAATTGTAAGAACTTGTAGTAAATTATGGAAAATGGTCTTTTTTGCTGAATTTGTATTCTTCTTCTCAGGATTTTGGTGATAGTATTCCAGGACATGGTGGCATCACAGATAGAATGGATTGTCAAGTAAGTGACTACAATTCAATGAACTTTTAGTTGACAATATTTATGACTACTTTGTTTGCTGTTTAGATTTCCTTTTTGCTTATTCTGAGCAGTGTAATTGAAACTTTCTTAATTGATTAGTGGTTTTTGCTACTAAGTAAATACATTGCCTTTATTCATTGCGGGTATAAATTCTTGAGTCCATTCATAGCTAGCTATACTGTGTATGTCTTATAGAGGGATGCACATAATTACCTATGTCAACACTAAGTCAAAGTTCTTATCGATTTAACCAGTTGGCTTCAAAGACTGGTTGTGAGCGGGTGTCTCGAGCTCCTGCTTAGAGATTGTTTAGAATTTGTTTTCTGTTATTTTGGGCTTTCTATTAGAAATGTTGCTCCGAGTTTGGTAAAATCTTCTCATCTCGTTATCTTTTTGAGAGGAGGACTTTGTATTTTTATGCTATTCATTTATTTTTATTTCATATATTTGGAAATGGATTTTTCTATTCCTTTTGACCCCCATTGATTTACGTTATTCTTAATCGAACCATGTAAATCTGGATATTTTTATTTGCATTGTTGTTTTGTTGTTCTTTATCATATTTGTGATTAGTGCTAATTTTTCTTTATCCTAGCATGATTCTTTTACAACTTTTCGCTCTCTCAAAGAGTAGTATTGATTTGGGTTGGGTCTTCTATTGCAACAAATTAGTATCAGACCTACTTGATTGTATTTAGGAAATGATGTCATGCAGTGTTTCAAAGTTCTATCAACGCTATTAAGCATGAGTTTGAGAAGTTTAATAGGAATAATAATTTCAGCTTTTACAAACGAAGATGGAAACTAGTTTTGTCTAAGGATTTGCTCAAGGCTTCAATGAGGAAGTATTTCCAATGCATAGAAATAAGAGAAGGATAAGAAAGCCCTGAACTGAATTATTCTCAGTTCGAGAGAGTTTTTTACAATGTAGCAAATTGGAGCACTATACAATATATATATATATATATATTGAAAAAAGCCCAAGGGCTAATATATTAAAGAAAAAAGATACAAATATATTGTATGAGTGGGCCTAAAAATAGGCACCCAACCCACACAGTACACTCCCACCCCACACAGTACAACAAATACAAAAAAGTTAAAAAGTAGTACATATAAAAATAAAAAAAACCCAAAACCACCAGGGTGCTGAAAAAGTGAGGGTCATCCCAATCTAGTCCTGCCTCTGGCTCTAGTTCTCGGAAGGGATTCAGCTAACAGATTGGTAAGGTGCGTACCATTACCCGAAGTAACCAAAGTATTATTCATAAGACTCTTGAGTTCAAGTAGATCTCCATTCTGTTATATATATATATATATATATATATATAAATGGTTGAAATCTATCTACATGATGATGCTATTTAATAATTATCTATTTTAAACATAATTTAATTCTTGCATGGAAGGTACATAATCAAAATAGAAATTGGATGCATACAATAAACATATGTTGTATCTAGTTTATAATGAAAATTGAAGAGGAAAATTAAGTTTTGATCTTAGGCTTTATCAATCTCTTATAAGCTCATCATTGTGTGTATTGCATTGGAAGGCACTATTTTTTATGGCAGAGTTGAACTTTACTTTCTATTAATGAGTTAAGAAGGTGCAAGTTCAAAGCCTAGTTGAAGGGTTGTTTGTAAGAACATGTAGAAACTTGGAGATGCCTGAAATTTAGATGAAGTTTTAGTTTGTTATGGAAAGTAATAAATTTAATGTTTTTTTAGTAGAAAGTTTGACTATAGGAATTCTATTAGATGTATTTTCTATATTAGGTTATCTAATTAGAGATCTAATTACGAGATCATTCCTTTATTAGAGATATTCCTAATCTATACCGATTGAAGTGTAGATAAATATATAATATATGGTTTGAATCGAGGAATAAGAAGGAAATAGCTCTTTTGCTTCACATGGTGTTAGAGCCACGCATGGCTTGTCACTTCTGCTCCTCGGTTTGGTGTCATTTTCTGCACTCATTATTCACATCATTCATTCAAATCGTTCGTTCGTTTCTGTCGTATGCATCGTCTGCTTATCTTTGTCTGTATCACTCGTTTGTTTCATTTGAATCGCTTGTCTGCTTTGCTTGAATCACTCGTTTGAATCCTGCGATAGGATTTGGGCATCATTCAAATCTTCGTTTGCTTCGTCTTCATTTTGCGATGTCGGTCGTTCAAATTTCATCATTCATCATGAGTGTTCATCTCCTGTGGCTACGTTCATCGTGCTTGGATGTATTTGATGATTGTTGAACTATTTTTCGGGGCGTTTGTATCTTACGGCTCGATATTGTTCCTCACAAACTTTCGTCTCGCTCTTTCGGTTGGTCCGTGCTATTGAATTAAGGAGTCCATTGGGATTACTGATTCAATTACCTTGAATATTTGGTGATAATCATGGTTGTTGAATAAAAACATGTGACAAGTTTAGTTTCATTAATGGCTAAAATTACTGATTAAAAGTTAATGACGTCCATTATTTTTGTTAGAATAAAACTTTGAGACTTTACTTGAGAACTGTTTCTTAAGAGAGTCATCTCATTGATAATTCCCCAACTGAGACTGATCTAAATTATTCTTAGTGGATGATAGTTGATGCCCAACTCTTGATATAAATGGCGAACTCTATGGAACCTGATCAATTTAGTCATATTACTCGTTTTGACTATTAATGGTGTGATGGAGAAATTGACATTTATGCATTCTGGCAGAAAATATTTCTCGAATATTTAATGTATGCAAGGAGTTTTATCAAGTTGGACAACATGATCAGTCACTTAACGCTTATCTTATGCACTTTAAATATGTTATGAAGAATTGAGTGCACTACTACCCTTTACTACTGATTTATGGATTCAATAGGCTCAAAGAGAATAAATGACTATTATGAATTTTCTAGCTGACCTCAACTGTCATATGAAGGTGTCAAATGACATATCCTATCTGACTCGGGAGTTACTACTTTGAGAAAAGTCTATACTAGTGTGCTGCATACTATTCCGAGTTCTCAGACTTCATTTGTGCAAAAATCTAATGCTCTTGCTAGCCAGAAAAATACAAACATCAGTAAACCTTAGCCTCAAGGAAATTATGGAAGCGAAACTTCATTTTTTGGAAATCAAGACTAGAGGGTATACTATTACTTCCATGAACCTGGTCATACGAAGAGAACATGCCAATGTTGTTAAAAAAGAATTAGAAGCATTCTAAATCACAGCCAGCTAACATGGTCACTACTAATGAGGCCTCTTAGAGTCAAGTTTTCTATGCGGATGACTATGCTAAATTCATCAAATTTCAGGAAGCATTCAAGAAATTTTTCTCTATCACTGCCCTTGCTTGTCAGGTAACAATGATATTTGTCTTCTCTTCTCTTTCACACAATGGTTTAGTAGTTATGGTACTACGGATCATATGCAAGTAATCCAAAACTCTTTTTCACCTTTCATAAACATCTTTCTTTCGTCATCCTAACAAATGAATCTATCTCTAATATTTTTGGGTTTAGCCCCATCAACGCAATACTTACATTACCTTCAATTTATGTCCATACTTCATCTCAATTTTTTTTAATCTTATCTCTATTAGCAAAATTATAAGTGTTGTTAATTGTTGTATCTTATTCTTTCCTGACCATTACCTGTTTCAGAATCTTTTGACGAAGTAGAATATTGATAAATGACGAAATTTGGGGATTTACATTTTGAATAACAAACTATCTTGATCCATAGTCTGTTCTAACACCTTATCTTCTTTTCAGGTCTATTATCAATTAAAGCATTCATCACTACCAACGTTAAAAAGTTATACCTAAAGTTTCAACAATTATTATCTTTAGATTGAGTCGTGTCAATTAGCGAAATATTATCTTTTGTGTTTTGTTCTCAAAATTAATTAAAGAGTTAGTTATAATTTTGAGTTGGTTCATTCTAATGTTCGGGGACCTTATCTAGCTTTATCTAATGTATTTCAATATTTTGTCACTTTTTTGGATGATTTTTCTTGTATGACTTTGCTCTATTTTAAATCTCGTATCGAGTTACTGTCACATTTTTCAATTCTTTTGTGCCAAAATTAAAACCCAGTTTAATGTTTCGGTTTTGAAAGGTGATGATGTCAAATAATATTTTTATGCACCTTTTCAGGCATACATGTAGAAAACAGGATGCTTTACTAGTCATCTATGTCGATACTCCATCCTAAAATGGATTAACTGAAAGAAAAAAAACATATATCTTCTTGTGATGGCTAGAGCTCTTTTGTTTGAAACAAATGTGCTTAAACGGTTCTGTGTTGATGTAGTTTCTACTACAATTTTTTTAATCATTTGGATGCCTTCTACTATTTTATAAAATCAAACTACCTACCATGTTTTATTTCCAACTCTCTTTCCTATTAAATCATGAATTTTTGAGTGTGCTTGTTTTATTCGTGATACTCGTCCATAAATTTCTAAGTTAGACCTTCTGTTATTAAGGCATGTCTTTCTAGGATATTCTCGTTTGTAAAAAATAAAAAAAATAATAATTGTTTTTCCTTCTTAGACAAGTATATGGGTTATGCTGATGTTACCTTTCATGAATATATCTCATTCCTTGGTGACTCGTCATTGCCTAAATCCTCACAAGATTTCAAGGAATTTTTAAATATGACTTCTTCCTCTAGCTCCGCCCCCACCACAAGATTTTGAGGAATTGGCGACTCTTCGTTGCCTTGTTTAGATCTTGCTCCAACTCCAACTCTACTACCAACACCTCATCCTAGACCACTTATCACTAATGCTTACTCTTGAAGACCTCGTCCTCATGATCCTTGTCTGACACCGGTATCTTCTTCAATGTATCCTCCTCCTATTGACCTTCAGTCACCTATTGCTCTTCGAAGAGGTAAACATCAATGTGCCTATCCAATTTTCTCGTGTTAACTACAATCAATAATCTTCTACTTTGTGTTTGCTTATTACATCTCTTGACTCTGTTGAGGTCCCGGGATATGTTCAACTAGCCCTATCCTATTTTGGGTGGCGAACCATAATGCTTGATGAAATGAATATCTTAACTGAAAACGAAATTTGGGAACTAATTGAACTATCTTCTGACAGGAAGGTTGTTAGCTGTAAATTGCTCTTTGCAATTCAGTTTCGTTTTGATGGATTTGTAGTCTATCTTAAAGCTCGGTTGGTTGCTAAGGGCTATGCTTAAACTTATGTTGATTTTGATTTCTCCTCTTTCTGTCCTTAGCTACAATGAATAACTGGCCCCTACACAAAGTTAATATGAATAATGCCTTTCTAATTCTGACAAGAAGGTATACAAGGAGCAATCTCTTGGATTTGTTGCTCAGGGGGGAGTTTGGGAAAGTTTGTCGTCTTCGGAAGTCATTATATGGTTTGAAGCAAAGTCTTCAACTATGATTTGAAAATTTTAGTTAAGCATTAAAATAGTTTGGGACAGAAAAGAAAAAGTGATCGCATTGTATTCGTCAAGCTATGTGCTCATGGGATTATTCTATTAGTAATTTATGTTGATGATATTATTATTACTAAAAGCGATGTGTAGTAAATCTTATCAGTGAAATTATTTCTCCAAAATCAGTTCGACACGAAGTTATAGGTTCCTTGAAATACTACTTGGGGATTGAGATATCAAATAACAAGAAGGGTATCATTCCATCTCAGTAGAAGTGTGTTTTGGATTTGCTAGTAGAAACTGAAAAATTAAGAGTCAAACCATACAGTACTTTGATGTTCATAATCAACATACCAACGATGGAGAGTCTTTTTGTTAATGCAATATGGTCCCTTCAAAAAAAATGGAGAGCCTTTTAATTATTTTGAATGATATAGAAAGTTAGTGGAAAAATTAAACTACCTCACGGTGACTTGCCCTGACAATGCTTATTAAGTTAACATTATAAGTAAGTTCATGTCTTCTCTCACAGTCCATCATTGGTCAGCTTTGGAACAAATATTGTGTTATTTCAAAGGAGCTCCTAAACAAGGTATTCTATATCAGAACTATGGGAAAATAAATATTGAATGTTTTTCTAATGTAGAATGGGCGAGTTCCAAGATTGATCAAAGATTTATTACTGAATATTGTATTTTTGTTAGTGACAAATTGGTCTCATGGAAGGGTAAGAAACATAATATAATGTTAAGGTCTATTGCAAAATTTGAGTATCGAACAAAATGACATAAGCTTAGAATGAATTGATGTGGTTCTTCCAACTCTTGATTGAAATGGATTTTAATATGACAATTCCATCAAAGCTGTGGTGTGATAACCAAGCTGCAATTCATATTTCTTCAAACCCTGTCATCAATGAACAAATTATGCATATTGAGATTGTCATTTTGTTCGTGAAACAATAAAATTTGATTTCTACAACTCATATAAAGACTGAAGAATAACTAGGGGACATATTCACAAACTCCTTTAATGAAGTTAGGGTCACCTATATTTGTAACAAGTGGGACATGATAAATATCTATTCTCTAACTTTAGGGGGAGTGTTATGGAAATTAATAAATCTAATGGTTGTATATTAGGAAGCTTGATTATATGAAATTTATTGAATGTATCTTCTTTATTTGGTAAGCTAATTAGAGGAGATCTAATTAGAGTATCTTTCCTCTATTAAGATATTCCTAATCTATAGAGATTGGAGTGCATGTAAACATGTAACATATGTCTCAATTGAGGAATAAGTAAGAAAGAGTTGTTTTGCTTCACATAGTCGAAAGTCCAAAAAGAAAGGTCCATATCACAAATGCATGGAGCATGAGCATTGGACATCTAATTGACGATTATCACAAAGAAAGCTCAAGGAAAAAGTTGATCAGAAAGGTAACCCTAGTTTTGAAGCAGCATTAGTCTTATAGGAGCAGGAAGATTTTTTAATTTATTTTTGACATTTTTGGATTATTATATTTCTTCTGCTGAAAATTATATTCTTAATCGTAGATGTCCATAACGCATGACATAACACATGATCCTTATTGATGGTGAAAATGTCTTTATGGCCAAAAAAACTATCTGTAAGGTTTTTGGGACTGGAACATTTAAGACCAATACATGGTAAGAGTTATGAGAACTTTGGGAAAGGTCATGCATGCGTTAGCTTTGAGGAACTTTATTTCATTAGTTTGTTTGAACTCCAATGGATGTAAATACATTATTAAACATGTCACATTATATGTTTTTTTAGGAATTAGGGGTGTGGTGGTTCTTAGGACAGCAACAAAACAATTTCTTTTTTCTTCTGGGCAGCATATGATTATAGGTGATGCATTAATTTTTTACTTGGATATTTTTTCTTGATCATGGCACATGTATTAGAGTTGGGCAAACATAGGTTTGCTTTGTGATTAGAATACTTGAAATTGGATTTATTGTAGCATTGTGATTTGAGAAAGCAACACAGATTGAAATTCCCTGTTGGAGTTCACAAGAGTAAGAGTACTAGAAATTTTATTCCTTTGACTCATGCAGCCTTGTTAGTGCTAGATTCAAGGGTGGTATTAGATTTAAACTTAGATGATGATTTATGTGTTTACATGTGAGTCTACTTTTGTAGAATAAAACGTCAGAAAGAATAAAGAGGGGGTGCTTTTGGATAGGACTAGATTTATTCTATCCAATATTGGTTTTAACATGTTTTTTAGGCAAAGGATATTAAATCACAATGATACTTAGAGGATAGGTCTTTATATATTGCTATTGAATTAATGACTTCTAAGGAGGTGCTCAGGTTATCCTATATATTATTCATTTCTAAGTTTCTTTCATGTCCAACTTGTGTCAAAAAGGTTAGAACCTATAGCACAGAAGTGCATTTCTCTTTTGTCTTTGATGCATTGATGCCAAGACAGCTGTATTCTTTTATTTTTTTTAGGGATGCCAAGCTCAATGAGTTAACCATGCTTCATTCGAATCAGTTTTGATGTAGAAGTCAACTTAGATTGATGATTTGGGAAAGACCAGAAAGTAGAAAGGTAAATCATATTTGATATTAAGCATAAATAGTTACATGAGAGCTCACTACATCAATCTATTGTATGTGAAGCGTAAGAGGAGATTACTTCTTCACAACTTGTAGAATTTATTGCTTCTCATGGGCTTAAAAGTTGACCCTACAACCTTTCTTGTTTTTATATGATTGTATATCCTATGAGTTGCTATGTCTAAGTAGTGATGATAGGCATCCAATTTATAGCTTTCATTGGAGTGAATTTTTTTTTGTAGAAAAATGTGTTTTTATATTGGGCTCAATTCCTCATAAGGAAAAGAGTTGTTAATTGAAAATGAATTTTCAAGCATAAAGAATAAACTGAATATGAAAATTTAATTAAATATGGAGTCCAATTAGTTGAATAAGGCCACATTTTAAACGAGATGTGGTCTTCAAGGTGATTTTATTGCTTGTTGTTAAGAGAGCTCTTTTCATACTTTTTTAGTAGCTATTGCAATGTAAGCCTTAGAGTTGGATCAAATGGTATAAAGATAGCATTTCTTCATGGGCATTTGAATAAGAAAATTCTTATGAATAAACCACAAAGGCTTGAACTCGTAGGAAAGTCAGAGGTATGTCTACTAGATAACTTTATATACCTTGATCAGCCAATGGTTTATGGAAGCTCCGTTCACTACTGTTTGTATCAGCAGCAGCTTTCAAGTATATCTTTTGTATATTTGTCCTTTTATATTGTTGACATGTTTATTTCATCTGGAAATAGATCATAGATCATGGAATTAAAAGTTTACTTGAGCATTAGCTTTGAAATGAAAGATCTTAGTTGTTAAGAAAGTTTTTGGGATAAACAGTAAGAATAGAATTGTGCTTTGTTTCTAATACAATAGGGATATTTTGAGAAAATGATAAAACCATTTTGGCTTGCAATCACACGACATATCATTTCTCATACTTGCAAGTCATTTTCATTTGTTTGCGGTAGCTGCTCACTCATCAAGAGAAGTACACGGATGTTTTTTATGCTATTATAATTGAAAGCATTATATTTGGACTTTTTGCATGTTAATATTGTAAATAGATATATGCTTATGTTTGATTGGGCTCATTGGGAAGTGTGCGTTGTGAAGATTCGAATGCCTTGACCACTCTTGAAAAAATAAAATAATGAAAATGAAAATGAGGTAGTTTACTGAAAGAGTCCTCGCCTATTTTTAAAAGTCAAATGAAATAATAGATTCGAATACCTAAAGATTTTACCCTCATTTTTCAAGGATTTTAATATTTAGGTTTGGGGTTTCCCATTGGCGCAACATTACCCCTCTTATTAACTGGAAAACACTTTCGTTTAAGGCTAGTCATTAGACGCTAAGTATTCAGACTAAATGTATAATAGCAATAAATTTAACATTTTAATTTATAAAACTATCACCGTTAGCTTAAACGTGGATGGTGGGGGAGATGATGATGAACCAGATTATTATCTTTCATTGCTCTGTCATCCCAAGTTGTCATGGTTCTTAGTCTATGTATTTAGAGGAGGTAGTCGGCCTTATGTACAGAAGGATTAACCCCTCCTGTTAACGAGAAAGTGTTTTCGATTAAAGCTAGTCATTAGATGCTAAGTATTCATATTTAATATATAGTAGCAACAAATTTAAAAATTTAATTTATAAAACCATCACCGTTGGTGGGGGTAATGATGATGAACTAGATCAAAATCTCATGGTTCTGTCATCCCAGGTTGTCATGGTTCTTAGTCTATGTAATTAGAGGAGGTAGTCAACCCCATGTAACAGAAGAATCATTTTCAACGGCCATAGGTTGCTTCGTTCAAGGGAATCTTGTAGACCCAAGGTGAATGATTGCTTAAGGAACAAATTTGAGTTGAACTTAGCTTACAAAGGTCTTCGTGTCCTATCAAGTATATCCTATGATTCACAACTTAAAGGGTAAAACCATTGGGGAACAAACATATTACAACTATAATTGTTTTACGATGAAGCCTTCTAGCTAAATCACTTAATGGAGCTTACTGGCCAAACCACCTAGTCATAAGTCTTTGGTCGTAATCCTTTTTTTGCATCGTCATTTGGTGGCAAAATCACTCGGAGAGAGAATTTGGGCCACATTATTTATTGGTAATGAGATTTTTTTGTACATGAATGTAGTAGTATGCTTGATATGATATTGGCTCTATGTTAGCTTGAGTCAACATTAGATATGTCCATCCCGATAAACAGTTGCAAATGATTGATGACTTATTGCTTTAAGCATTAAGTGATTAATTTTATTTGAATATTTTATAAATTTTATGATTTAAATTTTTGATTTTTATAAATCAACTTCATTCGGTTAAGATGTGCAATGAATATGCCCATCACCGGGAAAAAAATATTACCAAAATATCATTAAAAATAGTTGTTCAATCGACTCCAGTTCTCGTGAGGATCAAACTGACGTAATTTGAGCTCAATTTTGTCAAGTCTAGTTCCAATAGGGATCAAATTGGCTCATTGTGAGCTAGGTCTTGTCAACTCTAGTTTCTATAAAGAGGAGAATCAGACTGACCAAAGTGTGACTTATGTCCTTGTCCAATAGAGAAGGTGATTCTCCTAAAAGCATGCATAATTAATATTTTTCAACAAGTTGTTTAAAAAATTATATTTTTATAAGCTTTGATATATATATGCAGATTTTTCGAGATAAATATACCTTTAGCATAAGCATGCAATTCGCCCATGCAACATTCTCTGATCGGATTTAATCATTTAGGACAACGTCAGAGCACATGTTGGTGTTTAATACTTATAGTGCGTGATTCTTGGTATATTTATATGATTTTCTTGCACGAAATTTGAGGCATTTGATGTTCTTCAAGGCGGTGCGCTTGACTTGATATCAGTAAACTTGTATGCAATTCTTAATGCATTCAAACATTCTTCAAGGTGGTGCACTTGACGTTAAATTTTGGATAATGTGCAAGCTAGAGCATGTAAGATTTTATTTTGGGGTTCAAGTTCGCATTCTGTCAGCTATTTCAAGAGCGATGCAGATTGGGTGGCAGGCATGCAAGATCTCATTTTGGGGTCCTAAAGTTTGCATTCTATCTACTATTACAAGAGTAGGGTAGATCCGGTGGTAAGCATGCAAGATTTTGCCTAAAACCTTCTTGCAAAACACCTTCTTTGCTTGTGTAGTTGGGTTGGCAATCCGGTGGCGTATGTGCAAGATTTCACCTAAAGCCTTCTAGCGAAATGCTTTATGTTTGTTTGTGTGTTTGAGTTGTGGATTCATTAGTGTAGGTTTGCATTTGTGTGTATTAAAACCTTTTTCATTTAATTCGAGCTACAAATTTAGGCCTCATATGCATTAAGATTTTAAATTTATTCAGGCGGTGATATTTATTTGCATGTGTTTTTTAAGTAATGCGGGCCCCGCATAAGCATCTTTCTCTTGCATAAAAAAGGGAAGCTTGATGGTATCATTTGTATACCTTGGAGCTTTTTTGAGTGTAAAAGCTTTGTTGGTCCTTCAAATTTGCAGCTTGAGCTTTCAAAATAAGTTTTTTATTTCTTAAAATTTTATGTTTTGTTTATTTCTGTAGTTAGTCTTTCACTTGTTTAAGTTTATGAAATTTTGGTTAGCCTTAGGTGGTGTTTGGACAAATTTAATAGGACTTAGGACATGATTTTGTCTAAATCCAACCACAAAAAAAACAAAAAATAAATAAAAATTAAATCCAATGCTCTGTTAGATCAAAATTTTCCATCTTTCGTCTCTTTCGCTCATGTTTTGTCTTTGAAACGACGTAAATCAGAATTTAATAATACGATTTTGTAGAGGATTTATTCCGTTGTTGCTCGAACTCCATATTTGTTGCTGAGCTCCATCTATGTCACCAGATTTATTGGATTTGACAAAATCCGATTTAACGTAAATCCATGTTGCAACCAAACACCGTCTTAATTTAGGTTATGTTAGGCACATTTAAGTAATGTTTTAAGCCTAACTTAGGTTTTATTTACCATCAGTCGAAATTTCGACAGCCTTCTGGCATCATCCCTAGCGGGGGGATGCATTGGGAGCCTGGGTTTGACCACTGTGCTATGAAGAGCGCGTATATGTGGTTTGAACTCCACGACTTGATCTTCATACCCTACCACACCATAAAAAGTGTGTATACGCCACCTGCATATAATTCATATATTTATTTATCACGCTATGAAGAGTGTGTATATGTACTTAGTTTCGAATTGCCCACCGCGTCACAAGCTTCACGTATGAGTTTCACCCCACCACACTATGAATAGCTTGTATAGGGTTCCGCTCGACATACTCAATGTGCCACAATAGGGATTTCTAGTTTTTCTTGAGTTACTATTACATTTTGAGCATTGCGTATGAGTTTTACCCCACTTTGCTATAAAGAGCGTGTATAGAACTTTGTGCAACACACCAAACGTGCGGCAATAGACATTTTTGAAATTTGAGTTGCAAAAATTATAACTTTTGGGAGGTGAGGCGACGATTTTAGAACACCTGCATGAATCTCTCAATACAAGCTTACTCTCTCTCTCTCTCTCTCTCTCTTTCTTTCTGCATTACAATCATCTACATAATGCAAACACACACACCATTTCTTTTCCCCTCCACACTCTACACTCATGTACATAAACATTCAACACATGCTTAATGCCAAATCTAACTCAAATCCCTATACCAAACTCTTCTCTGTTTCACCATATACTCAATTAATATTGTCATTTGGCAGCAGATTTTGTGAAGATTTTCAACAGAGAAGAAAAGAAAAAGGAAAAAAAGTTGACTATCAACTAATAAAAGATAACTAACATTAATAAATCCTATTGAAAATGAACTCCGCTTCTCTGTTTTACTTTGAACTGAAATGAGGGCGCTGTATTTGTTTTGGGCTAGATTTTCATGGGTTGGAAGCGATTATAGGATGGCAGGGGAAGCTGGTGTACTTTGCAAAGGAATATGAGATGCTGTAGTTCGGTTCTGGTAGGTGGGTTTCGGTTTGCTGCTAAGTGGTTTTCGGTTTGCTGCTGTGTTTGGGTAGGAGGAAAAAACAATGCAGAAGGGGAAATGGGAATTTTGGACAGGATGCACATCCAAGGCTCGGGCATCAGAGCTTGATGTGCAAGGGTTGCTGATTCGTGAATGGGGATGCGAATAGGAAGGAAGTGGTGGTGCAGGGAGGTGGAAATTGGGTAAGTGACGAATGGGTAGGCATGGTTGTTTTAGGTGCTCAAAGTGAGGAAGGAGTTAGGGCTCCTTCTGTTGCGTCTTAGACAAAGTAAGGGTTGCTGTGCGTTGCATGAGTCCAAGTGAGAAAAGGGAGAGGGGGCGAGCTGGTGGAGTTGCGGGCTGAGGAGACACTCGGGTTGGTGCTACACACGAGGGGCAGAGAGAGAGAGAGAGAGAGAGAGAGAGAGAGAGAGGAGCACTGCCTGATGGCTAGAGCTTGAGGGTTTAGCAAGGATCAGAAAGAGGGATAGCTTGCGGTGAGATGGACAGAGGAACTGCAGGTTGGCTGGAGAAATAAACTGGAAGCTCGTTGTGGAAATGTCTTGTGTGCAGAGGGTAGAGGAAGCAGGAGCTGGATGCGGGCACGGTTCAGACGAGGAAATGGAGGGTGGGAGCTGGGCGTCATTCAGTTCAGAGAGAAGAGCAAGGGACGGTTATGACGTGGGTGGAATGACCGGTGAAGGTTGAGAGCATAGTGTTTAGGATAGAAAAAAAAGGTTACTTTCTGTGGAAGGAAATGAGGGTTTAATTTAAATTTAAAAAATTTTAAATATATTTTATTGCCTCAAATTATGTGTCGGTGATCTGGGAATGGAAACCTATGCAATATGGGTATTCTTTCCAGGTGAAGAAACAGTCCGGATGTTCGTGCAGTCTATTTTGCCATTAGAGCTTATTTGGCTGAATTTGTTAACTATTGTGACTATTGGGTCCAAATCATGTGCCACGTTTGATCCCTATTGTTTTTATCGTGCTTATTATTTTCGATCACAGAGCCTCTCCTTAGGTAATTTTGGCATCTCAGATGCGATCAAGCAGTTCACTTCATGAATTGGGGCCATTTTGGTTTTCAAAGTATTTTGACTCGATTCACTTGATGTTGTTTTCGATTGTTATTGTATTCATCAGCAAAATAAAATTTCATCTTTGGTTTTGCACTAAAACAAATTGATTTTTGTGTTGATCACAATATTATTCACTTGGCCGAAGATTAGTTGTACATGATAGAACCAAATATATTTATGTTTTTTATTATTTCATTGGATGAAATGCCAAAGATGGTGAAGTTATATTGAAGATTTACTTTAAGCTCAGTTCTACTAGCATGTTGATCAAAATGATCTTTGTTGTCAAATTTGGGCAATATTTAGATTTGATCGGTTTGTGTACTTGGTGATACTAGAACTTTTTAAGAAGAGGCGATTTTTTTTTTTTTTTTTTTGAGAGAGAGAGATTTACTTGGCTATTGACTTTGTTCTATGGAAAGGAGGATTTTATAGAAAGATGATTTGTAGATGTTTTATCAATAGGGTATTCAGGCAATTTTTAGTCTAAATTTTGATTCTACTTTCTATCCATTTATGAATGGCTCTATGGGACTGTGGGTGAGAGTGAAGGGTGAACTGACTACATTGGTTGTCTACCTAAGGAAAGGATTTTATATTATTTGTTATCCTTCTACTTTTGTACTCCAAGGCTGTTTTATTGTTATGTATTATATTTGTGAGTGTTGTTATACTTCTTTCTCCTATGTTAATCTTATTATTATTTTTTGGGCTTTATTGAGTGGTAGTTAGGTTTCTATTCCTACGGATTGTTCTCTATTCATTCTTGTTGAGTATTGCATCAGAGCCTGCGCAAAATTTTTTTTTTTATTGTTGCAATTTTCTTTCACAACATTTTGCCACATTAATTTTCATATAATTCATCCTTTATATCATTTTTGTATTAATTCTATGTACTCATTCAATATATGCCCAAACCAATTAAAGATTTAGTGAAATGTGTTCGTGTATATTTTTTAATTTAATTGAGATTTTTACATTTTCAAGTTTTTAATTAGTGTAGGTACGCCATTCCTTTAATTTATATAATCCCCACTTAAATACATAACTTTTATCATTATTATTTTCCTTATTAGATGGTCATAGCTGTGTTCGCATACATATACTATCAATCCTTCATCATGTCTCAGAACTTCTCAGTTGAGATGATTCTTAACCAGGTTCGGGCCTCTCTTCTGTTGTATTTTTTTCTTTCCAGTCTTTCTTCAAAACTCTAAGGAAGATTTACATACATACCGTTCAATTCCCATATATTTATGTTCCTACCTGTATTTCACCTTTGAAAAATAAAAAAGGTCGTATTTTTGATGTGATGTGAAAGATGTAGGTGGTATAAATATAAAAAGCAAAGTATAAGTGTTAGATATGTAATTGTGTGGTATGTATGTAAATTCCCTAAACTTCAATTATTGAGAAACAACTTAAAATGATTCCGCAGATATTGAGAAACCTCAGCCTGGAAGAGCAACAACTTCTGTACATGCAACTCGCCAAAATCATAAACGAAAGACAGTTTGTGCAGTCTTGAATCACTCACTCATTGCTGCTCCTTTCATCACCTGTACATGTGATTATCATCCATTGTCTGATTTTCTCACTTACTGAATGGCTCATATTTTACAAACCTGAGCTTGTACAGTCTTTGAAACTGTTACGTCATTTGGTTGCAGTTCAGAGAGGTCTGCCCATTCTTTGAAGCACTATTGTTGTCTCAGTGGATCTTCTTCTAATGCCTAATATAGCCAAGCATATTTGTCTGATGCAGTTATTATTACTTCAGGATTTCATGTATTAGTAGCCTTTGGCCTTAGCAGCATTATTATTTTTTGTTTGGGATAATTACTTACAGACCACCCAAAATATTGATATTTACTAATTAACTACACCGGTGATTTTTTGGCAAATTATTGAGAATCTGATAAAAATGAAAAATATATGTTGGGATTTTACCATGAATTTTGATATTTGAGTTAGAAATTGAAAAATGGATGAAAGAGGGTGGTTGATTTGTAAATACCAAGTTTTGGGTGGTCTGTACGTAATGGCCCCTTTTTGTTTATATTCTCTCTATTGGCAGTAATTTAAGGGGAACATTCAGGAAAGGGGCCGTTGGTGTATTAATGCTTGGGAGCTTACCTCTATCTTTGTAACCTTGCTTAATAATCTAATTGTCTTAATTGTTGTCTTAATGTTCTTTCTGGAATTATTTTTGGTGAAAAAAAGAAGAGGTTGAAGGAAAGAAGTGATTTTTTTTTTATTTTTTTATTTTTTTTACTTTTTTGGCATTTCTATATTTTAACATGCCATTATTTTAAACTAAAAAAAGTGAGAGACAACTTTCATTTAGAGAGAAGTGACATGTTAGTATTAAAGTTTAGGGGTTAGATATGTAAATACATATCTAACACATGTAATTTGTTTTGAAGCAAGCCTGCTTAATGCCACGGACAAACTTCACTTTAGTCACTTGTGCGGATTTAGCACTCTTTTTAAGCACTAAATTAGCCCCATTCTTGCAATGTTTGGATTTGAAAGCATAAAATTCTCCAAGGAAAAAAGTTGGGAGAAGTTTTTGAAGAAAAAAAACTTCACTAGGGAATGGAAGATCACACACTTGATTGCTTTGGATGGATCCGAATAAGGGGGAGTGCTTTCTATTTGTAGCCCTCCCTCAGGCATTAGGGAATTTTTTAGATTATATCAGATAGATTAGCTTTTAGATATTTCAACATTATTGTTTTCATACTTTTAAAATTTTCTAGAATATTCTAGAGTTTTCTTCAAGCTTTTCTTTTTCAACATATTTTTGGAATTATGTGAAATCTATAGAATTTCTTAGATTATTTATCTTTCTTTTTAGTTTTTTTTCTAGAATATTTTTTGCCATGTCAAAAAGGATGTGGCTTAACTTTGTTTGAGTTGACAGTGCGTGAAACTCTCTCATAACTAAGCTCGTAATGAGCTCATTGCGTCTTCTTCCAGATATTATTGAATCTTTTTTTCCCCGCAATGTGTCTTCATGTTTCTAGATGGCTTCACCATCATATAATTATTTCCATTTGATGAGGCACTTCTTATAGTTTGGTACACCTCTTTGATGATTGGTAATCAGTTAGATTTTTATCCACTTTCTTATTAGAAGAAATGATTATTGTTGGCGGTGATTGCTTAGTGTTCTCTCTTTATGGATCTTCATTTTTATGCTCCTCATGTCTCCTTTTCTATGTTGCTCACTTCTTTGTCATTATTGCAGTTTTAAGCAGTGTTGCTTGGAACAACTTCTTTTGTTTGCTTTTAAACTTTGGCAAACTTGAAAGTTTTTGGTTTTTTTCTTCATAACTGGTTGTTTGGGAGAGGGGTGCTATGTATTAAAATTCCATGGTTGGCAACTCAGTCCCTGACTCCAGCTTAATCTGATGGTTTTTTTTTTCTTGGTGGTAGCTTATTTGGTAACTCTGTAAGTGAGACCTTTTTAAACTCATCAATTTCTGTTGTTGTCTACCTTGACATGTCTTCTTTGATCCTTGGTTCTTCATTATTTGAGTCATGAAGAATAGTTAGGTGGCTTTCGTCCTCTTGTCGGATGTCCTTCGTGAATTGGATGGCTGATAACATTTTAGCTTCTTACTTTTTAGTCTTTGTTGGTATTAGGCAAACTTAATTGCCTTTCATGATGCATATGCTATTTGCGAAGGGTATTGACAATGCCTTGATCCAAAAAGTCTAGCCCTAAAATAACTTCAAAATCATTCTTTGGGATGACAAAGAAGTCCAATATGCCCGACCAAGCTCCAATTTTTGTCTTTATTTTGGCTATTTCATGAATTGACCTTACCATTAAATTTATTATCTTGATGGAGGTTCCTTTTCTGATTGTCTGTAGTCCTATCCTTTGTGCTTGTGTAGCAGAGAAGAAATTATGAGAAGTACTTGTGTCCACCATTGATCTTCCAACCTATTACTATCTTTATAAAAAGTGACTATTTTGCTTGTGGTTTTTTCAAAGTTTACATCCCATTCAGCAGTTGCATAGTTTTCACTTGTGCCACCATATTTACTTCTTATCTCTTCTTCCTCATGATGACTTACTAGTAGAGTTTAAAACTTTCTTTTGAGGACAATCTATTGCCCAATGAGGCCGATCACAAAGGAAGCAATTGTTATGCGACTTGATTTTGTTTTCTTTTTTGCTTTCCCTTATCTTTGCGTTTGAATGAGGATGATTCGTAATGAGTCTTTTATTTGTGTTGACCCTTATTTCCCATAGCTTTGATATGTGCACTCTTCTCGTCCCTTTGCGTTTGGACTCCTTTGCGTATTCAATCAAGCTTTCAACAAAGGCAATGACAATAGCGAGATCTTGAAGTTGAAGAGAGCATCCTTGTCTGATATGTTAGGTATTTCAAGAACCAAACTAGTGAACTTTTTAATGTATTCCCGAATCAATCATGTTTATTTGAGCCTTCACAATCGGGCTCTGGCCTCATCTTACGCATTTTCAAGATAAAATTCTCTCTTAAGCTCTTTCTTGAATCATCAAAGGTAGATACTATGCACATATTTTTCTGTCTCGCCCTCTCCACCATAGCACAACAGTGTCAGAGAGATAAAAAACTGCAAATTAGATCCTTACGTCTACATCAGTAATGCCCATGGATCCAAAATATTGCCCAAGTCCGCATAGGAAGTTGTCTACTACTTTTGTGTTGCGGCCTTCTCCAAAACTCTTAGGCTTTGACACTTAAATGTGTTTGGCTTCGAACGAATAGTGGTTGGTTGATGTTGATAGTGCTTGATTGCATAAATGTACATCTCCACACATCTCTTCTTGATGAGCTCATTGTTCATCGAGGAGCTTCTCCATTTTGTATTCTTGCATCTTCGCAAATAGGTTTTTTATGGATTTCTCCAATTAGAGCATCATACCTCTGATCATGGAATGAATGGTGAAGGTGATGTCCTCCTTCTTGAGGCCATCCACCTTTTAGCCTAGATTGAGACCACGTCATTCATAATCTCCTCTACCTGAGCAAGGCACGAATCAAAGCCATGCATGACCTCCTTAGACCTTAAATTTGGTTTGGTTGTAGCAAGATCTAGTTGCATTTGATGGCCTATATTTCTGTTTCTGTTTCTTTTTTTTTTTCTTTTTTTTATATTTTTGAAGGAATCGTCAGCTTGTCTATCGTAATATATATATATATAT
>NW_018164973.1:131621-136011 GCF_001263595.1 Phalaenopsis equestris | reverse complement strand
ATGAAGGGAGAGTGGTTGATTGTATATTTATTATTATTATTATATTATATATATATATATATATATGAATAAGTTTCTCTTCCAGATTATAAGAATGATATGGAGAAGAAAGGAACCAGAGGCAATGACATACCACGAAGAAAACAAATAAAGAGAAAGAGATCATGGAGAGTCTATGTGCGATAAATCTCGCAAGGATATGTCAAGTATATGTGTCAAAACAAGATCAGGTGGAGGTACCTTGAATCGATATTCATGAAAGAATGCCTATGTATACTAATAACCAGAGATTTAAGTTTGTTTGCCTATTTTGTGGTTCAGAGTGCTCATAAGGGGACGTATCCCACTTGGTTAAATACATTTTGGGGGTTACCCAAGAATACTCTTGATCCAAAGGAGTTTTGCTTACATGAGTAGTAACAACTAGCGCAAGGCTATCAAAGGACAATTATTTCACAGCAGAATGCTCTGATGTTTTCAAAGCTCCCACTAAGCCACGAGACGAAGAGCAAGTCGCTCGCGGACCCCCAATTGGGTAATTTACTCATCAACATACAAAGTTAGTGAAATAACCAAAACATCTCAATAAGGAATCCTAATACAATAAAGAACATTTGTGCCATAAGGTCAGAGGATAAATTGTCGTATCCCAAATGGGCTACAACTCATCGGTAATCAGGTTGTTGAGATGATACCAACGGTGGCAAAAGAAGTGACAGGGATCAACAGGGGTATTTAAAGAGAGGGAGGAGTAATCCCTAACAAGTAGAGGTAGCCAAGTCGGGGCACCACGAACTCGTCATACAGAGTCACCATGACCTTAAGTCTACCTGGTGGTGAAAGTAGTCGACCCAACACACCCGGAGATCACCGGTTAACAATTCGTGAATTGTGTCATTCGTGGAGACCTCAATATCTCTAAGGTAAAAAGGAAAGAAGCTCTATTTTATGAGTATCAGGTGGAGCTCCAAGAGGTGAAATTTATACCCGTCGAAGTGGCGATGATGCCTTTGGAAAGAAAGAGGAGGAAAGGTTCAACTACAAAGCTGGAAATGCTCCTGACAAAAGTACTTACACCTTGTATGGGTCAGGGAGTCTTCTAATGACATAAACGCGTTAGACAACCACCTAAGTAAACATCTATGTTGGGCTAGTCGGATTGGAGAAGCACTGGGGCTTCATCTGGGGGCATGCATATGATGCAATTATCTACCACAAACCTAAGTGTAATGTCCCTATTAGTATGACTTGGGATATGTTTGTGCTATGCAACCCATTTTAATACTGACCTGAAGGTCATGCTGGAAAATAAAAGACAGATTTTAAAATCTTGAATGTTTTAATCCTATATTTTAATTTGCCTTAAAATTTTATTAGGATTTTGTAAAAATGTTTACAATTTAAGGTTCATGGAGAGCCTAAATGATTATGTCATAGTCTCTGATTGCTCGGTGTGGCTACGCCGCCTTTGGGCATGGTCACACCGACCACATCCCTTTTATGTTGTTTTGGGTGGTTTCAGTGCGGCCACACCCGGTTTAGGCATGTTCACACTATTAAATATGTGTTGCCACACCATTAAATAGGCGTGGTCATGTCAGACAAAAAAGATTAGGCTTTCGGAGAAGTTTTTCAAGGGGGTTTTGGAATTCGTGGGACCTTCGACAGATTGAATGTGAGCAGGTACTGATCATTGGACCTCCGTAAGGAGCATAACTGGGTCTCAAAAGTGTTCGAGAAGTCGAACTATCTACGTATTGTCAAGCGAAGCAGTTCCAACATGAAATTTGTTTTTCTGGGCCTTGGACTTAAGGTCCGAATACGGTGCATGTTACTCTAGTTGATGTTCTGTGCTAAGGGAGCGTTCATATCAATAGAATATGACCCTGTGTCACAGGATCGAACGTCAACCTAGAGGGTACCTAAAGCAATATCGGCTTGGCAACGCTCAACTCGAAGCTCGGCTATGATGGTGTAGAACCAAACTATAGCGTTGTCACTCGACGATGATGTCTCGTGTATGTCGCATCAAAAATAGATTCTAATAACCTCGCCCTTGTTGAGATGGTTCCACATTAGTGGCTTCAGAATCAATGAAGTTTCTTTGACACTAGTTGCCATGCCTTCAAGTATTGTCTCTGATACCAAATGTCACGAACAAACTTCTCTTTGTTCACCTGTGCGGCTTTAGCGCTCTTCGTAAGTACTAAGTCAATATGATCCTTGCAACGCTTGGACTTGAAATCACAAAACTCTCTAGAAAAGAATTAGGGAATACTTATTGAAAAAAGGGAACACTTCTCTAGGGAATAGAAGATTACACGCTTGATTGCTTGGAAATCTTGGATGGATCCCAAATGATGGGAAGATGTTTCTATTTATAGTCGTCCCGCAAGCCTTAAGAAACTTTCTAGATTGCATTAGAATATATGAACTTCTAGATATTTCTACATTATTATTTTCAAGATTTTAGAATTTTTCAAAATATTATAGTTTCTTAAAACTTGTCTCTTTCAACATATTTCCGGAATCATGTGGAATATTCTAGAATTTCTTAGATTATTCACATTCTTTCTAGTTTTTTCTAGAATCTTCTTTTCCATGACTAAGAGGATGCGACTCATCTTTACTTATGATGGGACAATAACCTTCTTTGTTGGTATTTAATTGATTCACAGCTCCTTCAAAACTATAATATGAAATCATTTTTACTACAATTTAGAATTTTTAAAAAAAATTGCATTATTAACACTTATCAGAATTAATCGACACTTCAATTACTTTAAGCTGTTATTTTTGCCTCACAAACATTGCTTACAATTTATAAAACATTGACAAAATTGATCAACATACCTTAATAATATTTTAAAAATATACACTGCTAATTAAAAATAATTAGCTAGTTACTTTACATTTATGATTAATTAGTTTAATGCCATACACACAATGACATACAGAGAAAGACAGAGAGAGAGAGAGAGAGAGAGAGAGAGAGAGAGAGATTGTAAATACATGCATTCATTATTTTTCTCTCCTTTCTTAAATGACATCAATCAAATATTATTTTTTGATATATGTGTGTGTGTGTTGGTCGGGCATCTGCTTGTCAGTTGTATGTCCTCTCTAGTCTGGGGTTTGATTCCCCCTAGTGTAGGGTGTAGGGCTGTCAAAATGGCTTGTTGCTCACGAATAACTCGTGTTTAACTCGTTAAGAAGCTTGTGTCCGGCTCGTTATCTAAGTTAACGAGCTGAACACGGATAATGATTTGTTAGTTGGTGTTCGGCTCGTTTTGGCTCGAAATACTACTGATCAATTTTATATATATATATAATTGATGACTAATATTTTTAAATAAATTTAATTGACTACAAGACTACAAAAGATTTATAATCAATTAAAAGTATTAAAAAGAAAATAGAATAAAAATTATTAAATTAGATTCAAATGATCTTTTAATAGAAATAATAATTTTTAAATCTTTCTCCAACCCTTAACATCATGTGGTTACGTGATAAGGGTTGTTAAAATAAATTTTTGTTCGTGAGTAGCTCGTGTTCGGCTCGCTAAGCAATTGAGTCGAACATGAACACACTTTTTGAGCTCGAAATATAAACGAGCCAAACACAAGCTAAGCCTGGGCTCGCTCGTGTTTGACTCGTTTACACCCCTTGTAGAGTGTGATACTTGAATTCTTAGGCGCGTTATGGATAACTGGAGCTCTATGATAGCCTCTAGTCATTCCTTTTAATATATATATATATATATATGCCCACACACACATGCGAACATACGTTCGTATGTACCTACATACATACATTTATGCATACATCAATATAACTTGCGATGCGGCCACCTTGCCTGAATTCTATAAGTTCATTACTGCTTTCATTGGGAGCATATGGAAAATAAGCCAGAGCTTATTTCCTCCAATTATAAATTACAAGACCTCATCAACCATTTCCCTATAGACTTCCTCTTTCACCTCCTTCGCCATTCCTCCTCATGCACTCTCTTCCACCTAGGGTTTTAAATGAACCATTGCATTTGATGAACAATTTGGACTCGGCTCAATTAATACTCGTTCATTTTCGTTCAAATTAGTAAACAAACAAATTCGAATATTTTTTTTAAAACTCGAAGGTTAAGTGAATCAAGTTTGAATGTAGTCCAAATAGTGTGTTACTGATCGTGGGCGAGCATGTTTATTATTTAACAAATAAATTGTTAAATTTTCTATAGTTATTATATAATATATTATTTAAGAAATAATAATCAACTTGAATTCATTTAATTATGTATTTAATAGAAACATTTTATAATTTAATATCAATATGTATATATATTTAATATAATTTTTTCTCATTTTTTTAAAATGAACTAATATATATA
>NW_018164973.1:130540-131439 GCF_001263595.1 Phalaenopsis equestris | reverse complement strand
ATATATATATATATATATGTTATTTAATTGTAAGAGAACTTACAACTTATAAATTATTTTGTTTACTTTGTATTAACTCGTTAGAAGCTAATTTTAAATTTATTCAACTGCTTATTTATTTATATTTGTAAAATAATTTATTAATAATTTTTATATAAAAAAATCAAGCACTTATTCAATTTTTTAGCTTAATTACTACCTTTTTTATGAAAATTCAAGTCAATTTTTTAGTTATACATGAAAATTCAAATACTTATTCTAATTCTTACTTTGTTTAATTAATATAAACAAGCCAAATAAAAATAAATTAAATATGATTATTAAAAAAATTAAGAAAATCAAGTATGAACATATATGGAAAGCTCGGCTCAAGCTCGGACTGAACATGAACAACTTATCATTCAACCAAGCCAAATCCAATCCATAATATACTTGACTTCACTCGGCCCGATTATAGCGCTAGTTCTACCACACTCAAAGAAGGAGTCACAGTGCTCAGTGACACTACATCTGTATCATATTTCATATTTTGTCCGGAGCAATGGAGTTTCTAAGAAATTTCAAATTTTTTACATTCCTTGCACTCAAAAGTTTTATATCATATTAAAAATATTATTTTCATTAATTTTTTTAAAGTGAAATATGCTTCTTTATGATACAATTAATGTATTGTTAGATGTAAATTTATATCAATTTTGTGATATGTATGCAATATCTTTCAATATATATATATATAGTTAAAATGGTCAGAGTCTATTATATGAGCCTCCAGCCATCCCTAATGTGTCTAACAATTTGAGTACCACCTTTGTAAGTCCAACTGTGTCAGAGGAGATGCCAATCAACAAACCTGGGTACACGACACCTTCCAATATATATATATATATATATATATATAT
>NW_018164973.1:116593-129425 GCF_001263595.1 Phalaenopsis equestris | reverse complement strand
GGGAGGGGGTGGTAATAATTAAAAAATATAAACCTGAAATTAAAGATAACATTGACATGAGTGGGTATAAGAGTGATAGAAATTTCTTTGAAATTCCTAGGCATTGTGCGGATGTGAAAAAGTATCTAAGAATAAAAATGACTTGATTGTCCATTCAGTTTTAAGAATAAATGAATTTTTTGGAGATTGAAAGATGACCTTAATGTTATCATATAAAAGGTAAGCAACTGAAGCATTATAATGTTTATTAGAGAGGACTTTACTCATTGGGTTGGGTAAGACATGATGCTAGGAGAAATGGTTGCGTTGGTATTAAAAAAACTAGGAAGTAACTAACAATAATAGTTGCAATTTCAAGAGCAATGGAGAAGTAACTAAAAGAAGTGGTGAGCTTCTTAATACAATTACATATAATTCTTTCTTCTGTAAATCATGAAAATAAAATTGTGTAATCATTTCACAACTATAGTTCAACTTATTTTTTTCTTTTGGAATAAACCTAGGACTATTGAGTGAGCTAAGGCAAGCTAGTTAGCACTAGGAATCATGGCCTCAAAATTAAAGTAATGGTTAGTGGGGTGAGCATCAAGGGGAGAGCAAATATCGAGTTTACTCTCTTAAGATCGACTAATAAGTTTATAGACTTTTGAAAGTGAGAAAAAATCTTGAGATTTAAAATGCAAACTTGAGTAAATTTATATAGTTTTGTGTAAATGACAAAGATGGGGTCGCCTCATATGTCAATGTTCGATTAAGATGTAAGAAGGCAATTCCCAAATTTTGCAATTTTTTATACAAAAATTTTCAAACATCAATTTGTGATTCATTATTGAATTAACCCTAGTGAAAATGATAATGAGAGAATAAATTGAATAAATGGAGGTTGAACTTTTGCATAAGAGATATCAAAATAATCCATCTAATTTAGATTGACACAAGACCCGTGTGGTTTAATCTTAATGTAACTATATTTTAGTTATTGAATCAAGTGTAAGAGATATATTTGTAGAGAAGATTAAAAAGGTTAATGTGAATAAAAACCTTATTAATGCTTCAGATTAACGGTGTATAGATAACTAGATGAGATGATTTCAAAAGGAACACATGTGGTAGAAATATTGAGATGGAAATTTATTTCCTTCTATAAAGTTTTTTTTTTTTACCTAAAAAAACTTACATATTAAGATTGGTAAGTTAAATATGACTCTAGGAATAGTATACAAATGACTAGAAAACAAAAAACCGCTTATGTTAAAGAACATAAGTTTTTAATTGTCATAAATCTTAAAGCATCAGTGTTATCATCCAAACTAGTAATAGTTTAATTAGGAAGGGAAGAGAAGTTAAATTTTTGGACATAAATGCAAGCAAATGACAGTATATTTTTTTTCATTATATGAATCAGTTCCTTGGGTTTTCCAAATTAGCTAAAAAAGTTTTGGAAATGACATAAGGATATAAATAATAGAGGAATGCTAAGGAATTTCACCTAAATGAGGATGGAAGATGATTTGATCCTCTCTATTAGTTATTTAATTCACAGTTCACTTCATGTAGAAAAAATGGCCAGCATAAATGAATAAAGACCACCACACCTTGCAAGATTATACTTCTCATGATAAGTGAATTTAATAAGAAGAAATCCCATTATCCTTCATTTTTCAAGATTCCCTTACATACTTAAGGAGGGTACCATCGAATGGCCATTTCCCAAAGTCGTCAAACATAGTGAAACCTTACTAATTTGAGCAATCTGATAACTCATTAGTAGTAAGGAGACCATGTCATTGTTGTTGCTTTGTATGAATTTAATAGAAAATCATTTTTTACTTAAAGGAAGGTGGAAGGGAAAATTTACTTTCCATTTAAGTTCAAGTCACAGAAAGAGATAGGTGCTGAGGTCCAGCTCTGAGGATAAAAGAGTTAGGTTCTTACATGAAGTTGGATGGGAGGGGAGGGAATTCTATATTAATGATTGTAAGGTTGAAGGATGCATGTCATGGAATTAGATGCAGGTTGCTAAAATGGCTAGATAGAAGGTATATGCAGCCAAATATTAAGAATAATTAAAGAGATGAAAAATGAAGTTAGTATAGAATGAGACGAGAATGATTGGAGAGCATTTAATTGGGATAAAGAGATCCTTTTGCTTTTGCCAAAGAGTAATGAACTTGAATGAGAAGAACTAGATCTGCTAGCCGGAAAAGACATCCACCTAAAGAGATCCCACTTATAAATATTTGAGAATGATAAGAGGCGCATAAGAGGTGCACTTTTATATCTGAATTTAAAGGCTAATTTATATGTATATGTTTATAATTTGATATGAGGCTTGCAAATTAAAGTAAATTTGAGTGTAAGATAATGCTTGAGTAAACTTCTGAGGCATGCAAATATTTTTGGAGAAGATATATTTTTTGTAGCTTTGGTCTTTTAAAAATTAGATAGCACATGGGTCTCATCATAGGAAAACATTCTTTAATTTCTTCAAGCGTTTGAAATCATAATGCCATTCGATGAGCAAATTAATTGCAAGAGATAACAAGAAGGTAAGAGATTTAAAGGATACATGACATAGTAGTTGGAGATGATTTTTCTACCAAGTAAAAGAGTTGAATCACACATGCTTTTTTGCATTTTTCTATTCAAGATTCATAATAAGTAAATAATAATACAAATAAGTGAAGGAATATGATCAAGAAATGGAAGAAATAAGAGTTGATGTGCTAAGAGAAGATATTGAAAGACTGCCAATGGAATGAAGATATCATGTTGTAACACCACATAAATTCACCTACTTTGTGTCAGCCAAATCGGATGCAAATCGAACATAAATCCGAAAATATTTGAGGATTATCGCTATATTTGCATCATATTTACGTCCATTTTTTTCCTAGCGTAATTCAGGGCTCGGTAATATTAATCCCATAAATTTTATGTCAAAATATGTTGACACAAATTATTAGCGTCGATTTTTGCGTCGTCATAGCGTCAGGCTTGTTTGGTCTACACATGCGTCAAATTCTGCATCTGAAAACATTTGACGATAAATAATATCATTTGATTACCATCAGATTAGCGTCAGACCTAATTCTATGGACAACTAGTAGGATTATTGGACACAAAACGGATGCAAATCTAATGCAAAACTAAAACAAAGAAAAAGAAATTCAAAGAATCAATTACATTTCCACAACTTGCACACAATATTCACTCAATATCAAAACAACATTATATCCAGCTATATCACAAATCAAGGCTCTTAAGAATATCAATATTGAAAAAAAAGATTGTCACAAATTTAAATTATCAAAAGTTTACATCTACACCCTAATCAATATAAGATTAAACATTTCATATTAAAATTACATAAAAAATCCTTCTAATCCTCCTTCTCATCATCCTCCTCCTTATCCTCCTCCTTGTCTACAACAGTCACCGTTCGTTTGTCCCAAAGATCATCTATAATCTTGGTCATATGTGTCATACTCCACTCAATTTTCTGTTGGTCTTTACGTAGATGTTGAACTTCCTCAATCATAGCATCGACCTGCTTGACAAGCTCCACAGTACTTGGGTGTGATGAGCTCGTTCCACCCACATAAGCACGAGAGATCTCGACCTTCTTCTTCACACCACTTGCTTCCATAGCTCGAACTAAGACTGCGTAGTGGTAGACTGACTGCCACTACTGTTGGCGTGCTTGGGGTTTGTGAGGGCTACTGTCTCTCTCAGAGCTGCTTGTATTCCTTTTACCTAATAAAAGACAATTATTAATTATTGTTTCAAACATTAAGAGTTAAAATAAATACAAGGAATAAAATTTTAACTTACATTCACCCGCTGAGGTGGCTAATCACCAGCACCACCTGTGGTCATCTGTAGCAGGATTAACAACAAAAATAATGAGGAGCATTACACACAAGTAAAAGGAGGAATATGCAAAATCTAAACATGAAACATATCATAACTATGTCTAAAATAAAAATAAAAAACATGACAGTTATGACATACGTAACAAAATCAAACAAAAAGTTCATGGATATATTCGTTAAAAAAATTTGACCAGGAGATCATAAAATTTTTGCTTAAAATGACTTGAACAAAGTCAAATTAAATTTGAGTTTTGGATATTTTTAATGGGGTTTTTATATACATACCATGAAATTATTAAGTGTCAATCTGAATTAAATGTTTTGAATCGTTCATTAAGTGTCAAACAGACTCCAATACATGTTTTGAATCGTTAATTATATTAATCACAATGCAATCAACAAATTAATAATTGCTCGATTCACTAATTTTTAATCAAGTTCCACGAGCCATGGTTCAAACCTATTAGATCAATTAATTGGATTAAATCCAATTGAGACCATATAGATTCTAAATGGGTCATGTTGACTCGTTTGGTAATACCAATGGTCAAAATAGGTTGAACAAAGTTAATTAAAAGGCATCCTAAAATAGCTCAATGTTCAAGATCATAATATGTCAGCATACCTCTCCTCACATAACCATTAGCAAAGACCAAAATTTAAGTACCATAAGTCAACATACCACGATAATCTACATGTAATTCAACTTGTCTTCCTCATTGTATTTGAAAAATTAATCTTGTATATCATCATCAAACTTTTAAGCATATTTTATCCTCTTATGTAAAGAAGTATAAAACTTCTATACAAATCATCACACTAGTGAACTTCATATTTAATGTATCAACAACCATATTATTTTTATCAAGCTAAAATATAATTATGAGATTATAATTTTTTATCAACCAGAACATTCGATTCTTTTTTAAGTTCAATTTTATCAAAGTGAAGGTTAATTTAAGTTCCAAAGATCCATATAAATCTCACATCTCATTTTATACAAATATTATCTTCAAATTTTCAATACAAATACAATAGTTACCAATTCCAAATAAAAAGTTAGGGTGATTTTCTTCATGTGGTTTCAATTATCGCATAACATATGCAATAACTCTCCTATACTCCTAAAACTCACAACGCAATCATCTCAAAGAAACATCATCGAGCATTTTGAATGTTTTAATATTAGATAGAATAGTTTCATAAACTAATATAACAAAAACTAAAAAAAATACTTAGAATCAAATCTTAATTAAACTACATTCAACGTAAAACTAAACTTAAAATCTACATTACTTCAAACCTAATCTTAAGCTAAAGCTAAAATATGCATAATCATGGGGTTAAAGTCAAATGTAAATCATTAACAAAACTAATTAAATCTAAAATTGAATGACTCACGCAAAAAAAACACTCAGCCATCCAATCCTAGTTCAATTCAAAACCCTAAAACCAATTCTAATCTCACCCAAACCATCTTTTATACAAAGCTAATGCTCAATGTTTATCTATATAAAAAGTAAGAATGTAATATATACCACTCATTATTTATGTATGTATATATACATAGCTAACACCTAATTTTATGCATATACATTTTTAACTCCTAAACTTCAAATGTTACATATAAACCACTGAAATCTTCTGGCTATACATTCCTAAAACCTAAATTTCAAATGTTACATACATAACAAAATTTTAAAAAGGAAAAAATGGTGTGAAGTTACCTTTTCCGATCCTCTCACAAGAGGCGAAGGGTTATGTTCGTGACGGGGTTTCGGTGGCTAGAGGGAGCTACGACGACCGGTGATGGGGAGGTGTGAGGATCGGCGACCGTTGATGGCGAGAGGAAGTAGAGGAGATAATAGAGTTTTGGTTGTCGCGGGAGGGAGAAGAGAAGACGGATGTGTGAAGAAGAAAATAAATTGGAAGGCATGAGACGAGTTTTTTAGGTCTATTGCATCAGATTTATTGTCTACTTTGCATTGTTTTTTTTATGCTTTTAAGTAAAGCTTATGCGTCGATTTGTTTGACATGAGACGAGTTTTTAAGGTCTATTGCATCAGATTTATCGTCTACTTTGCATTGTTTTTTTTTTAATGCTTTTAAGTAAAGCTTATGCGTCGATTTGTTTGATGCAAATCCGATGCAGAAAATGCATCAAAAAGATCATTAATTTTGTCGTTGTCTGTGTCTAATATTCAGACGTAAATTTGATACAATTTCCAACGCAAGTAGAACAAATTGATGTTCAACACAAATCAATTGCAAAATCTAATGCAAAATTTTGCATGAAAAATTTTTGACTCAAAATGTTGACGCTATAGCGTAAGAAGTTCACAAAAGAGACAGGTAACCATGAATAAGATCCGTATAATTTAAATGACAATAAAATTTGAAAATCAATAAGCAATTCTTGGTTTGGTATTTCTTTCCTATTTTTATAGGAAGAAATTTTCTTGACTCTTAGGGCTAAACTCTATCCTAATATTGTACCTTTAATTTTAATCTTGTTAGTTATGACCATAGTTTATTACCCGGTCCTCAATGAACACTAACAAGATTCCTTAAATCTTATTATATTTCATTATAAATTTTTAAAAAATGTTTTTAAAGGAAAATACATGTTTAACAGGACACTTTATTTTTGTATTCTTTTTATGATTTAAATTCTTGGCACAATTTACTTATTTCAAATTTTTTTTAATAGATCAATTAAATTTATTATGATAACTAGCTGTCTAATTAGAAAGATATGATGCCTTTTTTGCATACATGATCAGGAGGAAGCACAAAATCTAAACGAGGCCAATGTTGTGAGGCAGCTAATGAACGAGGCACCAAATCAGAGCTAAGAGACTTGGAGGGGCCACAAAACAAGAGCCTCACAAGAGATCTGTGATGAGCCATGATGTACAAACTAACCAAGAAAAAAATTGTTGAAAATAAAAGGTGTGATTACTTAAAAAGAGCTATTATGTAGAAAAATGAGGACCAAATGGTTAGAAATCAAAATGTTAGCTATGGGACTCATAATCTCAAAGAAGGTAATTAAGAGGTTAAGGCCCATAAAGAAGTAAATATAAAAACAAGGACAACTATCAAGACAAGATCCTAGGTTGTGCTGTAAATATTAAAGGACAAGTGAAGCAAAATGCCTTTATGTTATCTAGTTAAGGAATACAATGATTGCAATTAAGGCCAAGATCCTAGGTTGTGCTGAAAAGATGCAAGAGAAAAACACATTGGTGAGGCTTACCAATGATATGGGGTGAAGTTCTGATAATCTCAATTATGGATTAAAATGAAGATGATCGAAGGATCCCAAACTATTCTAGAGAAAGTTCATGATGCAAATAAATCAGAATAGATTGGTTTAGGGGTTGGGAGTCTCTTGCAAAACAAAGGTCAAATAGTTATTGAAATTTTTGTTGTTAGTAAATCATCATATCATCTAATTTACTTTCAAGCTAAGTCATAATCATTTTCATTAACTACTACATAAGGTTTTCCCACTCCATTCCTATATGATAGTTAACTTATAGAAGTATGTAATTGTACTAATTCATCATTTTTCTAAAATTTTAATACAAAAGCTATTTTTATTTACGATTATAAAATCTATGATGACCCATACTCTAATTGTAATGTTTATTTGTTATTTCCAAGTAATAAAAATATTTTATTGAAGTTTGAATTCCACCACTATCTTTACTACTCGGATCATAAATATAGAGAAACTCATTAGAAGACTGGCAAGTGGACTCTAGAATTTAATGTATTTCATGAATGACCTATTAATCTTTTTAGAATTAATTCTTTCTCATGTCTAGATCCATATCTTTGATCAAATGGATTTCTTTTCTTTGGCTACTATATTTGGCAATCCCTTCCTAATTACTGCACTTACTAAGCCATCCATTAGTAGGATGCTAGTTAAATTTAATTTATATTAACGGTATTTTCAATTATATATTGATTATCTCACATTTAAGTTGATATAAATAGAGATTATGGATGAAAATAACTTCCAAACTTACTTTTCTACAAGCTTTAGACATGATGGCATTTCCACTACTTCTAGCATTCTCATCTCCAAAAATTTCCAAACCACTCATCCATATTAAGGTTAAGTTTATAAAAGCGCTCTAACCCAGTCAAATTGATCAACGTTATGAAAAATAAAGTCCCATCACTACACAAGAGCCTTGATTAGTTTCCTACAAAATAGTGACCCATCAAAATGTGAAATTGACTATGGTTGTCTTCTTTATTTGGATGGGTTTTCTTTTTTTAGAATATCTTCTCTTTTGTTGTTACAATTTTATGTTTTTTCCTTGCAACACAGGGTCACTATTTTTATGCTTGATTTTAATAATTTTGTGTGTGTGTGTGTGTGTGTGTGTCTTGCAACACAGGGTCACTATTTTTATGCTTGATTTGATCCTCCTTTTAAAGATATGCAAGCAATTTCTCTTATTTCAATGAAAAGTTTAATAATTTTGTGTGTGTGTGTGTGTGTGTGTGTGTGTGTGTGTGTTATTTTTATTCTATCTAGATTATTGAAAACAGTGATCAAGTGTCTTTAAACTTTAGTATTCAACTTTGTAAAAAAATTACTTCTCAAACATATATTTTAACCAACACTAAAAATCAATCTTTTCTCAATAAAAACATAACTTTTATGTCAAGTTTTTGAAAAACAATCTCAATTTTACTCAAAATATTTAAAGAAGTTTTAGCTTAAATGAATATTAAGTCCAAAAATTATATAGATTAAATATAACTTCAGATTCTAATAATCATTTAATGATATTAATTGTAATAAAATGCACTAACTTGCTAGCATAGAGACATCTGCTTCCAAAAATTATATAGATTAAATATAACTTCAAATTCTAATAATCATTTAATGATATTAATTGTAATATAATGCACTAACTTGCTAGCATAGAGACATCTGCTTCTTACTAATTTATACATGTCCATAGAAAATCAAAAGAAGATTTTCCCTAATATAAAGCTATATAGTGACAATTGATCACAAGTATATATATATATATATATATATATATTGAATAGGTTGCAGGTATGGACGTTGCATTGCCACCCTCCTCTTGTAATTTGCCTTGAAGCAGGCTTGCCTGAGCTTCTTTGTTTCTTCAGTTAGCTGAATCTCTGGATTCTCTTCCATTAGCCTTTTGTGCTTCTCCAGTGACTTCAGCTCCTCCTTAATGTTCTCATCACTTGAACACTTTCCTATCTCCTTCACAATCATATGACATAATTTATTTAGAATTTGCAATCTTTATATATATTCATCAAAATTAATCAATATAAATAAAACTAGCTAAACATTCAAGCAGCACTGCTAAAATTTGATTTTATAATCACATTTTATGTGAAAAAAATAAATTAAATAGCTGTAGATAATATTCTCTTAAAATTTTCAACAAAAAAGAAGTTTTTTAGCTACTATTTTGCATTCATGCACACATTTATTTTTCATAAAAACAACATTTTTCCATCATACATATATTACTAATTTTCTAATTTTAATTTTAGCAACCTTTTGCAGCACAAGCATTGATTCCAAATTATCAAACTCTTATGAAATGATCCAAAATTTATTATATTTAAAAAAAAAAAAACTATGTTACTAATCATAATCATTCTTTTATTGTGTTGAATTTATGATTAATTAATTTTTCCATACACACTCTGACATATGCATAAACACACACAATGAGAAAGAAATCAGCTAAGGTGTAATATATCCATTCATATATATATATATACATATAAATGAATGACCGGAGGCTATTATACGAGTCTCAGCTATCTGTCATGTGCCTAAGAGTTCGAGTACCACACCGTACACTCGGGGGGAATCGAACCTTAGACCAAAAGGGACTTGCAACTAACAAGCTTATGCTCGACCAACTGATCTGAATTTGCGGCACACACATACACACACACAAAGATATATATATATATATATATACCTACACAACAATATGAAGAAAAATACCTGAATATTAGTAATAAGAGTGTTCAAGCTCTTCAACTTGCGATGCGGCCACCTTGTGATACCAAGTTCCCTACACCTTTTCTTAAGCACAGTTAATCCAATATTCATTTCCATGGCTGCTCTAGTTATCGGCATATTAAAATAACCCCTTATTTCCTCTAAACCTAATTCGCATGACCTCATCATCCTCTTCCCTTTAGCTTTCCTTCCCCTCATTAAACTCTTCACCTCCCTCTCCATTTCCTCTGCTGCATTCTCTTCCATTACAGTCTGTGAAGAAATGGTCACTGTGCTCAGCGGCATGGCTTCTGTGTAATAGTTCATGATTTCTTCAGAGCAATGAAGTTTCTCCGAAAATGGTGGAAGGTAGGATATAGGGATAGCTCTGTGCTCCAAGGTTTCAGGAAGAGGAAGAAGATCATAGGAATCGCTGTAAAATATTTTAAAAAATGATTTTTTTTATTGAATACTGCTAAAAACATTAAAAATAATGCATCAAAACATTTAAAAATCTTTACTTTGTTAATAATTGTAGCGTTTTAAAATTCATTGTAATGAAAAAAGCAATTTTTTTTTTCTTAGTAGCGATAAAAATTAATTAATCCGTTATATCTTACATTAATTATGTTATAATTTCTTATAAAATATGATTACATACACAAAAGATATAACCAATTGAAACTTACTTGAAGAAAGTAGGAGCAAAATCTATGAGATTGTTCTCGTCCAAGTAAGGCATGCTGAAAGAAGTCTCTTCAAACATAGGCCATGAAATATAGCTCTGAATATCTGTCTCAATGTCCATTTCAGACTCACTAAATTACTCTTCTTACGTTGAAGAAAAAGACCAGAGATTTCATTCTCATTTATACACACAGCATATTCTCTCTCTACTCTCTCTCCTCTGTTTTGAGGAAAGGCGGCTTAATTAACATTGGAAAAGTAATTAAGGTTCCAGTTAAAACGTAATAAGTCGTGCATGCATTAATTATTGGGAGGAACGGATGCAGAATGGAGATTTGGATGGATTCAACGCATATCATAATCCGAGTTATAAATGCTGGGTGAGATTAGAGAGTGCTTCTTAATTACTTTTAATTATGGGTGATTATAGATATTGGAAGCTCCACTCCGGCCTCTTTGGGCTGTTAATTAATATTTGCAGTTATTGTTAATTAATCTCGAGGACTATGGCCGCCATTTTCCCATGGTGGTGTTTAGATGAAATTTATGGGAATTTTACATTTTGAAAGTTTTTGATTTGTTTGGAAGTCAATGAAGGTGTTTTTGTGCAGAATTATACGAGAAATTATTTCATACGGACAGCGCATGCAGAGAGGCATGCACTATCTGATCTCGACCGTTGATCACAGTTTTTTTTTTTAATAAGGCTCATCGAAATACAGTTTTGCTGTGATCGACGGTCGAGATCAGACAGCGCATGCATCTTTGCATGTACTGTTCGTATGAAATAATTTTTCGAATTATACAGAGCATTTTGGGTGACGTTGATCTTTGTGTTTAATGTTGTAATTAAATCGTTAGATATGTTCAAGAAATATGAGATTAAAGTAGTAATGAAGTTGTTTTTTTCTGAAATTTGATGATAATTAATTTAAATTCTGTTTGGAAAATGGTAAATGATAAGTTGGTTATTTTGTTTTGAAATGTTAACAGATTTGAGTTTAATTGGCTTATTAATTTAGACCCTTAATTTTGTAAGATTTGGGATAGGATTAGTGAAGATCACGTATAGAATTAGAGCTTATTGCGAGATTTATTACTCATTAAAAAAATGGGGCATTTAGATAGATATTACATATTTCTTATGTATTTTTATTTCTAGTAAATAAACTTTCTATTTACAATTATATCGCTTAAAATTTTAATATCGCGTAAAAAATATCACTATTATTATTTTTAAAAAAAATGAAATTACACATTTTCATACATAGATTTATGCATTGGTTTGGATGAACAGGAAGCCTCCTTTTGTGTCAGAATTTAGGTGTTAGATATGTAAATATAAAATAATGTGAGGTGTTGAATCCAAAATTTTCATTGGAAATAGGAGTAGAGAGAGAGGAAAAATGCTTATGAATTATCAATAGAGAGTCCTCAGAACCGACGTCCTTCCATAGTCGAGCCTCCTATTTATATGAGATATTCCTGTAAAATTACCAGAGAGACGAAATATAGAAATAGCTTAATGTTAAAAATTTATATTAAAATTCGAATTCACATATGAAGGTAATCAGCCGACGATATGTTATGGTCGACCAAAGTGTCGAGTATGGTGGGAATCATTTCTATCGAGGTATGAGCGGTCTATCGGCCGGTTGCGTCCGCCCGACAATTAGGGAGCTTCGCTGGTTGAAACCATTGATAGGCCCGCCGACCAGATTATCTGAGGTTGGATTTGCTCAGTCTGTTGACCCTCAAGATGGCCGACCATTATTTGGAATGAGGCACAAAAGGAGAACTAGCAAGTGCCTAATGAGGGCAATTGTCCACTCTAAAATTAAAAAAAAAAAAAAAGTAATAAAATAAATAAATAAATATCACATATAAAAAATTTCCCGCTCCCTCCCTTCCTCTAAAAGAAGTATTTGCCATAATAAATTTGCCCATCCTTAAAAAGGAAGGTTTCACCCTTAATAAGATATGATGATAGGAGGTGTGATTGATATTGAAAGCACCATAGAAGTAATAAATCGAACTAATACAATGTCAAAGCCAAAGAAGAAAAACCTAAAATGTGATGAGCTTAATAAAGTTATAATTCTTCCTTCTCTTAACCATGTAATAAAAAAATTTGAGATCATATTCACCACCTAATAACTACTTTATTCAAGCACTTTAGCAATCTTATTGAAGTCACACACATTCCAAAAAACTAAAATATGATACATAAGTTGTCTTTATG
>NW_018164973.1:100097-116493 GCF_001263595.1 Phalaenopsis equestris | reverse complement strand
TTTTTTTTTTAAGTTTGGGGTTTAAGGATTTGGGAGGTTAGATCTTTTAGTGGAACAAGATGTTGAGATCTAAATAAATAAAGGAGTTCGGGTATTGGAAGGAGCTAGTTGGGGGAGAGGAAAGTTTGTGTTAAAGGAGGTACAACTTAAGTAATATGACTTAACAATTTATGTGGTAGAAGTAGATGCATGTTGCTAGAGAGACTTGTGAAGGGATGAGGTTAAAGTTTGTTGAATAGGATGTGAGTGATGTAAGACGGGGAGGAAATTTCACTGAAGAAATGGATTCTTAATTTGAGGAACATTGAACTCAAATGATGAGAGCTTAGTAAACAAAGAAATGACTTATGAGATGCATTTTTTTTATCTTCAATAGATTAAATTCAAATGCCAGTTTACATACGGGGGTTCTCCACCTATAAATGTTCCTATAAATGTTCATATATAACCTCATAAAATCTTTTGCTAATTACTGTATAATTCTGCCCAATAAATGCATTATGAAGAAAACACAAAATTTCACTGTTTTAGTTGAAATTTCAATCAAGCTATTCATAATTTAAGATTCCTTTTTTTTTTTAATATTATTAACATAATTTCAATATATTATTTCCTAACTACTTCTTAGGCTTAGGCTCAAACTTGATAATGATGATGATTATTCTTACATTGTCAACATTGCCCAATAGTTTGTACATTTTCCTATTGAAGATGATATGAAGAACATAATGATTGGCATATACTATGACTTGAAGTTAACTCCAAGAAGGGAACTTGTGTTCTCCAAAAATGATTTACCAATGTTTTGAGGACTTCAATGGTACTTCATGTTTATCAATAATAACATAATTTTGTAGAGAAGATAAAAAAAAGTATTAGCATTGCCGAAGGCATAAGCCAAATGGCTAGTAGGAGCTGAAAAATGGCTAACCGAAGACCTAAGTGAAACTATTAATGCTCCTGAATCAAAAAGGAGTTTTTTATGATAAGGAAGTGTAAATGTATCAAGCTGAGGGTGAGCCAAGTTCAGCCGAGTAGGCTTGAATTTGATTACTTAATCGAGTTTGAATTCGAGTTTTATTTATTATGAAAAAGAAAAAGAAATTTAAATAAAAAAAAATACTATGATAGAATAATAGAGTAATTGATGTGATATATATATATATATAAGATTTTATGCCTCTTATTATGTAGGAACGATTTATTTTCTGCTCCTAGTTCACATATAGCTCGGGCTCGACTCATTAAGTAGCTCGTGTTTGATTCATTCGATAAGCAAATGAGTCAAACATGAACATTTTTTTTTGCTCTCGATATATAAATAGGCCGAACACAAACAAAATTTTATTCATTCGTGTTCCGCTCATTTTTGCAAATCTTATTATATATATATATATGCATGTTTGTACATGCATATATTTGTGTGTATAATTGATGAGCATTATTTTAAAATAATTTAATTAACTACAAGGTAAAAAAAAATTATAATCAATTAAAAATATTAATAAAAAATATAATAAATTTATATTAAATTCTATTTAAATGAATATTTTAATATAAATAATAAGATTTAAACCTTGTTCCTGCACTTAACATCTTACGGCAGTGTGATTAAGGCTATGAAAATAACTCGTTGTTCAAGACCAGCTCGTGTCTAACCAAACAAGTCGAACACCAAAAGAATTTTTAAGCTTGATATATAGACAAGTCAAACACAAACAGAGATATTTTTTAATGAGCAGATCACGAACCTAGCTTAGGCTTGCTCAAGCTAGGTTTACACCCCTACTTAGCAACAAAAGAGTTAAACCAACTACAATTTTCTGAAAATATTACAGCAGGACTATGAACGTATAACACCGTTTGGAGTCCAATAAAATGAGGAAACGCAGAATGTCGAGATTTACCGATGGGACAAATGAAAAATATAATTTTTATCGAGCCGCTCGGCCCGAAACCCAGACCCACTATTTTTAAAATTTAAAAATTAACTACTGGTCGTGTGACCCAACCCCAATTCAACCCAAAGTTACGATGTTTCCAATAACACTGCAAAGTAATCGAATAACATCACATAATACTCAAATAAGACTTCATTTTTCACGAATAACATCGGGTACTATAAAATAACCCCCAAAATATTTGAATAAAATGCTTAGAAGACAAAATAACACAATGGAAATTAAAATAACACGGAATATTTCGAATAACACAGTCTCAAATCAAGTAACACGGGGGAATATTCCAATAACACCGAAAAATAATCGAATAACACTTCATTTTCACAAATAACACCTCAGAATATAAAAAAACCCCGCAAAATCAGAAATAATGCAGATTAAATATTCCTGTAACACAGCGAAAAAGCTAAATAACGCAGAAGAAAATAAATAACGCAGAGGAATATTTCTATAACACAGCGACTATTTCTGTATTACTTATGTTATTTAGGTATGAATTAGTCTTATTCATGTATTATTCCAGTGTTATTGGAGTTTTAAATTATTAAAAGTTTGTGAAAATAAAGTAATTTCAATTGTTTCTGTTAACTTTGACATATGTTTATTTGCTTTTTCCACGTATTCAATATTTTTAAAGAATGTAATTTTCTAATTTTAATTAAAAGTTATCTTTTTCCACGTATTCAATATTTTAAAAGAATGTAATTTTCTAATTTTAATTAAAAGTTATTTAATTTAAGAATAAAGAATCGGGTAAGGGTTGAACCGGGTTGCGCACACATTTCTCTTTTTATACCAGAATTCTATGTGAGCCTACATTCTGCGTGCCCTCATTTTATTGGACTCCGAACGTAGGTGTGTCCTCATTTTATTGGACTCCGAACGTAGCTCTACGTTCGGAGTCCTAATGTAATATTTTTCCACAACTACCACACTAACATAATTATTTTTTCTAATTTTCTCACATGAATCATTAAAAAATATATATAAATTAATAATAACAATCTCATAAATCATACACGGTTCAGCCTAGCCAAAAAATCATGGAGATCTGAACACAATACACGCAACATTTTGAACAACCGAACTAGAATTTCGAATTTCCTTTTAGGGAGATTGATCTTCTAAATGTAACAAGGTGTTAAAATTTGCCTGTACCTCGAAAGTTGTTTTTTGCGACAGCATAGCGATGCAGAACTGCAACAAAAAGAAAAGTCAGTAACATCAGCCTTTGTTGATTGAAATTAAGAAAAAACAAGACAAAACTGGCTTCTTTGGCTTGAAAATGCCTGTCTGAACCACATGAAATTTCGGTACTACAATGATATAGGGGCATGTACACACGTACCACCCAATTCCTAAGTATTTACATATCTAACGCCTAAACTTTGCTTTTGACATTCTACAGCCCCCCGCCCCCCCCACCGGCCACAAATCTTTCCTATCACATCAAAAATATCACTATTTAAACTTTAAAAATATAAATACACCTTTTCTTCAAAGGAAGATATGGTGATTATGCTAAATGCATAAAAAACAAGAGCATGAAGAAGTCATCACCTGTGCTGGTCTTCTCTATTGCAAAATTAGATGAAGGGAGCCAACCATCTCATCTCTGATCCATTTCCATTTGATAAATAATACATCTTCTTCCACTTTTCTTCAGAAAATCTATCGCGATGAATGAGGTTTTGCCTGCACAGAAATTGGGAGCATGGCATTAGATACAATCACTGCAACAGAAAGTTCATGCAAAACGTCATTCGTAACAGCAAAGCCATGAAACTTCACCTATATTCTTTACAAACCCTTTTTCTTTACATGAATTTAGGAAATTAGCAATACACAGAAAAATAAATAAATAAAATTTTCAGAACTTGAAACCCCAGAAACAAAATTAGAAATTCTTAGAAATATAAAATGACATTTCCAATGTTGCAGCATATGTGCGCATGCAGACGAACCTAGTATCATAGAATGAGCTTAGGAATAATTCGAAGTGAATGGAAGACGAATGAAAGAAAGCAATATTTTTATGGAAATTTACATAGCTAGCATAGAATACTAATGTATTTACATATCTCACACCTAAACTTTCATATTTACATATATAGCATTTTAATGTTTTAAATGTATGCATGAAAATGTGTATTTCACTTCTAAAAAGTGATAATAGTGATATTTGTGATGGGATATTAAAGATTTGAGTGCTATATGCGTAAATATGAAAGTTGCTGTATGTAAGGGTGTGAGATAGGTAAATACATAAGAATTGTGATAATATGATACATTAAAGCCGATATATGATTTCCATTATGTTAAAATGTTGTCAATGGAATTCATGTTGGCATGTTTGGGAATTGAGAGATGATGGAGATTTTAGTGAAGCATCAATAAGAGTTTTTCTTTTCCCCCTTTAAATGATGTTTGGACAATTATAAATGTTGAGAGACATTTAGGAAGAGAAGATGGGTGTTTTGTTGGAAAATGAGTAACTGAAAAAAAAAAGTATACAGTTTTAAATATTAATTCAAATAACATTGGTTGAGGTCTAGCCTGAAGTATGCATGTATGCACACAAACACATGCACGTATGCGCATGTGTGTGTGTTCGCGTGCACGTGTGTGTGGTACACAAATGCTCACATAGACTTAGCCTATCTATGTGTAATCTATTTTATATGTATTTGCCTACTCATAAACTTAAAACTAAGAATTTAGCAATACTTTTTACAAATAGTACACTCGGCTCAAAGTACTCTAAATTCAACACAACCCAAAGTTGATTTGAGTTAAAATCAAATCTTAGCTCTCAAATTGAGACAAGTTCGCTCAAACTTAATAGGTTATCACTCATGGTTGTATTTGCCAAATGAATCTCTCATTGTGTATATGGCTTTTGAAGGCTACAAGGAAATAAAAAAAGCGTCAAAAATAGTAAATAGAGCCTGTTTCTTCCACAGCCAAACTAATCCAACTTAAAATCACTCGAACAACTTTTTGGATTCGCCAAGTACCTGCAAAAACTACTCAGCTTCTTCCCCGACGACCATAGTTAAATTGGCCTCAGCCCAACCAAATTATACTATCCAACATTCAGGCTATATCCCCAACTCTCTCGAGTATATTAAGATCTGTGTAATCCATAATCCATCCCTCAAAGAATAGGTTCTGTAATATAGTATATTTGCCTTTCCTCTCCACAAATCCCATCTTTAACGCACCTTTTAACATGTAGGGATGGAGGCCTTTTTATGGCGAGCCCCAGATTAATTGGTATATGTAGTTTTTGGGAGCTGAAAAATAATTATTCCTCTTCCATTCTTATAAAACGATTACAAGATAAATAGAGAGTAATGACTCCCATATTAGAAAAATAATAAGATCAGCCATAACTTCCCATACTAAAAGAAGGAAAAAAGAATTATGACATAACAATAATTCTAACTTCTATAAATAAAAAATACTGATAATAGAATATACTAAAAATAAAAACTTCCTAACAATCCAACAATCCCCTCAAGTTGGAGCATAGATACATGCAACTTGCTTACAAGGGGCTCAGCATTAGGCCTGAACAGTCCTTTGGTGTAGATATCTAAAATTTGTCGAGTAGTAAAGATACATGACATACAAATAACTCAATCAATTTTCTCTGGTTAATCTCCACAGGCTTTGTGCGATCATGTTTCTGGATTTTCTACAATGTCTATGGTTGTTTTATTGTCTCAATACAACATCGTTGGCATGCTTATTGGGATTTGCAGCTTTTCAAGAATTTTTTTCAAACATAACATCTAACATACTCCACTAGCCATAGCCCTATATTATGCCTCAGCACTACTCCTTGCAACCACATTTTGTTTCCTATTTCATCATATAACCTAGTTTTCCCAATATATGTTCAGTATCCAAAAGTTTATCTCCTGTTAATAACTGGGTCTGCCCAATCTGCATTAACGTACGCCTCTATGCTCTTTTGTGTAGTTTTCTGAAAGAATAAATCTTTACCTGGTCTACCTATTAGATATATGAGAGTTCTATTAACTATCTCAAGGTGTTTTTCATATGGCGAATGCATAAATTGACTTAACACTCACGGCAAAAACAATCTCTAACCGTGTATGTGATAAGTATATCAATTTCTCCACCGATTTTTTTATACCTAGTTGTATTCATTGGATCACCTTCAATCACATTTCCCAATTTTTAATTGGAAAAATTGGAATCAATTAAAGTGTCTGCAGGTTTACACCCACTCATCCCAGTTTCCTTGAGAAGATCAAGAACATACTTCCATTCTGAGACAATAATTTCTTTCTTTGATCGAGCAGCCTCATTGCCAAGAAAAAACATCAGAGATCCAAACTCCTTGGTTTCAAAAATAGATGATAGAGAATTCTTCAAACGCTTCATCTCAAATGCATTATTTCTGGTGAGAATAATATCATACCCATGATCAGTAAGGCTATCTTCTTATTGTTTGAATGTCTAAAAAATATTGTACGATCTCCTTATTTTTTAGTATACTCATGACTTTTAACAAACAGTGTAAATTTCTCAAACCATGCTCTCGATGACAACTTCAATATGCATAAAAATTTTTTAGTCTACATACCTTTGTGTCAAACTTCTCATTAAATTCCAGAGATGCATCCATATACACTTCTTTCTCCAAGTCTCTATTAAGAAAGACATACTTTAAATCCAATTGTTGTAGGGGCTAGCCAAGATTAGTTGTGATTGACAAAGAATCCTTACAGAGTTTAGTTTTACGACTGGATTGAATGTCTCTAAATAATCAATGGCATTGGTTGGAGTAAATCTCTAAGCAACCAATCGAAACTTGTTCTATTCTAGGGAGTCATCATAATTATAATTGATTGTAAGCACCTATTTGCATCTGTCAGTTATCTTTCCTCTTAAGTAGATCAATCAATTCCCATGTACCATTTTTTCAAAAGCTTTCATCTCTTCGAAAACAACCTCCTTTCACTTAGGGACTTTCAAAGCATCCTACACAGTACAAGGAATCTCCATATGCGATAATTGTGAGGTAAAAACACATAAAGTGGGCGAGGCTTTCATATGACACATATTGAGACAATGGACGTAGGGTGCAAGACCTTTCCCTATGGGAAGGCTAGACTTATTAAACTTGGGATTCAAATTAGGTTCATGTTCAATATTAGAAGACTCAGAATTCGAAGAAGAAGTGGATTCAACACGAGCTAAAGGATTAATGAGAATATTACCAAGGTTCGTGAATTTTGGGCAGTACAAAGGATTCATAGATCTTTTTTTATTTTAATATTTTTTTAGTTGCCCTCTGTCGTGAATAGATAATATCAAACGATACTACTATAGTTTTTTTTCATGTTCCTTCTTTGTTGTAAACACATGAGATAGCATTGTAGGAACTTTAACATCTAAAAGACTCAATGCACTCTCACCTATATAATATCGCTTGGGCTTTCAAGTTGAACAATCAAGGTTGAGGATATATTTTGGGAGTCTTCCGTTTGATGGAAATCCTGAAACTCGGTAGACAAATTTTGACTAGAGATCTTGAATTTAACAAACTCATAGCAGTGCATTTAGGGTAAATGTATCATATGTTATGAGTCAATTTAAACTGAGAAGAGTTGATGTTCATTGTAGAACTTTCTTAAACAACAAAAACATGTTTCAATTTGTGCATCCAACATAAAATTATAAAAAAAATAAAAATAAAAAAGTAATTTTGTCTGCATCAGAAAAATAGCAACAAAAATAATTCAAGTACATGGTAATTAACTGAAATCCAAGCATACCTAAGATAATAGTGGCACACTGTAGCAGCCTCATCCAAGTTATAACGAGGCAATACAACACGTGCATCTAACGGTACATCGGGAAGTTCTTGGCGTAACTTTCCAACAGCCGTTGAATGAGAAAAAGCTCCTACCATCAAGTCATCATGCAGCATCGATCTAAAAGCATTTACCTATACAAGGAAGACGGTAATTTGCAAGAGTCGATAAATGAAAAAGTATTGTTATAATGACAGACAAGCTTCAAATAATGTTAAGGAAGATTTACATACATGCCACACAATTCTTATGTATTTACATATTTAACACATAAACTTTAATATTTACATTAATACCACTTTAATTATGCATCAAAAAGTGTATTTCACTTTTAAAAAGTTAATGATAGTGATATTTTTTATGTGATAAGAAGGATTTGAGTGCTAGAAATGTAAAAATCAAAGTTTAGATGTTAGATAAGTAAATCCATAAGAATTGTGTGGTATGTATGTAAATGCCCTTAAAGGTAAACAAAGGTATGCACAACAATAATTTTGAGGAAAGCAACCGTGATACTGGACCATCTGTCATCTACTATCAACTGACAATGATAATTCCTAACAACCAATTATCACATATTAGTCCTTATTGTTTAAATAAGCTACAACTCTACTACAGTAGCCATTTCCAATGTTTTCTTCATTTAAGGAATTCGTATAGTGCTGGCAAATAGTGTTAATTATTTCCTACGCATAAAGGAATGTGGTAAGGTCACATTACCCTTTGTGTTAGATATTTTAGGAAATTGAATCAATTTCTGAGGTAATTTTTCCTATTTAAAGTCCTCCTATCTTATACTTTTTTAGGCTAATTCACCTTCATTGTACACTCAAATTTATTCATTTGAGGTTAATCTAGTCCTCGAAAAAGCTTAGATTCAAATCAACAAGCGACTAAGGGTATGTTTGGGGTGGTTGAAGCTTTTTAAACAGGATATTGCAAAACTATGGTGGAGAAAACAACTTCTTAGAAAGTTGCAGCAAGAATTATAAATGTAATTTTTTTCTAAAAAATCAAACAATAGTTTTTTTTCAGTCACAACACTTTAACATGTCAGGTTATAAGAAGTTGTTTCTCATCACAGAAATTTTATAAAGCAACAAGAAAACGAGTCTCACATATTAAATAGTTTGGACAGTTAAGCGCGTTACCACAAGTAATACATTATCCCGAAGGATAAGCATATCACTTAACAGTAGGCTCAACCACATAAACTAAGGAGTTTGTGACATCCGTTGGGTCTGCAAAACCTTTTATGTATGACCGACAAGTCCCTTACCTAATATAAGGATTAGATAAGGTTTATTTTACCTAGGTTCTAAGTTCCCTATAGAGGCAAACCCCTATAGTTAATTACATCTTAAATGACTGGGGTCACTTAAGAAGACTCTCGATTAAGATCAGTGGTTTTACCTTCCAAATTTCAAAGTTTATGTTTCCAAGATTGGACACGGGAAAATCAAACGGGAGTGGCTGAAATAGGAACAATTATTTTAAGGAATCCAAAGGAGCAAAGAGTAGGGGATATCACAGATCCAGGGATCTCCCAACAATCCTATTATTTGTTTTATGTCTTTTTAGAATTTAGGGCTTACATTCGCACGATATATGATCGTGCAAACAACCTAGAAAGATAAGAGGATTTACACTGTACCGGACGGTAACCTCGGAATCATAAAAGAGTTAGGACTTATAATTGCACAACATGGTTGTGCAAAAGCCTAAAGATAGGGTGAGGATCTACGTTGCGCTAAGCAAACCACCTCGAAGTCCTATAGCTTGTTATTTAAATTAAGAAAAATGTTTAGTTGACATGAACTTGTTTTGGTGTTACAAATCCATGTCGAAGTTGTTTTTTTGTGTGTCCTCGTCGTGTTGCCTCCGGTGTTTGCTCCAAACTCCCCGTCGTAGCATTTTCGGATTCGACGTTAATTTTAAAGGGCACATGCAATTGTTTAGTCAACGACCTACTGTCGGGTAACTCCTATAAAATCAATTACCGGTCTCCTATTCTAAGATATAGTGTGTAAAAGAAACAGTAGCAGGTACAAGTATAATGACGGAATTTAAGAAATGAACTAGCATGAATTGTATCAACAAAAGAAATACCACCTAGAAAACTCAGAAAGAGCAACAAATGACCCAGGACGAAAGAAAACTCGAGAAAATCGGCCAATGACTTACAACGGAAATCTCGAAGCAAAAATAGCAAATGATAACTCAAGGAATGTTGCTAAAAACACGGGAAGATCCCGGAAAAGAACCACGAGTGCTTTACCAAAAATTTCAATAAAATCCCATGAAAAATTCAAAGAAAGAAAACCGCAAGCACTCGGGTCGGGGCTAGACTCAAATATTATATATTTGTACTTGAGGAACGTCGAAGGCTACCATCGGTTACCCTGATGTATACAACCCGCCACTTAACTAAAAGGGTGTCCTACTAAACCTAACTTAGGAGGGTACTCTTTAGCCCGATACTGGTAATCAACAAGTGGACAACCAAGTTACAATATATTTAAAATTTATATTTTAGTATGCACATGGATTTCAGGCATACAAAAGAAAATTGTATCAATTTTATAGTAAAAATATTTTTTTATAAATATTGTATCTGTTCTTATCATATTTTGTTCATATTAGTTTTGAAAAATTACGATTGTCCACGAGTAGATTACGCTGTCTGGCGTAGGACCGCCAACAACATAAGAAGGTACGGATCCCCCGCTAGTCTTGTGTCGGTGAACGATATTATCATCCTACAGTTTATCAGCTCTCAGGATTGAGTCATGATGTCGTAGGAAGAAATATCATTATGCTCTACCACCGGCGTGTCTTTGTCATCATCGCCCTAAGCCCCAAAAAAGTAAAACCAACCTACTTGCGACATTGCTTAATGGTTTCATATATAGCAAAAAGCTATATATAGACACCTATATGTCAGACATAAGCACCGAAAACGGAACCAAGAAGCAAGGAAAAAAAGAATAAAAATGAGGATGAGAGAGGAGGAACTGATCCATCCAAAATATCGAAAAGACGAAGAGCGAATCAACCCTCAAAACTTGTAACGAAAAGATCTGAAAAGGAGGGCCCAAGATCCTTGAATCAATCCAAGAAGGATATCTTCTCAAATTTTATTCTCAAATTTTATAAATGGATCTAAGAAGTGTATCCCTTCCAAATTTTGTTTCGAACAGGTCGAAACGAGCCCGAATTAATGTGACAATTGTATACACGGCTCCAGCATCACTTATGTAATCACACACCCAAGCCTGAACTCAAATGTGACATTTAAGTTATCCAAACATTAATGTCAAACTTCCAAAAAAAACTCTTTCGTGGATGACAATTTTATGAGCTTTCAAATCCTTCATGAATCTGATTCATATTGGCTTTATGATTTCCCGAAATGAAGTTGTAAGAGCCTTTCATATTTCACAATCAAACAAAAGAGACAAAATTTTCAAACAGTCACTTTCTAAACTCTAAAATCTTGCATGTCACATCAAAATACCACTGCTAATAGCCTCAAAATAGCAACTCAAAATGTCTTACAAAAATATACTTAAAAGGCTCAAAAACTTCAGCACAAAAACCTCCAAAAATCGTGGTTAAACATTATCAAATAAAACCTCAAACTGCAGCTACCAACCCCCCAAAACCGCAGCCAAATACTACCAAACAAAGCCTCCAATTGTGGCTTGAAACTGCAGCCAAACACGCCTCAAAGCTGTCCCAAACATCTAAAAGATCATCTTCTGAAAAAAGAGCATTTGAATTCTTTAAGTAAGAAGAATTGAAGTATTTCACCTTGCAAACATTAAAGTCATTCAATTCCACCTTAAATCGAAAGTTTCCAATGAGATAAGAACCCAACACCACATAGAGGAACCCAAACATATGCTCTCGAGTAGGAGCAGTAGAAGGTGCCACCAACCACGCTCAATCACAAAGGAGCCACAGAAGAAGGCTCATGGCCAGAGGCAGCAAGGAGAGAGACAAGCCCAAACCAACCATGGCGGCACAAACCAAGGAACCACAACAAGAAGTCTCACGGCCAGGGGCAGCAAGGAGAGAGACAAGCCCAAACCAACCACGACACTAACCAAGGAACCACAACACAAAGGCTCACGGCCAGGGGCAGCAAAGAGAAAGCCAAGCCAAAATTCAACACCAAGGAGCCACAGGAGAAGGCTCACGGCCAGGGACAGCAGCACAGGAAAAACCACCATCCATATTCAACATAAAAGAGCCACATGAGAAGGCTCACGACCAGGGGCAATAAGGAGAAAGCCAAGCCCAAATTCAACACAAAAGAGCCACAGGAGAAGGCTCGCGGCCAGGGACAGCAGAGGGGAATTCAAGCCCAGGCCATTCACAAAGAATTCATAGACAAGGAATCGCGGCCAAAAGGGGGCTCACGGTTAGGAGCAGCAATAAGAAAGCCAAGCCCAAACCAACCACAACACAAACCCCAAGCCAAAAGCTCAAAAACTTAAAATATAATCAAGTTTAGTTGCTCATACATTTCAAACCAAGAAAGCAACAGCAAGGGCCAAAGCCAAACCAACAAAATCAGCCCTAAAAGGCTAAGAAATTTTTTTTTTTAATTTAATGTATTATGAATAGCGAATGCAGTAAAGAAACAACAAAACAATGACCCAAAGCAAAGCTTTCAAAGCTCCCAAAATTAAATTAAAAAAAATCACCAGCATATACTTCGAACAGGGCAACTATGGGAAGTTAAAACCGAGACATGCAAGTGGCCAAAACCAAGCAACTATTCAACTAATCCGAGCCCAGCAAAGGGGCCAAACCAAGAAGCCATACTACTAAACCAAACCCAACAAGGGGGGCCAAAACCAAGCAGCCATACAACTAAACCAAGCCCACCAAAGGGGCCAAAACAGAGCCACCAAAAATCAGATTCCACAAAGCCTTAAAACCCAAAATTTGCACCCAGCATATATTTTGAATAAGAACATGTAATAGAAAAAAAAATAAGTATAAATGAATTCCTAAAGCCAACATGTCTCAGCATTGAAACTAATTCCAGCATCTACTTGAACAGGAGCAACAACAAAGAATTTCAACATTACATTTCTAGCATATATTCCAAATAAACAACTATCATCACATAGCAACAACCGGAATCTTCCAAAATTCTATCTATCATGCATTTTTTTACAGAAAAGGAGGAAGTATCTGTGTTATGCTCCATCTTTACTGTTTCTAGAAACTATCCATGCAGATCTTAAAACAAGCCTAAACTTTACTTTCACATGCTTTAAAAGGGAAAAGAAGTACTTTCAGATGCAAATCTGAATGATGCAGATTAGAGGGGAGAAGAGAAATACCTCTTAATGCAGACTTAAGCAAAACTCTAGAATAAATTTAAGAAAATGCTTCCTATAAAAATTTTTCTCCCAAAACCTTCGAGATAGCAGCGTCCAACGAACACCCCAGCACACAAGGACCTAGCCGAGAAGGAAATTCGGCAGAGCCTTCTTCTCCTAAAAGCCTCGAACAGCAACTAGCGAAAACCTCAGCCTTCCTTTCTCTCAGAAAATTTTCAACAACCCAGAAAAGTACCCTAAGAAGCCCTTTTATAGGCAGAGATGAGAGGGGGACAGCCACCTACCATGATTTTGTGGTCGAATAAAACAACGGGGAAGGAACCGCCGCAATAAAGAAGGAGAAAGTAAAGCCTCGAGAAGAAGAAGGGTCGGCCAACCCATCCCTGCGATTGGAGAGTCGAGAGGTTGAGCGGCCACACGAGGAAGGAGAAGAGTCGAGAGAAGGGGGAGATCGTCGCGTGGATGAGTTACGGGATTTAGGGCTTAAGAGGGGGCGAGCCGAGCAAGTCACGACCGAGATGACACGAGAGTCACGCACGCGAGTAGGGATTAAGTAGGGTTTAGAATTATAAATGTCATTATAATTAATGATATAAATGTAAAAACAATTAACATTTTTAAAATAATATTTTATTCATACATTTTTATTCGTGTGTCATATCATAACAAAATGAATGTCCTTTTTAGGTAATTCTGACGTTCCAGAGGCGTTGGCAAGGTCTGTTTTGTCGTCGGAGGTCGTTTTAAGGAATTCATCGATTTGCGTGCAATTTTCTCGTGTGCGAAATTATGGCAATATGGGTGTCTTTCCTAACTAAAATTGGTGTCTCGGACGCGTTGGCACAGTCCATTTCGTCATCGAAAGTTGTCCGGATAAGTTCGTATTTTCACCCATCTTTTAAGCTCAATTTTAGTTTGATCTTGTGCAACTTAGTGAATTTTGTGCATTTTGTGTGTGTGTGATGATAAAGTCCTGAAGAGGTTTTCCTAAGACTTGAGATCTTATTGAGAACTTCTCTTTGAGTCTCCAAATGATAGTCATTAACAACTCAACCATACAACAATGATTTTGAGATCATCAATGCAAGACATCACAAGAGAAATAGGAATTGGCTGGAATTTCTAAGGGGATAGATTCTAATATTAGTATTCTAAGATAATCAATAGGAACCCCTAGAGCTAGATCCTAAGATCCTAAGCAAAAGAGTAATGACCTCAAAATGAGGTAAACACCAGTCTGAAACGCTGAGGAGGTAGAAAATTATCCCAAACATACCCTGAAAGTGAAAGGGTTTAAACTGCCCTCGACACGGAAATCGCAAAGATTTAAGAAACATAAAACCTTAAGTCTTCCCAAAACTAAGGGGTTCTTGCTTTCTTAAAAAGGAATGCAGCGAAAAGAAAATATTGTGTATTGAAAAGTAAATATAATTGTTTGGATGAATACACTAGAAATGACTATTTTTTTTTTGGAAGAGCGCACTATAAATATTATGTAAAATTTAATGGCGACTGATAATAACAAATAAACAAAATAAAGGTGGAATCCAAAAAATACCGTTACTAAATAATTTGGAAGGCACGCGAAAAATGAAGAATGAAGAAAAACATTAATAAAACAAACTCGAAGTCTTTGAAATAGGACAACTAAAGATAATAATATTTATTTTATTAGTGGCAATTGTAAGATTCAAAGATAACATAGGAGTTTAAAAAATATATATTAATCTCTTATAAAAAATGACAGCTAAAAATTGATAAAGGAATAAATTGATAAAGCCCTTAAAAAGTTCATACCTAACAATAATAAAATGAAGTGTTCAGCTGATTCATCACAAAATATGACTAAAAATTGGTGAATAAATAAAGGAATAAAATGGACAAACAATTAATATATTTAATTCTTCTTAGTGGGTTATCCCGGAGTAAATTAAGGCCACTTTTTAGAGAATTCATTCAGAAAAAATAAAAATAAAAAAACTTTTGCCCATATAAATGCAATTTTTATATGCAAGATTTCTATATTTAGATCTGTCATATTTGATGTTATTCTATTATGAATGATCAAACTCATTTCGATTTTACTTTTAATTTTTAACGTCTAGACTTACAAATATGTGTAAAATCCAAATATAACAAATGTGAAAAAAACAGAAGAAATACGGGCGGAATCTAAAAAAAATCACATTAGTAAGTAATTTGGATGGCACACACAGGGAAAAACATTAACAAAAAGGACTTGAAATGTTTGAAATGGGAAATTTATGACAATAATATTTATCTTATTAGTGGCAAATGTAACATTCAAAAATATATTAATCCAATAAAAAAAAATGATAGCAACCCAATTAATTTGCTAAAGCTCTTAAATAAATCAAAACCCTACTGTAATTAAACAAAATGTTTGGTTGACTGATCACCAAATATGCCTGATGACGGGTAATTAACACGCAGATAATAAAAAAGCCAAATAATTAATATATTTAATTCTTCATAGTGAGTGATCCCGAGTGAGTTAAGGGCACTTGTTAAGAGGTCCTTCAGAAAAAAAATGTTAAAAAAAACCTTTTGCCTCGTGTAAATACAATGTTTATATGCAAGATCAATTTATTCAGAATACTCATATTGGATATTATTCTATGATGAATAATCAAACTCCTTCGGTATTATTTTAAATTTTTTATTTCAAGATTTACATATAATTTCTGTAAAATCAAAAGTGATGTCATTTTAGAGCTCCTAAAAACTGTTTAGGAAGGCGATTTAGCAAGGAAGTGGTTGTGGGATAGCAAGGAAGTGAAAATATAAGATATCGACAATGTTTGGAAGGGGATAGAGGCGTTCAGCAGCTGTCCGGGCTGAAAACAGCAAAGAGAACCACAAAACGCAAGTTCCGATTAGGCACAGTAGCCAAGGAGAATCCACCACCAATTCTTGAGCAAGATACAGACACACCAATAGCAAAAAATTGAAAATACACCACTCATAAGAACATAAATCAAAAAATAAAATCTCCAAAACACAAAAAGTAATAACCAAAGCAGCAAAATACAACAAATAAATAATCTCCTAAAAGAAAATAATCCAAATTAAAGATAAAGAAATAGAAAAAAAATAGAAAAAGAAGAACAAATATTGCTAAAATTGATAATAAGGCAGACGTCTGACTATTAGCCAACCCCCAGCAGAATTGTAGGATTTTCCCGCACTTGTATCATTCTGT
>NW_018164973.1:53557-99997 GCF_001263595.1 Phalaenopsis equestris | reverse complement strand
AATTGTAGGATTTTCCCGCACTTGTATCATTCTGTTGGGCTAAGAGAGGCTTCTTCTTTTTTTCTAGAAACACCCAAATATCTTTATTTGATATTTTTTTCCCACAAAACACCTGAGGAGATTTCCAAGATAGTGGTTTATCACTTCTATTTGGTCACTTGTCTAGGAATACACTGCTTACTCCATAGGGTCTTCCAAAAATAGCTCAAAAATTTCTCATCTCTATTTGAGGTGATAACATACTGGACCTCCCTCAGTAGTGGTAACTTAGGAGGTTCATTGTACATAAAATCCTGAATCATTTTAGCAAGAGCTACATTGTAGTTGGTATCAACTCCTCAAATTCATTGCCCTCTTAGATAACCAATGACAGTCTTGTTGGTACTCCTTTGTAGGCCTAAAAAAAGATTGTTCATGACACAATATCTTCAAACTTTGTATGAACACTCGTTACCTCAAATTCTGTCCAACGAAAGTGTGCAATTTGATTCCATCTTGGTGAAAGAATGTGTTATTGTAGACATCATGATATGTGCAACAATCGTACTGCTAAGGACAACCTAATAGAATGTGACATACATCCATAGGGACCCACGTCGCACCACACTTGCTACTGAAAATTCTCGGCAATATAAGGGAAGGTATTTGAGTTGCATCTCTCTTTACATCTTCGATCAGATAGTGATTTTATTCTTTTCTCATAATGGCATAGGCGCATTAATTTTTTCATCACAGAAACACACTCTTTTTTAACTTAATCACAACTAGTTTTACTTTTCTGTCAGGCGGAACATCCTCGAATTCAAAAACACATTCCACTGTATGGATGACGTGGGTCCCCTCCCACGTTCCAGCTGCCTAGACGGACCGGTGCGTGGGTGTTCCCCTCCCACGTTCCAGCTGCCTAGACGGACCGGTCCATGCATGGGAGAGCCGACCGGCTTCCCCACATGGGTTTGGTGCCCCTACATATTTTGCTCTTGTGTTTTAAGTTTTCAATTTTCGAATGTTTTCTGTTGAAACAACCGTCAGCGTCACCAATTCTCCCTTCTAATGTTGTATCCAAGGGAAAGTAGTGCTCAAGCTGTATCTGAGGTGATGACTATCCTCAATTTCCCCTTCTGTCTCATCCTTCTCTCCTTTGTCGCTGTGCCTGTTGTAGATGCCCGAAAATAACCCTTAGTTGTTTTTCCAAAATTCCACTTTTTTGCCACCTTCCATATCATCTTCCACATATCGCTGCCTCCCAATCCCTGGTTCCCACCTACTAAAGCCTCTCCTAATCTAGCAATTGTCCTTCCTTCACCACTTCTATCTACCCTGGCTGCCCCCAGCCAGCCCTATCTTGTCGCAACCCCTTCCCCCATCACTATCGTTGTCTAAGAATATCCAATTTGCTGATCTCGGATCCGTCAGCCCCTTACCGTCCCTAACCATTCCTCTGCCAACCATCGATCGCCCTTCCACCCTACCTAACCAACCACCACCCATTTGGGATACAACCCTAGTTGTGTTTGTGTCGAGTATGTTGCTATTTCTATTTCCGTTTTAGTGATTGTGTTTTCCTATTTTGAATTCAACAATAATATTTGGTTCTTATCATGGTTTGGGCTAACTCCTCTGGTTTCAATAGAGCTACTCAATGATCTTGTTTGAATCCATGCGCTGTCAAAGTTTGTCAAGTCAATCGTCACTCCAAAATCCTTGCTTATCTAATATTCTATGTCAAATCAACAACCATTGGTTCTTCATCACTGAAAACTTCTTTGTGTTAAAGGTTTTCATCTCCTTCATGTGAGTGACACTGTTATTGTTGTGCGCGGCTTTCTCATGTTATCTTCCTTCAAAATCAGCTAACCTCCAATGCATTTGGAGGATTTTCTGCTATGTGTCCTCCATGGTGAGCTCCTGAACTCCTCATTGAGAATTTCTCCTTAACGGCATGACGTCTTGTTCTTCTAATTAAAATTTTGTTTAAAAAGTAATTATGGTTTAGGGTTAGGGTTAGAGTTAGGTGGATGATGTGGAGAAATTTTTTATTTTTATCTTTTTTTATTTTATTTTATTTTCTTTTTATTTTTTTGAGGGAGTATTAGGTTAGGTTGTGCGAAATTTTGGTTTGGGAGTAAAGGAAGATAAATTCCTAAGCATTTAGAGTTGCTCTGATACCACATGACATTTTTCAGGGCTCCTAGAAAGTATTTAGGAAGAGGATGTAGCAGGAAAGTGACTATGGAATTAAGGAAGTGAAAATATGGGATATCAACAACATTTGGAAGGGGATAGATGACGTTAAGGTTGTCCAAGCTGAAAACAATGAAGAGAACCATGAAATGCTGGTTCGGGCAAGACATGATTGCCAAGGGGAATCAAAAACCTGTTCCTGAGTAAGATGCATACTCCACTTGTAAAAAAAATGATACAGCACTTCAAAGAGCAAAAATTTAAGAATAAAATCTCTAAAACAAAAAAAAAAATAATAGATAAAGCCTCAAAACATCAAAATAAAACATAAAAATAATTTCCTAAAAGGACATAACCCTTTAGGAAAGGAAAAACATATTACTGAAATTGAAAACCAGCGAGCGCGCGACTATTCGCACCCACCCCCTCACGCAGCGGTATTTTCGCGCACCAGCGTAAAAAAGCCTTGCATTCTGTTTACAAGACGCCCAAAATACAGCTAGCCATATCGTCCCCTAAATCTCATCAAATCAATCATTACTTGGCACCTCAATACTAAGCTACTAGATTCCCCAAAAGTACTCAACAAACAACTAGGGTTTCTCACTAAAAGAACTTGCCAAAGGTATTCATCTTCAATATGGAGTTCTCTGAAAATTTTTAACTAACAATCAACCAAAGTCAAATTCATTCCCTCACAAATAAATTCACATCAAAGTTCTACCCCATGGTCAAGCGTTGATGCCACCAACAAGGATGTCTTATAAACATAAGTGCAACTTCTGACTTCATAACAAAGCATGACTTTGGAGTAGGGAATTGGTTTTGGACAGTCAACTTCTTAAAAGCTACGCAAAGAAGTATGACTCACAAGCAACACGTCAAGTACAAAAAAAAAATAGCTCGAAGACCTAATTTTGCATTATCAATGCATGAAGCTTAGAATTAAAAAAAAAAAATTTATCATTGCATTTAGATATTCATTACATCAAGTTCAAAGCAACTTATATTTGTGTTGTTTGGCATTTCTCTTTTGAAGAGGTGCAAGTAAAAAAGCTTTGGAAGAAAATACAAATTAGAATTTCCATTTTCGAGAGAGATTTTATTGGGAAAAAAAAAATTGGAACTCACCATACAGTGAAATCGAAGCTCCCTCGAAATGAAAATAGGATTGGTGGTCGAGAGTGACCTTAGAAAGAATATAAAAAATCCGTAATGTTTTGCATATAGTTGAGCACAAGAAACTTAGCAGAGCATCTAGTTGTCAACTAGGCAAGGCTTCTAATTGAATGAGGAGATCTAGGTAAAGTTGGTCAGAGACTTCAAACTTCAATTCTTCTAAGCAAAGACCTTCATTTAGCCTGCATTGTTGCCTTCGTAGCCTCTATGCCGACTTGTTAATTTTTTGCCTCCTTGATGGACTCAATCTCTCAGCTACCAGCACCGTTGATTCCCCTCAAAAGACTTCATTATGAAGCGCTCATCTCAAAGTTTCAATCCTTTTAGTAGAAACTTGAAGTTCTTCCTTGATGGAAAAAGCAGTGGTGAGTTTGGAGTCAACAACTGCACACCACCAGCACAAAAGAGTACAGCATTCGAAGCCGGTTGGTTCTGCCAACGACTTCAGCATCATTAAGGACTTCAGCATCATTAACAGGCAAGTTGGACTATATCAACTCTCCAACATTCCCAATTTATTCATTCGTAGGTTGAGTGACATCAAAGAACTTGGAACCTTTCTCGTTGAAGTCGGCCAAAACATCAGAAAGTTAGATATCAACTAGAATACTAGATACTTTGAGGAATGTTAAACTAAAAAGTCGCAATGAACTTAGTCAACTAGAATACTAGATACTTACTCTGAGGAATGTTAAACTAAAAAGTCGCAATGAACTTAGTGATCTCTGCTATAAAAGAGGACTCTGGATTGTAAAATTCTACATTCAATCCTACTGTTGAAGTTGGAGTGAATTCCAAGGCTCCTTCCAGGACTACTGGTAGACTGTCGATTCTTCAATAACAATCACTGCACCACCGAAAGCCATCCTAACAAAATCCAACATAGTCCAACAGGCTTCCAAAGCAACCACCTAGCATTAAGGAGGATCCAGCTCCTCCAAAACTTCGTCATCTTCTTTAATCTTCAACTTCTTTAGCGAAAACATTTCCGTAAAGGAGGGGCCCTAAGCAAGCAGTGAAGCTCTTTGCTTCTTAGCCTTCACTTGCTTCCTTATAAGCTCATCCGCAACAGCAAAGCTTTAAAACATTAAAAATTCTTAATCTTTAAAGAGGATAAACGCTAGCAATTTCAAAGAAAGAACAAAAGACTAGAGCACGAGAAGCAAAACTTTGTAAGTACTACTGTTGAAGATCTTGGTCCTATGCAGAGCCAACATTCCAAATCAAGTATTGAGTCACAAAAACTATATAGAGCATTCAATGTAGACCCATATTATCTCAGTCAGGTTAATCAAGTCATTATCTGAACTTGAAATGAACAGGGATCAAGAGGTTGAATTTGAACCATCTTAAACAATCTACAACTTGAAATTTGCCAAGCTTTAATTCACCTAAAGCCTATCAATAAATGGCCCAAGAATTAGCCCTTAATCAATCATCAATACTAAGCTACTAAACCCTCCAAATGTACTAAACAGCTGACTAGAAATTCTCGCCCAATCAAACTTGCCAAAGGTACTCACCCTTAACATGAACATCAACCAAATTCCACAACTAGCAGTCCACTACAAGACAACTCGTCAACTACATAGCAAGCTACAACGAGTTAAAATTGTGTAAATATTTTGCAGCAATATATGTTACTTCATGTATGGATGCTTGTTTATGGTTTGACCAAAATTTAATTTAAAATATCAGAAATTAATGAAGTCAAAACTATGTAGCCAATTGTCTAATGAAAACATTCGTGCTCACCCAAATTGGTGTTACTCAGTTAATATTGTTCACCAAGCAAGTTCCGCAACACCTTCATGTTAGCCATATTGTTCACCTACAGATAATAATTGTCGCTTCCGAGCTTTAGGTTGGCAGGTTTGGTAAATAAACCTCAAATTCATATATCTAGCCCATTTTAATCTTCGAAAAAAACATCTGGACAAGAAAAAAAAGGACCTCACGAGTCTAGTCCTATTTGATAGAAGTTTTTTACTATGTGCAAGTACTTCTTTCAGGCAAGGGAATAATACTTCCAGCTATTGTAGTTTACATGCTAAGCCAAAGTTAAACAAAATAAGCCGGGATAACAATGTCATTCTAGTTGATTGGAAAAAGGAAACATAATATATTGAAGGGCCATTTACATACATACCAAACAATTCTTATGCATTTACATATCTTACACCTAAATTTTCATTTTTACATCCATAAGACTATAATCTTTAAAATCAAATAAAAAATACGACTTCTATCAGTTTTCTTACAAGTAAAGTACATAGGTTCATGACACCAAAGTGTCATAAATGTAAATATCAAACCTTTGGTGTTAGATACGTAAATACAAAGGAATTGTGTGGTATGTATGTAAATTTCCCTATATTGAATACACTAAGGACTATATATTGGAATACTCGCTTCATAATCCGAGACAATGTGCAGGTAAGCATAAAAAAGAAACTCAGAAATCGGAATGAGCAATGATCTAACAAAATTGTATAAATCACGATACTGACCGTGGAAAGTTCCTTGGCATGAATTGGTCGTGTTGATCGAACGGTTACAGGCTCTTCGTATTCACTGAATGTGAACCAGTTGTTATACTGCAGAAGGCAAGAGATATAAGTCGCAGTGATTCTTGTACCAGAATTACAGGAGCGAAAAAAGAAAGGACGTTAAATAAGTATCAAATGTGCTCTCCCTGCCTGATCAATAGCGAATAAAACAGGAACATCTTTCACCAGGGACAGCTCTTTCCTCAAACGAACCACTATACCAACTGAAGCATGTGTATAAGCAATCCCGGTTTGAATAAGATCAAATAATGTTGAACCCTCCGGCATTTCCATGGAATCAACTCCTTTCATCATTCCAACACCGGCACCCTCTCCCAAGGTGATGGGATCAAAAATTTGACAGGGTAAGTGTTGTAAACGAGCTTCGTTAAATTTCAGAAAATCCTGGGAGCACAACATAATTAAAAGAAAACAATGGTGCATTTGTAGGAAATTCTAACACTGCCAAGTCACGTATAGTAAAATATTAATAATTCATTAGTTATCATAATCAAGCCTTGGAGCTTAGTAAGTTAAAGATTAAAAAAAAAGCATAGCAATTAATTCCCTCTTAGCATTTTTCTCTCAAAGCGTAAAATTCTAAGGGTCATGGCATTCAAACGAGAGAAAATGATAAATAACTTGTGATCTCTTTGATTTTAGAAAAGCTGAATAGAGATATCTCCATAACAGTTCTAAGTCTGACTGTAGAACTAGAAACTCTAAAACTGAAGTTCCCAACCAATATCTTAAAAAAATAATAAGAACTAAAATAATTATATCTGCGGCTAATAAAAATCCTAAATAACACGGCCCATTATATTAAACAATTGAAGAAGGCCTGAAAAAAAAAATACTAAGAAGAGAAATATTAACAGTGGTCTGCTGGCTGTTGCAGAAATTGCTTGCAGAAAAATATAGCTGATCCAAATATTACACATGAACAAGTTGATGTTTTCAGAGCGGAACGAATCATCAACCTAGTGTTGCTAACCCCAAAAAGTGATAGTTGCTAACAGCAACAGCAGCCAATGAGGCATGCACGAAGAGATTAGGGAGGGGTGGGTTTTAATGGTAAATATGTAGTAGGATTGACATTAGCGAAAATGATATCACATTTAATTAGATTTTTTTTTAACAAATCACAAGAAAAATGTGCCTTATACCCAAATAATGGTATGTCACGATCACTAAGTTGCAAAAAAAGTGTCAATTAATTTCTATTTCGAGCATAAAAATCACTCTGAAAATCAGAATATATCTACTCAAGGATAAACATAACAAAAACTTAAAACATGAGTAAGAACCATTACAAAAGCAAACATGCAAACAATAAACTCGCATTCATGGCAAAATAAAAGCTGCAGTAAACATTTCTAGGGATCTATTCTGTACCGATGTATGCAAATGTTGAGTATTAAAAAGTACGTAAAAATAGTTGTGTTTGTACATAAAAGTTATGTTATTATATGGATTTTATGGTGTTTTTGTTTTCTGTTGTGCATGAAATTTACAGGGCAACGGGTCGGAAAGAAAATAGAAAAAGTTATATAGCATAACCTAGGCGCCACTGTAGCAGAGCGTAGGTCCCACCATAGCAGAGCCCAGGTGCCAAGTTATAGAGCCTAGACGCCCTGTCCAGCGCTGCAGCGCTATGTTGCAGAGCCTAGGCATCATGAAGAGATCTCCTAAAATTAATTTTCCCAAGAGACCAGAGCCTAGGCGCCCAAACCCAAAGCAAAGACGCCAGAATAAAAGATCAGAAGATAGAGAGCCCAAAGCCTAAACACCAAAATCCAATGGAATGGTACCCAAGCACAGAGCCTAGGTGTCCAATTGCAGAGCCGCGATGTCCCCGACAGAAATAGTTATATATGTTGAATTTCAAGTATTTGAGGAATGAATGGTTGGGAGTGTGGGTATTACTTAAAGGGAACACTAGAGAGTGTTTAAGGAGTTAAGCAGCCATTAAAGAGGGTCTAGAGTATGTAGGGAGTGAGTGAATCAATTTAGTGTGTGAGTGAGAATTTTTCTTGGCTTGGTGAAGCAAGGAGAAGAAATTTGAGGGAGGAACTTGAAAACTGTGGAATCCTAAGTTCTTTCATTTAATTATCTCTTTTCTTTGTTTAAATCTTGTAAAATATTGTACTAAATGAATTTGTTTTTCTGCATGTTTTATGAAATTATGTTTGACTAAGTTATTTTTCTCTTATGATTTTCTAGTTAGTACATAGAATGATGCAATTATGACCTTTCATGTAAATCTTGTGAAAAGCTTGTTTGTAAAATTCTCCAACTTCATTTAGCATTAAGTAGTGATCACACTTACACTTAAAACCTAATGTAGAAATAATGATATCAAAAGAGTCTATTTTTACACATGGAGGGAACACAACTAAAAATCAGAGGGATAGACATATGATCCCTAAACCTTAGCAATCTAATAGGGAAATGAAAAAAACCAATTTTTGAAATCTCTTTGAGCATATAGACATATTGCCTTAGAGTTTTAAAAATTAGGATTTTCACAATGTCAGAAGAGGCTTTAAATCACTTATGCTCTTGATTGACAATTATTGATCAATGAAACCTTAGCACAAAATTCTATATTACATATTAAAAATTCATAGGATATGTTTGTATATTGAAAACCTTAATCAAATTCAAGAAAAATCAAAATCACATTTCAAAGTTTTTATTTGAATAGATATTAGGATTTGAAAGATAGTGCTTAACTAAAATTCAGAATTTACCTTGGATCCTTAGGGAACTTTCTTGAACTTAATCCATTGTACAGCTAACATGACACATGCACTTGCATTAGCCCGTGCAAAATTGGGTCAGCTAACATACAATATGTATACAACAAACATGGTTATATATATCTTAATTACAGGCACATACCAAAAGTTGGCTCTATAAAAAGTTAACAGATAAGACTTCAAAGCCAAAATTCATGAATTATCAGTGATGAAATCCTGTACCATAGAGCAAAGGGACTAATGTTATTTAGTAAACAATCCAATAGATTAAATACATCTAAATTGTGCATTCGAAGAAGGGTATAAGTCAATAAGATTTTCAATAATGTTAATACGCACCAACTTTCATAGAAAACTTTTTTCAGAAAATGAAAATATTTGTATGACACTTCATAAGCCAAGAATACCTGTAGGATTTTTGCAGCCTGTACAGGAGTGTCCCAAAGATCACTATAGGGATTTCTGTAAAAGAATCCCCCATGCGTCCATTCTTTACCTCTAGGAACATACAACACTAGCCATCCGTCGCTGCGTGCCCAGTGTACAAGCATAGCAAGTGTTATGCTCTTTCCACAACTAACTGGGCCATCCAAAATTATTTGCTTCTTAATATTTGCATCTGCAAATGTTGGCTCAAATAAATATTACAATCTTTCAAATACAATGATGTTGAATATTTCAAAGCTGTTAAATATAAAATTTTCACCAAAAACTACTTTCTTTATTACATATCATATACCTTCCATGTATATCTTAAATGCAAAATGTAAACTATCAAATAAGCTCTTACTAAACCTTCTAAATAATGTGGTGGTCGGTCGAGAAGTAAAGAAGCCCTTTTACTTGTGTTACATTTCTTTTCACATATATGAATATTTCAAAATAAGGTTTAGTAAGTGGTTGTTTGATAATTTTATCTTCAAGCATTTATAGTTGTTAAATATGGCTCCAAATTAAATAAAAACTTCATAATTGATTTCATTTTTGTATATTGTGATCATGCTATTATCTTTTACTTAATGTGCATGCACCTGCCTTTTATCAAGATGGTTGAAGTCTGCAAAATATGTTTAGATTGCTCATAAATTTGATTATTATTCTAACATCAACTGTGTGTATTGTTTTACTCTAGCTCGTGGCCATCTAGAAAGAATAGGAATTTGCCGAGGGGTATCTTTGGCATGAAAAGCGACAACCTACTAAGAGATGCATTAATTTTTATGAAATCTCGCAATAATCATTTAGTTGATTATGATAACGATATAATACTTATAACAATAATACGTGTGTATGTATATTTAATAACATCAAAAGATATGGTACTTATGAATGTTTGAATTTTTCTTCACCTTTTATGGTAAGGGGAAAGAATATTCGGGCTAAATTCTGTGTGCTCATTCCTTTCTTCACTCTCAGGCCACTCAAAAGGATAGTTCCAAAATGGAATCACGAATTTTGATGTGTTTAATAGTAAATTAGCCTTCCAATTCCATGCATTTTTGTAATATAGTAATCTCTATATTATCTTGGACAACGCTCACAGAAATAATGAAACATAACCATAAATAAAAATACAAATGTGAGCCGGCACGGCAATAAAAATGACAGCGCAAAACCTACATTTGCAATCTATGATATTTTCTCAGAACAATCGAGTTGCATGTTTAACCAAGCAGCTGTTCCAAATCTTGCCAAATTTTGATTTATGAGAAAACAACTCCATGGTATAATTTGCACAAAAGAATGTAATCATATTAAACAAAAAAGATGTTCCAAGCCCACTTGGAGTGAACAATTAAAGTTATATTTTCACTTTGTAACTAAATTTTGGGCACCTTAAACTTTCCCATTTTGTCTAACCCTCAAATTGCCAAAAAACACAGTACCAGCTATTTACTGTATTGCCCAAAGCCCTGGTTTAGGTTATGCCTTGTGACTCCAAAAGATCAAACTACATAAAAAATTGTCTTTTCAATCATAAATGTGTATATATGTATGTCTGTGAGGGAGATTTTCAGAAGTTAAAAGCAGAGATAATTTAGCTCCAGCATGAATAGCAACAATTCAGTAATTTTTTTGCAGAAGCATGACATTTGTTCATGATGCGACAAAAGAATATAGAAATAAATTTTAAACATGGAAAACCGTTAGACCTTGTAACCAAAAAAAAAAAAAGATTCAATTAGTTGACTGTACATTCAGGAACATTTAAATTAAAGCATTTTAAGAAATATTAGAACCACAAGAAACATTTTGTAATTTTAAAAAGAGAAATGAGACATAAAAACTTTCACATTAAGGATTCCAGAGTGTCATGATAGTTTCATATTCAGTGGAGTTACTAAAAAGGAAATCACTAAATATTATAATGCCACAACTTTTGTTCCATTATCTTCTTTCCACAACATAACAGAAAACTAAGAGGTTATTTGGTTGGAGGACCTTTAAGTGTATTGCATTTCAAATACAAGGGCTTTATATTTTTTAATATTTAGTTGAGAGTAGAAAAAAATCTAAAATAAATAATTGACGATTTTTTAAAGTTAACCCATTATTCACTTTTTGTGTATTTGAAATTCGCCCAATTTAAGCAAGCTCAAAATAAAGCACACATTCGTGCAAAGCCTCACGCAAAGTCTCCTAACCACACCTAGTGACACTCGTTTGAAGCCTCCAATGTCGTCCTATAACAGCTCAGTCAGTATGCATGTGAAGCCTCTACCCTACAAAACCCCTAACTATTGCAGTGCCTCATTCATCCCTCCGTCTTTGTGCCATAGGTTAATTTAATTTTTATTTTTATCTTAAATTCTATTTGTTCTAAGAAAACACAAAAAAATGATCTACTGAACTCCAAATATGCTGCATTTATAATATCTTAATTCTAAATACTTCCACCAAACAGCCAAAAAAGAAACGTTCAATTCCAGAGAAAACTAAAGCAAGTCTTCAATGCATGTTCTCACTTCTACATACTAGTTCATCCAAAAATATGGAGAGAAAAAAAAAATTGCCTTGTCAAGTAATACAAATTTACATGACCCAACATAACCTAATCGTTGGGAGTTTGGGTTACCATCATATAGATCATGAGTTTGAGGCCTTGAGTATTTGGACGTATTCGAGTTTGAGATTAAATTCACAAAAACAAACAATACAAAATCTAAAATCATCCAAAATGCAGCGAGTCAAAGTAAAAATACGGTGCAATTGTCTGAAGACTGATAAAGAAATCAACTAATCAAAACCAGCAGACATTTGAGGAAATTAAGCATAAAAAGCTCACTTTTCTTACTAGGCCGCAGCAGCGGGTTGGAGATACGCCGGAAATTATCACGTAAATCTAAGAAACTCTGTCGCACCATCACAGCACAGCGCCGCGTCTCCTCAAACTCCTTCTTCATCCCCGCTGGTAAACCCTCCGGAAGCATCGCATTCCATTCCTCTAAACTAATCAACAAAACCAAATAAATTAAAATTAAAATCAAAACCAAACAGCAACAAGTAATCAATCAATCAAGCAAGCAAGCAAAAATGTAGCCAAATCAGCTGAATGCTACCTGAAATCGACATATGTGTTAGCTTGCTTGCGGGTTAGTGGATTAAAGGATTCGGTGACGCTGAAGAGAGGACGGCCGCCAGGTCCGACGTCGAGGGCAGGATCGTAAGTGAAGGGCAGCGGATCAGTGGGAAGTTCAAAAGAAGCGTTCATATCTTCTGTGGAAGAGGAATCAACAGCAGCTTCATCACCTCCTCCAGTTCGAGGTCCTTTCACCATAACCTTTCCCTTTTTGGAGGTGGCCTTGGGGGTCTTCGCCCTCGCATAGGTGCGAGATGCGACGGCGAAAATCGTTGGCGGAGGTGGAAGGAGTGAAGAGCTTCGACGGATAGCCGCCACGGCGGCTCCGGCGGGCCGGATAAAGGAGCCCAGCATTGGAAGAGTTGAAGGCCAGTTATGAGGTTCGGGGGAAGAGCGAGGTGCAGCCGGAAAAGCAAAGCCGATTCATTTGATTGGACCGTTTGGGCGTTTTGGGGCAGCTTATAACTGCGGCAGCGTTGGTTTTGCATGTTTTTGAAAATATTATTTGTCTTATTTGAATTTTTTATATTAAATATAGGCCGCGAGCAGGAAAAGTTGCTTATCTTTAAATGCACAAGGTGCCCCAAAGCAGCTTATAACTGCGGCGACTGGGCAGCTTATAACTGCGGCAGCGGTGATTTGCATGTTTTTGAAAATATTATTTGTCTTATTTAAATTTTTTATATTAAATATAGGCCGCGAGCAGGATAAGTTGCTTATCTTTAAATGCACAAGGTGCCCCAAACAATTCTAAATTATTTTTAAATTTTAATTGCCGTTTAATGATAATTATTTGTTTTATCTTTCTTAAATGATTTAAGGGAACATTTCTTTTTTTTATTATTATTAAATAAATTTTCTATATACTATCTAACTTGAAGGTAAGAGCTATTTATTTATCAAACATACTAATGTGAATGTAAAATATTAAAAATTTATCCAATATTTTATGATGGCATTTTCTTTTGTTTACACGACAAAATAATAAATATCGACTATCACTAATCAGGTGATCAACTGACCAGCATTATGTTAAAAAAATGAATATTTAAAATTAATGATAAAACATGATCATCAACCCTCTACAAACATATCTTATTCAATCAATTTGTGCATAGAGATAAAATTAACATTTGGTTAACTACGAATGATTTAGAAAATGATTCTAATTTTTTAAGTAGTAGAATATGTTACATTTACGAATATGTAAAGTTAATGATAAAACATGATCATCAACTCTCTAAAAGCATATCCTATTCGATCAATTTGTGCATGGAGATAAAATTAACATTTTGTTAACTACGAATGATTTAGAAAATGCTTCTAATTTTTTAAGTAGTAGAATATGTTACATTTATCATTTTGTAAAAATATGATTTTTAACTATATGAATCAAATACAAAACTCTTCTAGAACCTTTATAATTACAAAGAATTAAGGCAATGATCTAAGGTTCCATGAATTTAAGATTTTTCTATCTAGTGTTAGTGCTCTCATCTTCTTTATTTTTGTGGGTACTCTTCTTCTTTAATCTCTAATGGGAGCTCTTCAATTTTCTTTAAAAGAGCAGGCAAATGTCTTTCATCTCCTCATCTTTTTTTTCACCCTTCCATCACATAATCTACAGATGGCTCTTCTGGCACATTGGTAGACCTTCACAATATTTTCCTTATTTTAATAGTAAACAAATCAATTCTAAATAATTTTCTTTAGCTTTATTATTATTATTCTTCGTCAACCTCTATACTTTCTCTCATAGGGATAGTCCACTATTCTGAAGAAACTAAACGCAATTCATGTGACACAAGTGTGAAAAAAGAATAACCATAAATCTACTTAAAATTCGACAAACCTTCTCTTAACTTAATTTGATAGCAAAAAAAAAAAAAAACGTCTCCCTTTCTTACATCATAAAGACAAAAAAGATGGTCACATTCTATACTTAAGAGTTAAATGTTGGAGAAAAGAAAATGAGATCACTCTTTGGTTGTCCACTTGTTTATGTTATAAGTATATACCCGTTTTATGTTACTCTTTTACAAATGAATAAGGGATAATGGAAGCTCGAAAGTAACCTCAAACTCCTTATTCTTGCCATGAATTTGATACTATTTTATTTCAATGACAGACCTTTCTTTTGCAAAAAATAGACTTGAGATTTTCAAGTGGTCAAGGAAAATCTCTTCAAAAATTTTTGTTGGTTAAATTCTCAAACTTTCTCCTCTATTGATGGAATGAGGAAAGATCCTTTAAATTTTCAAGTAAAGCCAATATTTTGTTGACTGATAAAATAGCCAACTTTTGATGTAATTTATCTTTTGCAAATATTTGTGTTCAATTAGTTGCTTTTAGCCTCTCTGGTCTTCTAATCTTAGTTAGAATGAAATTTAATTAAAATGGCCAGAAAGATTGAAACTTGAAAGCTTACAAATTATGTCACATTTTCTCCTCTGAAGATCTCTCATGCCCACTAAAATTTTTCATCTTAGTCTTTGAACCCATTTTGCTAAAAACAAAAATAAAATTGATGCAAAATGAAATGATTTAATAGGCCACTTTCCACTGAAAAAGAAAATTTGTTTAGGGTTAGATCTCTCATGCCCACTAAAATATTTCAGCTTAGTCTTTGAACCCATTTTGCTAAAGACAAAAATAAAATTGATGCAAATTGAAATGATTTAATAGGCCACTTTCCACTGAAAAAGAAAATTTGTTTAGGGTTTAGGAGCAATCACACACATGCTAGCTAATTACTATGTGTAAACTTAATGCATAGGTAGTATGACACATACATAAAAATGAAATTTTTGGTGTTGGATATGTATATACCTAAGAGTGATATGCACGTAAATCTTTCATAAATAGTCATAGCCACCCCACAAAATAAATAAATAAATAAACCACCACTAAATTTGAGCAAATCTAATCATAAACACACATAATATATAAGAAAAAGACAACTCAATAGTTTAAAGAGACTAAACTAAACTAATAAACTAAGAGCTTGCATAATAAAGAATACTCATTTTAGATCAAGAGGCAGGGTAATAGAACACAACTGAACTCCCAAAGGTACAAGTACCCAGCCAAGCAGCGTCTGAAACTAATCATAAAAGGAGAAATTTGCATGCATACCAGACAATCCTTATGTTTTTAAATACAAAATTCTAATGTATTTAAATCTCTAACACCTACTTTTTTTATATTCGCATTTAGAACACTTTTGTATCATAAACCTATGCCTGAAAATGGGAAAAATATTACATCAGGACTCCTAACGTAGAGCTACGTTCGGAGTGCACTGATATGCGGACACGTAACCTCAAGAAAACGCACGCGCTTTCCTGTGATCCGGCCCGGTAACACAAAAAGAGTCCACTAATATGCGAACACGTAGTTTCAAGAAAACGCACGCGTTTTCCTGTGATCCGGCCCGGTAACACAAAAAGAGTCCACTAATATGCGAACACGTAGTTTCAAGAAAACGCACGCGTTTTCCTGTGATCCGGCCCGGTAACACAAAAAGAGTCCACTGATATGCGGACGCGTAGCTTCAAGGAAACGCACGCGTTTTCTTGTGATCCGGCCCGATAACACAGAAGAATATTCCTCCTGTGTTATTCCGCGTTATTCAGGTGTTATTGTAGTGGTATTGATGTGTTATTATGTTATCATAACACCGGAAATATTCCCATAACACAATAACACATGAATATCACCACAATTAACACGTAAATAATGTGGAATAACACTGGGCGCTAAACAATTTTTTTTCATTTTTCTGTCACTTCTCGTGTTCGTATATCAGTAGACTCCGAACGTAGCTCCACGTCAGGAGTCTTGATGTAATATTTTTCCCATGAAAATGAGTATTTTACTTGTAAGAAAAAAAGTAAAAGTGATATCTTTAATGTAATATTAAAGATTTCAGTGCTATACATACAAATATGAAAATTTAGGCACTCTAAATCTAAATACAATAACAATCATGTGGTATGTATGTAAATTCCTTTAAAAAAAAAAAATACAAACCTGCTCTGTAAATCGAGAAACCAAATATAACAAATAAACCAAAATGTAATTAAATAGACTCAAAACTTTCCAGAACAATTACAGAGACAAAACAAAGGATTAGAGACCCAGAATGGTTTTACTAGAAGTACCCAAATGATTGGTCAGAGCTTAGAGAACTAAAAAGAAACAAATATAATTAGAGTAAAAATCAAAACAAATGAGAGAGCTAAACCACAGAGTATACAACTCCCTTCCAATAATGAAAATACATGCCGCTGCAGCCGGAAATACCGCAGCACTCTGCTGCCTTCGAAAACACAAAATGAAGCTAATTAATTACATGGTACTCCCCTCCACATAATTTTCTCTGCGTTCTAAACCAACCAAACCGTTAAGCAGCTTGAAATAATGATTGGAGACAGAAATCAATGGTGTGTTCAATCAGGAGGATGGGTTTATAAGAAATAATCGGGCGTTCTGCGAGTTACATCGGGTTCGCCTCTCCTGGGCGCTGGATCGAACTGAAGTAAAATGGGACAATGAATTCAGGCAATGGCATTCAGGCATAATCAATATCTTTAAAAAAGAAAAAACATAATAGCAAGAAAGCTTGGTAAAGCACCAAAGTTGCAATGTAGCTTAGTCGAGCCAAATTGTGAGCATGCAGACTTTAGGAAAGGATCAACTATAGCGCAGCCTTGTTCTTCTACTTCTTACCATCCATACATCATTTCATGCATAGGATTATTATACAAGTTCGTTATAAGTGTAAATATCAAACTTTGAGTGTTAGATATGTAAATACATAATTGTGTGATATGTATGTAGATTTCCTCAATAGGTAAAATACAATAAAATAATATTTGGGGCATTTAGATAAATATCACTCAATTCCTGTGTATTTACATATCTAAGTTCTAAACTTTGTTTTTATATTTATACCACCCAAATCTTTCATATCATATCAAGAATATCACTTTTTTAACTTTAGAAAAATGAAATACACCTTTTCATGCATTGGAAATGTGGCATATATATATGTTAAAATTGAAGTTCAGGTATTAAATATGTAAAATACATAGGAATTGAGTGGTATGTTTGTAAATCTTCCAAACAATATTAGGATGAAATGGGTTCAATACAAGGCTACTAAAACTTCTCTCTTCCTAAACTACATTCTTATTATTTCATCTCTAAATCCTTAATTTCCTTATCAAGGCAACAACTGCTTCAATTTCTTTCATAATAAATAAACATATTTGTCAACCAACTTGAAATCAAACTTAAGCTCGAACACTAACTTAGTTAATTAATCAAATTCAAGCTCATGCTTGCCCAAGTTTAACTCAACTGATTTACAACCCAAAGCGATAACAGAGAAAACAATACTACACCCAATACCTGGAATTAAAAACACATTGAGAACAAAAAATGGGGACGAACCTGAATAAACGTGTGACCCTTGCAATCATCAACTTCCAATATGGATGCCATGTTCCCACAGCGGTAGCAATAATTAGGCGCGCTAAAAATGGTTACAACCTTTTGGTCCTGTTTGACAAACAAAAAAATAAAAAAGGGGCACTTACATACAAAGCACCTAATTCTTATATATTTACATATCTCATACCTAAACTTTCATATTTACACAGATAGTGCTCAAATCTTTAATATCAAATAAAAAATAACACTATGATCACTTTTTAAAAGTAAAATACACTTTTTTATACATAACTTTACAACACCAAAGTGCTATGCGTGTAAACATGAAAGTTTAGGTGTGAGATGTAAATACATAAAAATTGTGTGCTATGTAAGTAAATTTCCCAAATAATAAAAGGGATCAGAAAAATAAAGAACTTAAGATTAAGATTGATCAATAACATAACAATATCATACATGGCCCCAGTTATATCCATCCATGACCAGTTGATGAGCTCTAGCAATCAGCTTAAGGTTGTTCGTATGGTTGAATTGCTCGGATATATCCTGAAATTTAAAAGTGGCATCAAGCAAAGGAAAAATGGATTAAAATGTTTTGTGTATATGAATAATTTACCTGGCCAAATGTATATCCAGCACCTCTAGGAGAGATGCCCCAACCACATCGATCATCAGGGTCAGACCATAGGAGATCACACATTGGCCCCTCGTGAGGAACCTCTTGAACTCGATCAAAATTACGGATGTTATCGAGAGTCTCGATAGATGGGGATAACCCACCATGCAAACAAAATATTTCTGACTCGACCTTCAAAAAGTTTATGAAATGCTTAGGTTGATTGGAACAAAAGATTTTATTTTTCTTTTTTTTTTATACTTCAATTGAATCAAAGCAGAAGAAAACACAGGCTTACAACCGTTAAAATTTCTATAAAAGTGATTACTAAGATAACATATACCATCAATATATAGCTATCTTTGTGTGCACGCTGAAAAAAAAGAAATGTTCTATTGCACATAAGCAATCAAGGCCTTTCTTAGTTAAGTTTTCATTTTTGCAAAAGTTTGTTTAAAAACCAAATTTGAAATAATTGTGTTTTAAAGTTGTTAAAGTTGATGATACCATTTGGATAGTCTGCTTTCTCCGTGCTTTATTGACCGAAAAAGGTTTTTATTATCTGTTTAGCTAAACAATTGGCTATAGCTTTCTCAAATACAAGACTAAAATATTCATATTTTACTGTTTTGTTTAATTTTTTTAATAATGGTTCCTTACATAGCCTTAACTCTCCCATATTTTTTTCTTAATCTGCATATGCTTTCAGCTTCCAATTAGAGCCCTGTCAATGCAAATATTGTGTATGCGCTGTGTATGTGTGTGTGTAGGGATGTATGCAATAATTACTATACATGAAAAAAAAGGTGTAATTATTCTGGTGTTAAAATAGTATACTTTTCAAAAGAAATTTAATGCTACTGATTGTATCAAGGCTAAAAGAGGGCAGGTATTCAGGTTGTACTAGAGATGGTGAAGTATAGTTGATACCGGAGTTAACCAAAACCGCGAAAGGAAAATCAAATGGGTTATAGGTGATTGGAACAGTAAAAGGAGGTGATGGAATAGGAGGGCTGGGACAGCAAGTTCAGCAAATGGGATGGCAAGTGGAGCAGCGAGGCGCAGTGGGAAAGAATGAAACGGCTAGGGGACCGCAAAAAAATAAAACAACAGGTGTGTTGTTTTCGGGACGACAACGACGTTGCGGACAGCTGGACAGCCGATGAAACAGTGAGGCGAGGGAAGAAACAGTGGAGGCAGTGAAGGTGGAGGGCTGGAATTGCGATGGCAGCAAGAAGAGGGGAGAGGGGAAGGCAATGGCGGCAGCTGAAACTGCAGAAAACAAGAATCATAATGCAGTTGAGGGAAGCTGCAGCGAGATACAATGATCAAGAGCTATGTGGGAGGAATGGAAGGGGATAGGGAAGATAATCACCATCTCAGGAGAGAGATACAGCCAGAGCACCATCTAATCCCTCGAATACAACCCTCCAAGAGAGAAACGAACGATGGCAGCAGTCCTAAACAAACTTACGTCAAAAATTAAAAACCTAAAAATAGGAATCACATATATAAGCACTACATAACTAGAATTGGATACCCCTATAGAAATGAGGCACTAATCCCTCGGGAGAGAGCCGATCAGCCCTCCAAGATCTGGATCGGTTCGGTCCAGACAAAAGATTCAATCGGAGAAGCCTGTGGCATTATTCACGCACCCGTGGTGTTATTCGAGTGCTCGTGTCACCTAGGTTTTGTTTGGTATAGTTGTTACTATTTCAAAAGTTAGATGATAAGTGGTTGAAAAAAAATATGATGTAAAGTTGATGCTGAAAACTTGTTTATTTCTATTTGGTAAGTGCGGTCCAGCTGCTGCATCAAACCGAGCTAATAGTTTTTTTATGTAATTTTAGAAGCATATAATATGGAAAATGAAATTATACAACAACAACAAACCTTTAACCAAGAGGGGTCGCCAACATGAATCCTTTTTCTCTAGTATGCCCTATCGAGTGTCAAATATTCATTTAATTCTAATAGATTAAGATCATTTTTTATACAATATGCCCTAGTCTTTTTAGGTCTATCTCTGTCTTTCTTAACATTCTCTGTCTTTCTTAACATAAGTCGAATCTATTATCCTAACTGGATCATCAGATGAAATTATATTTAAAAAAATAAATATGTGTTTATGCATTATACAAGCAATTTCCAGGTGCTATGTTAGTGGCATCATGAGCATTAAAATTAGTTTCCGCTTTGATTAATTTAATTATTTGAGACTATTTTACAATTGACGAAAAAACTACCTTAATGATGATTCTCAATCAAATGCAACTCCAATATATTTTTTTTTTTTAGTGGGATCCTTGATAAAAATCCCATTTGATAATGCAAATATTTATTATTTATCTCCACGTAAGCCTAACCTATAGTTTTCAAAAAAATTGGAGTTGCCTCACAAATTTGCATGATACGAGAAAGGTGACAGGATTCCCTTGCTCATGTTCCTCCGCAACCTGCATCTCCCCTGCCTTCTACGGTTACTCCTTGACATGCTGCAGCCTCCATCACTCATTTTCACATCTAGCGTCTGCTTGCTCAGTGAGAATGACTATTATAGTAGGCACGGTTTCAAAGTCAAAGGAAGTTAAATACTTCTATAATAACAAGAAGTGAGGGACAAGGTCTTTCAATGACATTACGTAAGTAGAACCATGCCATTTAATTGTGGAACACAACCTTTTCTGCTGTTGATTTCTTCATCCACAATACTGGAATGTCAAGCAAAATAAAATAACTGGAAGATCCAAAAAAAGTACAGCTAAGAAGTTTCCTATTTTTTAAAATGCAATATAGTTGAAAAATGGAATCCAAAAGAAGTCCTCATAGTCATGTAGGGCCTCGTTTAAAAAGGCTTTTAAACTAAATTCCAATTTGTAGGCCTTATTTGAAAAGGCTTTAAACTACGTTCCGATACACAGAATGGCATTTATCCATTTTAGCGTTCGTCTGCCTGTAACTAAATCACTTTTAACACCACTCCATTTGCTCCGCGTTTCTGGTCACACTTTGCTGCTCACATCTCCGGTTGAGTTCAGCCATTTAAGCTGAGAAAAGCCAAGTTTAACTAACAAATACCATTGATACCAGAGTTAACCCAAACAACAATAAAAAATCAAATATTATTAGTAGAAGTAAATAAGCAATTACAATCAAACAAACACACTTGAAAGGAAAAATACAGTACACGCGACACACAAACTCGAGTTAGGGTGGATCCCGGGTGATGATAGTGACGGTTAGGGTGCATGGAGAGATGGCGACAAGGTAGGGAAGGGGTTTCCGGGCTGTGGAAGAGGGGCGGCAGCAATTTTGGGCTGCTGGAACAGCATGGAAGCAAGGGACAGCAGCCCAAACAGCAACAGTTTGCTGTTTGGGGTGGCCGAAAAGCAGGAAAACAGCGAAGGCAAGATGTTGCAAGCTGTCCTGCTGTTCCAACAGCCCAAAATCGCAGCCGCCCCTCTTTAACAGCCCGGAAACTCCATCCCTACCTTGCCGCCACCTCTCCAAGCCCCCTAATTGTCACCACTATCACCCTGGATCCGGCCTAAGGCGAGTTGGCATGGCATATGTGTTGTATTTTCCCTTAAAAGTGTTTGATTGTAACCGTCTATTTAATTCAAGAAATAATATTTGATTTCCTGTTGTTTGGGTTAACTCCGGTATCACTAGGAAGATATTCATCAATGAAAAATGAATGCCTAGTTCTAAATTTACATTGATTAACATTCTCTATTAAAAATAATTACGTGTCAAAATTCAACATTAGAAATAGCTAATCTATCTATAAAACAAACTAAATCTCCCATAATCAAACGAGTGATGATCATTGAATGACATTCAGATTTAAGCCAGGGGATCTGTGCTATTATCTCACAGACCCAAACAAGCATTTGAATAGATATAGCGTGAGAAAAATTTCTAAACCAAGTTTAAGAAGATGATTGAATCCCTAGTGAAATTGTCACCACAACGGCATTCTAGTAAATCAGAACCTAGGTAGATTGCAGAGCAAAAGAAAATAATTGAACATTAACATAAGGTTGAAAGAGCAAAAAACGAAAATTTAATTTGAAATAAAAATAAAAACAGTATTTCTTAATACATTTTCATTATAAACATGTTAATATAGAAATTCAAATGAATTCATATAAAAAAAATTATCATATTTAACATACCAAAACAAAAATAATGGCATGGAGATCTAAGGATTGTGAAAAAAACAAAAAACATTTCTCTCACACCCTTAATATATATATATATATATATAAATTGAAGTTCTATCAAAGTATCAAAAACTGTCCTGAAAGTGCTTGAGAGCAATATAAAGACATAAAAATGCATTGTTGCACATTAGAAAAGGGAGGCTAAAAAAAGGGTAATAAGAAGTAGTTTGTAAAATGAAAAGGGTTCTAATGAGAAATGCAGTCAATCAGATTACACTTATAACCCTCCAAAAAGTTGTATTGAAAATTCCAGAATGTTAAATCTATCAACTGTTTATCAGCAGGCATCATTAACTTCCAACAAAGCCCAGTTTTCGGCGAACAGCAGTAAAAATCAATATAAAGACACCTACATAAAAAAGCATATGCCGAGAGGGAAGCCATAGAAACATTTGTAAAACATTAACAAACTGCATAAAGATAACAAACATCATTGCAGGGCAAAAAATTGATAATATCAAATATACACAATAGAAAGCAGTTCAAGGACCAACCAATGCAGTCAAGGGGAAATAATCGAAGAGATCTGTAAATATCTTCCATACATTTGCATTTCCATACCTGCGGAAAAAAAGAAAAAAACAACCGATCAGGCATGCATGGGCACAATCACATCTCCAACCAAACGTTGCAAACTCCAAAAAACATAATACCAAAAAGAAAAAGCACTAATGATCTCATATAAGCTAAGGAACCAGTGGGCGGAACTAAGTTACGCCCAGCGTGGCCCAGGAATTATAATTTCTCAATTTAAATAATAAAATTTAATATATTTCTTATGCAGTTTACGTAATTTAGCAAGTTTGGCATGCTTCATTATACTATTTTGCCCAATACTTTTAAAAAATTAAATATTTGGTGATTTTGCCGCCGTACTAAAAAATGTTGGTTCAGTCCGTAATAAGAACCAAAAGAACATTTTGTAGATTATAACAGCAACAATAAGAACTACATTCATTGTTTAAGCTAAAGCTGAAATGAAAAATCAAGTGTCCACCCAAGCTTGTTATAATAATAGCTTTAAACTAGGAGAGAAGCAAAATCACTAGTCTGCATCATTTAGCGGTATATATAGCTTTCACCAATGAAAGAATCCAAAGGCCTTCTACACCCCTAAAAAATTATTCTAAAAACATTGCAAAAACAAACAAATAAACTAAGGGGCTGTTAAGTTGAAAATAGGGATAGTGTAATTAAATTGAAGTGTATTTGAAATATTTAAGTTTGGTTAGGTGTCAAACAAACAAAAAAGATTACTTTTTTAAAATTTGTTAAGTAAAATAAAATCAATGAAAATCTCGATGATTAACTGATGACGTGATGGCTGGCAGTGGTGACAAGAAGCAGCAGTTGACAACAGCAATAGAAGGCTGTCGAGCGCCAGCCATTTGCAGCTAGCGATAAATGGGCAGGCGTTGTTTTGTGGCTGAAGCGAGTGGCATGATTCTCCAACGTGTTTGAAAATCAGCCAATTATGGCCTATTTGGAATGCACCAAAAATAAACTACAGAATAAGTTTGAATTCCTTAAAATTTTATACCACTTTTCAAATTCCTCATACCAAACAACATTTTTTTTAAAATATCCTGCACTCCAAATACAGTACACTACAAATACATTCAACCAAACGAACCCCAATCAAACTAAATCATGACTTTAAAAAAAAGATAAGACATAACAACAGAAACTGAGAGTTTGAAAAACACATTATAGATCATTTCGCCCAAAAAAAAAAAGAATAAATACATAAAAATATACTTCAACAAAATGGGATATGCTAAGGGCTTGGTTGGGATCACTTTTGTTGTGCTTTTGCTTTTGCTTTTATTTTTAAAAGATGTTTCTTTAGTGTTTTTTTTTGCATGTCTTTATTCTTTATTTTTAAAAATACTCAATACATTTAATAGTTGTGTTAAGTGTTTTTAAAAACAACACACCACGTTATAGCATATCAAACATGTTTCATTTTAGGTGAAAACATAAATAAAACAAAATAAAAAATAAAAAATAAAAAATAAAAATCTGAAACAAAAAGTGATCCCGAACAGCGCCTAAGAAAATCCAATAAATCATAGACATGTATGGTTTAAACGTTACACCATGCTGTCCCTGCCAGGTGACATGACATTAGAAAACCCTAAAATTTTCAGAGAAGAGCAACTTCTTTTTTTTAATACATAGAAAAGTTTAGAAAAATGTTGCAGCAATATTTACAAAATAAACTATCACTCTTGAACCCAGAGCAAGGTATCCCATGTAACATATGATGATAAAGCATTACTCTTAAACCCAGAGTAAGGTGTTCCATGTCACATGTGATGATATAGCATGAAATAATGACCTGCAGTGCTTTCAAATGTCAAAAGATTAATATCATGTAGAGTTCAAAAATGTTGCCAGGCATCCCTCAAGGCATAAAAGAAAAAAAAAGGACAGAAGGGAAAAAAAAAACCCTAATCGTTTTACAACATTAAAATTCATTTTACTCCATTTTTTCATTGCTTTAAATATTGTTCCTTCCACACCTGCCTTCAATTCTCTGAACAAAAATTACATGCTAAGTGCGATTGACAAGTCAAAGTACTTTATTAGCTCAAAGCAACTGTTATCGGTAATTTTCAAAAATGGAGAGAAGCCAATGTTTCTTGAAGAATTTGCCCAACCAACGTCAATAAAGAAACACAATAAAGAGACTAAAATTGACACTTTATCCAGATCACTAGCAAAAACCAATCAGATTATACTACAGCATGCGTTTTCTGTTCCCACTTCGGAAGCCCAACATCCTGAATGTACCATAAAACAATGCAAAATTAAAACATGATCATGCAAAAATAGCACAATACCCTGTTTATATCTTATTTCACTACTTCAAAATAGAAAATCCTTCAACTAGTAAATTTAAATAATTTCAAGTAATCAATTTTTTTTCATCTCCAATATAACTTCAGCAAACTTTTTGAATAAAACAGAAGAACAAAAACCTCATATAGACCGCCATCTTTTATATTTTATTTATACCTTCTTTGCTCCAAATAAACTTTCCAAAGCAGCTTAGCAACTGTTCTAGGACACCAACTTAACCAAACTAAGTAAACCTGGACCATAGGTTTATTGACCAGGCAAGAAACACCCCCAGATCAATAATTCACATTTCTCAACTTAGAAAATACTCTTCCTTCCCCCTACTTATTCTACTCTCCAAAAGAAAAAAAAAAATTAACATCAAATATAATGTACATTAATTCAAAATTGTGATTTTTTTTTTTTCAGTTAACTTTAGAAAGAAATGCATGCTGGCAAAACTTTATTATCTGATAAAATAAAATATAAAATTTAAGAAGTAAAAGAAAACATGGCTTAAAAATCTTTTCAATAAACGCAAAACCAAAGCTGCTGAAAAGAAAATTTTAATATCAACATTTATAAATAAAAAGGAGTTCATCACTGTCTGAAGTAGTAATCAAGCCTACAAATCATCAAAGGAACCTACTAGAACGCATGCTAAAGATAATTGCATTGATATTAGAGAATTGATTTGGCTATATGTCAAATTGCCAATGAAAATCGTCAGTAGAAGCAGCATTCAAGTTAAGGTAACAAATAAAATTTACCAAAAATAACTAGGGGCATTAACATATATAGCACTCAATTCTTATCAATTTACGTCTCGCACACCAAAACTTTCATTTTTAGCTTTCCTATCACATAAAAAATAGCAGTAATTACACTTTTTCATGGCTAAATTTATCTTTTCATACATGGGTAAAAGGCTATGTTTGTAAATATGAAAGTCTAGGTGTGAGATACGTAAATCCATAAGAATTGAGTGCTAAGTATGTAAATTTCCCAAAAAAAAACTAATAAACATAAAAAATCCTCATAATGGCACTTTCTAGACTTAAAAATCCAAATAATTGAGTACCACAAGACGTGATTCACTGGGGAAAAAAAGTAACAAATTTACATAAAAATTATCATATATGTTGGGCAAAGCAGTCATTTCAGCCATAAACAGTGGGGAAGTAATTGAGAAATTCATTTTAGATCGTGATGGATTTGCTCACACTACATAATAAATGCGAAAAAATTATATCAATCGAATATCAAATCATATATCCTTAAAATGCGAGATAATTTTTCAATGAAATGGCAGGAGAAAGAAAACTATTATAAAAAATGAGACTTGAATTAGCTAAAAACAATAATTTACAAAAATTTGAGAAGGCAAATTTCCCAAAGTTTAACCACTATAAATGGACGGTCTTATGAGGGTTAAGTATTTTTTTCCTTCAAAGATAAAAAAGATAGGGCAAACCATTCTCATTAAAACCAATAAATAAAGTTAAAAGTAGAAAAGAGGGGGGAGAGAGAGAGAGAGAGAGAGCAGAAAATAAAAACAGAGATACAAAGATATGATTAGCAAGAAATTTCAAAAAAGGAACCTTGTTAGCGTTCAACCACTTGGGTAAATCCATGGTAGATTTGAAATAGGTATTCCTCTACCAAAAACAATCTTGAAATGAACGAAGGAAAGGATGCTAAACAAAAGAGTTTTGACGTCCAATTTTTAGTTTAAAAGATCTAAAGTTACGTTCATTCCAAATGATCCAAAGATCAGTCAACCCTTTATTAAAATATTGTCCCTCCAAATTGTAAAACTTCATTGAATGCAACTTAGAAACAGAAACTCCTAGCAGCTGATATAATCACCTCCAAATACTACTAATGACTCAATAATTAGAGAGTAAATGAAAGTTGTCATCAAGAGCAACATTACACACTACAAACATAAGAGTTGATATTGCCAAATTTACAAAGATTACTTTGCTAGGTACCTTTCTCATATAAACCGCCAGAGCATGAATGAAGCAATAATTTGATTCCAAATCCAAGGGATCTATGAAGTGGCATCCCCATTCATTAGGAACTTATACATAGATTAACTTCTATGAATATCTTTAAATGAGATAAGTGGATCATATTAATGCAGTAATAGAGGACACAAATATTATTTAAAGGATACAAAAGATTTTTTTTTTCCATAGAATGTGATATCCCAAATCATTGGTATTGCAGACTAACAAACAAAGAGGATTACAATACTTAGAAAGTCTCCAACACTTTGATTAAAGTAAAAGCATTAGCCAATCATGCCTCCTTAATACAGAAAACAGGTTTCATAATTACAAATATAATTCTTGACAACAATAGTAATAAAAGTAGAATTGCTAGAATTTAAGAACTTCCAAATTCATTTGCTAAGAAGACACATTAAAAGCTTTGAAGTTTTTTAACACCAAGACCACCAAATTCTGCAAGCCTACAAATATATTTCCAACTAGGATGGTTAAGACATAAACCATCTTACATACCTCTCCGTTTAATGCCTATGTTTTGTTTAAAACCCAATTAGAAACCAATAAAAAAAAATTGATAATACAAAGATATAACTTGAGGACAGAGTAGAAAAGAATTTACCACTCCCTCTATATAATGTGTCACATTTCTAATCAGTGGGTTTGAGATGAATTTTAACAATAAATGATTTAAAAAAAGATTTTCTTTCACATTTTGGCACCAAGATAAACCCAAAAATACGACAGAAATGTAACAACGTTGCTCTATAGGTCCAAATGATTGAGGTCTTAAAACCACTATCATATAAGAACTTAGACCTTGAAATATTGAACAATAAATTGAACACCACTGAAAAGATAATATTTTTATATTAATTTTCTTATATCATATGTTTGAGATATAAGCACTATGATATACACATCCATACATATATACATTAAAATTGACATATTTCATTAATTAGTATTTATAATATTTGGTTAAATTCAAATATTTATACAAAATTGTGTGTGTGTGTGTGTGTGTGTGTCTATATATATATATATATATAATTGACATTTCATTAATTATTATTTATATTATTTGGTTAAATTCAAATATTTATAAAAAATTATGTGTGTGTGATATATATACACACACACACACATAATTTTTATAAATATTTGAATTTAACCAAATAATATAAATAATAATTAATGAAATATGTCAATTTTATCGTAAAGTGATAAATTTATTTTTCTAATAATAAGCATAAAGTTTAGACCAATAGCAAAAAACTGGTAATTATTTTTGCTCAATTAAAGCTTAAATTGAAAAAAAATAATAATAATAAAGGTTAAACTTGATAAGTAAATAAAAACGGACATGACTAATACGTACACGAATTGGTTCATTTTTTGCTTTACTTCCGAATTTAATTTTTTACTCATTATGATCATCAACCTAGACTGACCTATAAAGCAAGCCATTTATAGCCAAGACGCTCAACATAGTACAATCAACAATTAGAAGCAATATATTGCCGTAGAAATGAGTCAAAAGATGCCCTTACTAAAGCTTAAAAATTTAAAATAATATAGCGAAGAGGAAAGGTTGCATACCGAAAGATGTTGATAAAAACTAAAAATTCTAAACCAGTAGAATTTAGAACCACTTTCAGGGCTTTAACTTCACTGTTTTTTAAACATAATAAACAAAAGATATAAAATAATATGGGCTCATTACTGTAGGACGACTAAGGAAACAATAGATTAGAGGAAGGTTAGATTGTATGGAAAAAATTAGTGCTGATACTACCATTTCCATACATATAAGTTTTGAAATTCCTGAAGGAAAGAGAGAAGTTGCATTTCGGAAAGAGGGGTTCTCTGATATTACTTAAAATTCAGTAAATAAAGAATACAGAAATAATTAGAATTAATAAAATACTCTTCAAATATGTAACAAGGTATGAATATAAAATCACCCAAGACAACTAAAAACGTGCATGTTGAGAATATAGCATAAAAATACCGAACCTGATAATCATTGGTTGCAACCAATAACATGAGATATTTCAAATAAAACTTTGATTGGTTATGTAGTTAAATAAGCCAAAATATGTATTTTGTGGGACTAGAACCACAAATTATCAATACATTCAAAAATTAAAAAAGAACTTATGAGAGCAAGGCACCAAACATACCAACCAACATGCAAATTTATTAGAGATTTAAAAACAAAATAGAAGGGGAAAAAAACTAGCAGATAGAATAACTATCATACTTACTTTTAATCTGGGCAAATAGGCCAATCATGAAGTGATAAAGAAAAATTTAAAACCAAGATGTACATAAAGCTTACGAAGAGAAAACAAAATCAAGCTTTCATATAGAGAAGACTTCAATTTAAGCATACCTCTAACAAATAATAGAAATACAAAATAAATCAAAACTTCAAGAGTCAAGGTGTAGAGTAGAAACTCACTTTCTTAAGCATTCATCATAGAATCCATAAACTTGAGTGATCTGCAATTTTTAAAGTATTCTTCATTTCAAATAAGAGATATTTAGCAATCAATTGGAAAAAAATAGAGAAAAATTCATCTAATGGACCTAATTTGTGCAGAGAAATAGCCATGTTCAGGGCAAACCCCTCCATAATTGCAACAAAAATTGGGCGCAACTCTAAAAGAAGGTCTAGATCAGTGTACCTGCCGACTTTCATGATTGCCCCTGAGGATTGTGATTCTCTGAGAGTAACGCACCTTGAGAGCCACTAGAAGCTGTGAAATAGAGAATACTTGAGGTTATGAAAATGGTAAATGTCCACAGCCAACCGAAACAGTTTCAACGTCAGAGAATAAAAAAGTAGCATATACATTAGAGTCAGCCATAACCAGTTGAGTTCATTTTTTACCCATCTGGCTGTTTTCTAGGTGGGATTGATGATTATTCAACCATATGTGCAATATGAACCAAACTAAAAGCATTTTACTTCACACAAAGTGTAGCACATGTGAATCTTTCTTACCGTGACAGTTTCAACAGAATAATACCCACGATCAACATAATCACCCATGAACAAGTAATTGGTATCTGGGCACTAAAAAAAAAAAAGAATTCTCGTCAACAATATTACTAGAGATCCCTAGCTCCATATATTTTTAAATGAAACTTGTCAAAAAAATAAATGCTCTGAAACACAATCAAGTACAAATTGAAAGCATAACTATAATTTTATCATGTAAAAGAGATACCTTTCCACCAATACGAAACAATTCCGCTAGATCATGAAACTGTCCATGAATGTCACCACAAATTGTCACAGGGCTTTTCACAGGCTGCCAATGGAGATTGAATATCAGTACTCCAAAGACATTCATAGAAAAGCACAAACCACATTAACTCATCATCATTTGCCTTATCCCAACCATTTGGGATCAGTTTTATGAACTATAAGTCTCCATTTATTTCTATTTATTGATGCATGGGGTATTAAAGCTATTTTACTCTTGTAGCACAGCTTCAATTCATGTTATCATTTACCTTTCTTCATAATTTTTCTACAATGATTTAAGCTACCCTTCTTATTGGTGCATCTTATACCATTCATTGTACATGCACAAAAATCAGTTAGGCGCTAATTTATCTTCAATAGATACTAATCCAACAGTCCTACCACAAAAATATCAACTTTTCAACAAAGGAGTTGGTAACATAAAAAAAATTAACAGACCTGTAAAAACATTTTGCAGTACATTATCACTTTCACAATGAAAGTATAACAAAAACTAAAAATTTTCAAAACAGAATGACATGCAAACTCTCCGTTAGGAGAACTTTGCACAATCCAAATATGATTACACAATAAAAAAAAAATTTAAAGATTAGTAATCAATGCTAACTTCTCGTTGAAGACAAAATCTTAGAATTGACAGTGTTATTTTCAAAATTCAGCAATAGAACGTGAAACAATTGTGAAGGAACAAAACAAAAGGTTTTAAATCAATAAGTGATGAGCATTCTCTTGATTCTCATATCTATAGCAGAAGCCTATAGACTGGCATTCAATCTAATCAACTACAAACACGAAAATTAAAATAAAAAAAAAATCCCATCATAAGAGTAGGCTACTTAAGGAATGAATCATTATTCTAAAACAACTTCTACATGCTTCAATTTAACATGTTCAAATTCGAAACCAGAAATATAGCATGCAAAGCAAAGCGAAGCCTTCTCCTTCAAATCAAAATAACTTTTGGAAGAATCAGCTATGCTGCACTCTATCCCAAAGCATATGGCAAGGGATCAAAGAATAATGATCCATCAAAAAGACGCATCCAAGAAAACAGAGTACCAACGTGTTCCTGAAGTTCCCTATGAAAAACTATAGTCTTGGAAAGGATGAAGAGCCATTCAAATAAAAGAAATAGGAAAGCCTAATTCCGATTTCAAGTTAGTCAGATGACCTACAACAAACATAAATATATTAAAATATGCAATCTGCATCACAACTACATCATAATTGTAATACAACTGCAAGGTTTTTTTCAGTAATATGGTACTTTCAATCAAAGATTGCTTCAGTTTCATACTCAAATTAGAAGACGTGCATCGGTAATAATATGCACTACATCAAGTCAGTAATTCAAACATGAACAATTACATTCATATATGAACAATTAAGTTCCTTTTCAACTATAGTAATATGGTACTTCCAATCAAAGGTTGCTTCAGTTACATACTCAAACAAGAAACAACCAAACATCCATAGGGCAACTTAGAACAAGATGAAATGCATATAAATAGCCAAAATCAAAACCAAACCGATAGTATGATTGGGTTTAAAATCAACTTCCTTTCCAATTTAAACAAAAGAAAAGATTAAAAAAACCAAAAATTTTTTAGGATGAAGATAGTGTCTCCTGCAGCAAAAATAAATTAACCCATCCTATATGGAAGATTTTGTAAGTTTACTTTGAAACCCTCGCTTGAGACATGTTGGCGAGTAAAAATAATTAAAAAATGAAACCGCAAATGCCACCAGAAGGATTGAATTGAACCTACGCAATGCTTCGCAGATATTCTACATTAGTTTACATGTTTCACAAATTTCAATGAGTGCTAAAAACAATTGAAGTCAAGTTCAATGCAATATAAAAAACAGAATATATCCCAACATTTTGCATATTTAAAGCTTTCAAAATCAATAAAAACAGTTCCATCTTGGTCTTTTTTATGGCAGGGCAGGTAACTCATCAATAGTATTATCACAACTAATTGGGTTGCATTGCAAAAAAAAGAAAATAATAAAGAGAATAAAAAAAAGTCAGTAATAAGCTCAACTATATAACACTGGTTACCAGTTGGCATTGCTAATGTAATACAGTAATAAAGAAAACAAATAAAACTCACAATTGATGCCTCTCAACCAGCGACCCACAACGCGATACATATTCTTAATAAAATTATGAAAAACGCAAATAAAGAAAAGAGTTTCCAAGAAAGATGAAACATTATTGATACAAAAGAAAAAAAAAGTAAGGACTACAATTAAAAAGGATAAAAATGGACAAAGCATTCACAATTAAAAACATCTTGAGGTAGAGCGAAGCCCTTAGCATCAACTTAGAACATGTTGAAATGCATATCCATAGCCAAAATAAAAATCAAAGTGATAGTATGCTTGGGTTGAAGATCAACTTCATTTGCCAAAATTATCGAGGATGAGGATAGTATCTTTTGTAGCAAAAAAAAATTAACCTATTCTAAGTGGAAAATTTTGTAATTTTACATGGAAACCCTCGCTTGAGACATGTGGGTAAGTGACAGAAATAATGAAACCACAAATGCCACCAGAAGAATTGAACCAACACAATGCTTAGCAGATTGTCACCTCCCAAAAGAGCTCTTAAGAGAGGTGGGCAGCCCTGGACTTAAACACTGCTCTTCGGCCCTACACCTAGTCAATGTGGGATTTTTTATTCGTGACATTCTCCTCCACCCAATTGCGTGACGCCCTAGTCACGGATAGGCTCCTCCGAGGATCTCACTATACCGTGGAGAGTTCACACACCTGGCAGACAATAATCTGCTCTACTATCACTTGTCATCTTCCAAAAGAGCTTTTAAGAGAGGTGGGCAGCCCAGGACTTAAATACTGTTCTTCGGCCCTACACCTAGCCGCTTTTTTGTCTGTGACAAGATGCTCTAAATTGGTTTACATGTTTGACAGCTTTCAGCAAGTGCGAAAAACAATTGAAGTCAAGTTAAATACAATATAACAACCAGCAGATATACCTACATGTTGCAAATTAAAAACTTTCATAATTAATAAAAACAGTTCCATCTTGGCCTTTTAATGACAGTTAACTCATCGTTAGCATTATCACAAATAGCTGGTGCATTGCAAAACGATAATGAGAATTAAAAAAAAGGAAGTTAGTAATAAGCTCAACTATATAACATTAGATACCAATTGGCATTGATAATGTAATACAGTAATAAAGGAAAAAAAAAAAAAAACTCACAATGAATGCCACCCGTCCAGCAATGCACAACACAACACATTTTCTTAATAAAATTATGAAAAACACAAATAAACAAAACAGTTCCAAGGAAAGACTAAACATTATTGATGCAAAAGAAAAAAAACTAAAAAAACATAAAAATGGACAAAGCATTAAAAAATATATTATCAAAAACAACTTGTGGTACGGCAAACCCCAAAGAAACACAAATGAAAACATATATCAGATGAAGCAAAAAAAATCATAAGAATAGGTTAATTTTTAAAAAAAAAAGTAAACATAGATACAAAATAAGAAAAATATGATTAATTAGACGTCTAACAAATGTCAAAATCTGAAAATTTTACGGAAATCTAAGAATATAAAATTTTATAATAAAAACATAAATAAACATATTATCAAACTTGGCAAAATCATAAACATGCATACACAACAATTACTAAAATATTCAATAGAAAATAAATAAAAAAGTCATCATTTGATGTAAGCCAAATGTTGGTAAGAGAAAAATTGTCATCTATAAGTTATCAAAACATATACAGCAGAAAAACACATCAAACAGCATACACAAGACTTGAGAGGAAAAAAATAAATAAATCTTATTCAAGTATTCAATATTCAACGATGTTTACATGCCATAAGTTCCTATTTATATCCTACCAAGGATCAAAAATATGTAATTCCTCCAATAGCTTGCCAAAACTTACAATTTTTAATCCAGTCTATTTCGCAATCTCAGTTCAATAAAATCCCTTTTTTTTTCAAATTCAAGCAATTCTCAGTTTCCCAATTTCAGTGCCTGTAATAGTGCCAAAATCAGAATTCTAAGGAACGTTTGAATCCCACAGCAATGATAATTACTGCAGAACAGAGAAGGCATGCTCATATGCACAAACTGTCAATTGGGCGCGCTGCTGCAGGAAATATTACATATAAAAACTGCCAGCTACAATGCAATACAATAAGTTCATAAGGTAAGACGCATAAGAACTTCGGAGACGATTTCACAGGAGGAATTCAATGGAAATTCCACACAAAGCAGAAGATCAGTGAATTTCAGAACTTCCAAATAAAGTTGAATGAAAGACCTCATGTACCAATACAACTGTTTGAAAAAACCCAAGCGTTGAATTGAAACTCTACTTGCAATTGTAGACAAAATGAAAAGAGGTATTCAAAGTACTGGAGAACACAATCCGTTTTTAATAGGATCATCATCCCAGGCATATGTCAACATAAACCAAATAAAAAAAAGATAACTAAACTCATAAATAGGTCATTTGTTTGGCTTAAGAAAAAAATGAAGAGTAAAAAGATTCAGTGTAGTTAAAATGTAAAAGTTTTTATATACATAATACCAAAACATTGCTATTTACGTTTCTCAAACCACAAACTCTAATATTATGAAATTCTAATTTTCGTCAACTCTTCCATGTGCAACTTCATCCCGTAAAACTGGCATACAAACACCCCCGAAACTCCCATCTTTCTCCTAAATTCCACGTGAAGTTGTCGGAGTTGCGAAAATCACTAGAACCAGCGAACAAAGACCTCCAAAACTCCCTTCTTTCTCCTTATGCCACGCTCCTACCCAACACTAGTCCTATTTAGTTCCCAATTTTGCACGCAAACCAAGTTCCAATCTTTCTCTGTTGAAATGCTGACGACGATTTCAGCTGATTCTTATAATAATTAAATGGGCTAATTCTTCATTCACCACTTTCTTCTTCCAACTATGAAATCAAACTACATTCCTTCAACAGGAGATGTGCGTTGACGCATTTCCAGCCGGGGAAGAGAAATCGAAGATGCTGGAAGCCTACCAGCAAGCAGCTAACAAGAAACACCCTCACCATTGTCGGTGCTACTTCCAAGTTCCTCCCTGCTCTCGGCCACGACTACATTGACGGCCGCAACCTCGCTGAAAACACCACAGCCTAACCTCACAAATGTCGTTTCTTTCCATCTTGACGACTTAGTAACTTGGATCGCCGATGAAACTTGCCGCCACCTAAGGGAGAAGTTACAAAACAAACTCCGGCCCAACATTACCATCGCCAATAACGAAAGTGAAAACCTCAAGACCATTAATGAAGCTATGAATGTGATACCAAACAAGTACAATGCAAGGTATAAGACATATGTGAAGACCTAGAGTTTCACAATCCCTTGGAGTTCGCGACCTCTCATGCTTCGTCTCCGATGAAGACTGGATGGGAGGTTTGGAGGTCTCGTCAGATAAGGATGGAGACGAAAGAGTTAACAGAAGTGTAAATTTCATAATATTAGAGTTTGGGATGTGAAATACATAAATAGCAATGTTTTGTGTGTTATGTATGTAAAAACCCCTAAAATATATTGTATTTGAAATATTTAAGTTGTTCGTTTAGATATAGAATAAATGTAGAAGATTATTTTTTATGTTTGATTTAAGGTAAAATGAAACCCATTATAAAACCAAAAGGTGGTGACTAGCAAGTGGGATCGGTGTTGGTGGCCAAAAATGGCAATTGCAAAAGGCAAGCTGCGGCTAGGACGGGCAGCCAGGAGTTTGCCAAAGGGAACGGGTGATGGCGGTGGCAGCGACTGTCAGCTACAAACCAGTGGTAGCAGCCAAATGGTGATTATTGATGGTAGCATTTAAAACTCGAATAAATTTGGTGAATTTGAAATACACAAAAACTCGAATCTATGTTTCTCAAGCACTCAAATTTCAAATACCCTTGCATTTGGAATGAAGAACACCCATTTTGCAAGCAACCAAACGGCCCCCAAATTGGGTTGTAAATGAACCAATGCACTCAATGAACAACTCAAACTCAAATTAAATACTCAATAAAGTTTGTTCAAATTAGTAAATAAACAAGTGCGAACATTTTTTAAAAGCTTGATGTTTAAATGAACTAAACTAAAGCACAATCCGAATCTTTTATTTATGTTCACGAACAAATAGGTTTATTATTAAACTGGCAACTTGTTAAATGCTCAATAATAATCTAGATAATAGAATGTATCATATATGATATATTATTTAAATAAAATTTGATTACCTAAAACCTACTTGATTACATATTTAATATTCAAATATCATAATTTAATATCAATATGCCTTAAAATTTATTACAATTGCTTCTTATTTCTTTACTTCAATGTAATAGTCTGTTAGTATTTATTTATAACTATTTTATTGCGAGCAAGCCTAGTTGTAGGTTATTATGATCTAATGTAATTGGAGTAAACTAGTTTGATGGCATTTCAAAATTTATTTTAGATTTATAAAATCATTTGTTAATAACTTTATATGAAAAGCTAAGTACACATTCAAATTTTAGCTTATTTATTAACCCGTTAAAGTACTCATTTAATTAACATAAACAAATCAAATACAAGACAAGTATGATTTTAAAAAATTTAATCAAGTATGAACATATATGTGAAAGATTGGCTCGCGGTTAAGCCAAACACGAACAGCTTATAATATAGCCAAGACAAGTCCAATCAAGAACATACTCTGCTTGACTCAGCTCAATTAAAGCCCTACCCGAAATCTAATCTTACTTTTCACTTTCTATGCTCCTGAAAAGTACATAATTTTAGATTTCTGCTACATTTAATCATACAAAATTTGAAATCAGCTTAATTTTTCATTGATGTTATTGTTGGACAAAACAATAATCATTTACCAGATATTACATTACAGGGGTGATTCTAGAGATTCTTGTCTGGTTAAGATCTCAAGCTCCAACACATGTTTTACAGATTTCAAACAGTACATTCAAATCATTAAATTCCAATTTTTCCATCATCGTTATTAAATAGTAGTCATGCGTATGGAATGAAATGCAATGATGAATAAATGGTGCTGCATTCTCTAAAGAAAAGCTAATGCTGGCCAATTCGCAATATAGCTGTCGACCATATAGATGCATGAAGAAATGTGAAGAAACAAGAGAAGGTAAAAAATGGTAAATCTTCAAAAACAAAACAATAAATTTATAAAGAAAATTGCAAGCATACAAAAACCATTTTTAGGTAACAAGTAACAAATGATTCAAAGAATTATTTATAGCCGTGTCATTAAACTTGTGCAGAATCAGGGGAAGAAAATTTACAGGATGAATATATGAATTATATTTTATGAAGCTCAAAGGAAAGCTACAGCAGTAAGGAAAATAATTCTGCAAATGCAACCTTTACACAAATTTTCATTTGCCAGGTTACATTACAGTGGTGACTCCAGCGATTCTTCTGGTTAAGATGTTACAAACTCCAATACATGTTTCACATATTTCAAACAGTACACTCAAATCATTAAATTCCATTTTTTCCATCATCGTTATTAAATATTAGCCATGTGTATGGAATGAATGGTTCTGCATTCTCAAGAGAAAAGGTAAAGCTGGTAGATTCTCAATATAGCCAGATTGAATACAAATCGACCATAAAGATGCATGAAGAAATGTGAATAAACAGGTGAAGGTCAAAAATGGTAAATCTTCAAAAATATAACAATAAATTTATAAGGAAATTTTCAAGCATCCCAAAACCATTTTTATGCAACAACTGACAACTGATTCAAATAATTATGAATAGCTGCCGTCATCAAACTTGTGCAAAACCAAGGCAAGAAAATTTACAGAACAAACAAATCAAATATATTTTATACAGCTCAAAGGAATGCAACAGAAGGAATTAAGGAAAATATTTCTGCGAATCAAACCTTTACACAAAATTCACCTTTCATTTCACAAGCATGTCACTTCCGTAACATCACAAGTATTATAGAAAAATGAATTCTATAGGTACCAACAAATCAGAGAATGAAACTGCAGTCATAAAACATAAAAACAGCAAACCAAACTTTATGAAAATAAAAAATATTGTTTTTTTATCACATAATAAGACCAAGAAGCAGCCAATAATTGGTAATATGATGAACATAACCTTACCTGCACATTGCTTTCTTCCATTAAAATCTCCTTTGCTTTGTCACATAGGACTCTCACCTGCCAAGAAATTTACAATGAAAAAAAAGGAAATAATAGTGAGTATTAATTCTTCGAAAAACATGATTTATGATAAAAAAAATAATACGACCACAAATCTACTTAATAACTCTAAAATAAACAAGAAAAATGCCGCCCATAAAGTACCCATACCTATCTTTATGCATAGCTCTTATAATCAATGGATTTTCAGCTAACTATTAATAGAAAGAATCTTTTCCAGGCAATGGCAATAAATTGTAAAGTAAATTCACTCTAAAAGGCCACGTACTATGATGTGTTTTCCAGAAATTGCCCATAAACTCACATGGGTATGGTACTCTAAAAAGTATTCCAGAAATTCTCCAAAAGTCTAAATAAAGGATGCAATAATGCATCCATGTTAAATCCAATACTATTCTTTCTAAACCATATCTAACATCATTTTTTGCAAAAATTCTTCAATTTATCTAGAAGTACAACAAATAAATACCGTTAAGAACATTATTAGTTGTAAATCTTAATCAATCTAAAATTTCTATGCCTAAACCAAAACCTCTTTATATTTCAAAATAAAATCAAATTGTATCCGTTTACAATCTTCTTAAATATATCAGTTTTCCTAACCCATTTTTTATGATTATTTGATAAGGCAAATTAAATGATAAAATATTACAACCATGTTAAATTCATTACTATTTTTCTAAACCATATCCAACATCACTTTTTTTTCGAAACTTCTTCAGTTTATCTATGAAATATGAAGTACAACAAATAAATCCCGTTAAAAGCATTATTAATTGTAAATTTTGATCAATCTAAACATTCTACGCCTAAACCAATTCCTCTTTTGTATTCATTCACAATCTTCTTAAATATATCAATTTTCCTAATCCATTTTTTTTATGATTATTTGATAAGGCAAATTGAAGTACCATCGTACATCCATGTCGTATCCATTACTATATTCTAAACCACATCCAACACCGTTTTTTCACACCATCTTCAATTTATCTACTAAGTAAAACAAATAAATCCCGTTAATAGCATGAATAGTTGTAAATCCTAGTGAATCTGAACCTTCTATGCCAAAATCAAATCCTCTTTAAATTTCAAAATAAAATCAAATTGTATCCGTTTACAATATTCTTAAATAAATCAATTTTTTTTCCTAACAAATTTTTTTATGATTATTTGATAACAAAAGAAAATCTGGGCTAAAATTTATAATGGTCTGAAGACATTAATTGTTTTTAATATCATTCTGCTCAAACATCTAATTACTGGAAAACAACAAAAATTCAAAATTAAAACTTATTTTAACTATTCACTCTCATAACCACTTCCTAGGAAGGATAATGTGATTTAGTGAATAATTATTTAAATATTCCATTATTTAAAAAGGGACTAAATTGTGCATCCACTAAACTTTGGACCAAACATTACCGAAGATTAGTACTTTAGCACCCACAAAAACTAGTGATCAAATTTAATGTTCAAACTAGCTTCTAATTCAAAAGTTATCCTACAAAATCAATCTTATCATTTTCTTTCTAAACCAAATCAACTAGCACTTTAACGACTCCAACATGTACAAGTTTAAAAGAACTTGACCATGCTATTATTCAAGCCATCATCAGAACAAACCTCCAATAGCACTAATTTGTATGCACTTAAATGGGCTAAACACTTTAAGTTCATCCCATGAGAACATTTATATATTACAAAAGCTCCAGCAATGGAAGCATCTTGAAATTAAAATAAAAATTATATTGGATTATGGTATGGACCTCTGACCTCTTCAAATGATAACTAAGCTCTAACTGATCAAAAACCTAACCACCCGCATATACTATTTATCAAATATATACATCACTATTAGTTTCTGATTGGTTTGAATCAAATTTTTGTCATACCATCATAAACTTGAAAACAATTCCAAATGAATTTTAAGTTGAACACTCTTACCCTAGCTTTAACTCAAATAGGTTCAAGTTGATTTTGACTCAATTAAAAACTAATAGCAAACTTAAATTTTAATAAGAGAAAAACTTCATATTTTAAATAGTCCTAAAAGGGCCTAATTAAATAAACTTAGATGGGCTAGGAAAACCATTTAACAATCGTAGCTAAAGCCCAGGAGAAAATAATAATCATTGCCATTAAAACTATCCTAACTATTTGTAATGGCTTTGTAAAAATACTCGCTCCATAAGAGATTCAATGCTCAAAAAATAAGGGATGGAGCTTTGACAATTCTTGAACAAGAAAATGCACCCAACACAGCTCTCCATTTAGGAAGAGAAAGCGAGAGAAGGGGGAGACTAAAAAAAATATTTAGATACAAATATTGGACACCTTGACTGTAAAAACTTTTTTTATAAAATTCAAATTATCCCTTTTCTTTTTAAAAGGCAAAGGGTAATACCTCTTGCGTCGGCAATTTCTTTTTTAAAAATGATTTTAGGACTTTTATCAACTATTTTTAATACTTATAATATAAAAAATTCAGTCATTATCCGACAATTTATTATAACTTTACCCTAACTAATTTTTGAGGCTATTTAATTACCAACAGATATACAAATTTGTTGTTTCTAACATACTTACGCATATTGTATTTTTAAAAAAGGTTGTCTCATCTATATGTGGTGTCATGCATGCACAACAATGTCTGCGCTTGTGCACCATAGACCTCCATTCATTTATGTTAAATATTAAATGTAGTAGTAACTTTGATTTGAAGTGATTGAAAACATATTTTTGCACTACCTTTATCCATGAAGCCTTTGATCCATACATTTCCTTATCAATCCATCTTAAAGCGCACATTCTACCCTCTTTAATCCATGCTTAAATCATTTAAGTCAATTCTCCACTCTTGCCCTAATAAATTTTACACCCACCATCACCTTAATACATTCACTTCTCAATCTAAACTTGTTATTTTACCACAATCACATCTTAACATTTACATTCCTACCCCATTACTCGCTTACCTATGATTTCTTTATAGCTCAACACTCAACTTCATATATTTAGTTTGTCTTGTTGCAATTTATAAATTTACTTCTAACCCTTCGTGATACCCCAATTCATAAACTCCTAAAACACTTCTCAATAGTAACCACTTTTCTTCATTCTACAACTTATATCCCATTCCACACACTCCTTTTGTAAAAATAGAACCAAAACACTTCTCCATATTACTCGTTGGTGTTTTCTTTTTTTTTAAGAAAACATTAGGACTTTTATCATATATTTTTAATACTTGTAATATCAGAAATTGAGCATTATAGAAAAATTTATTTTAATTTTGCCCTGATTAATTTTTAAGGCTATTTAATTACCAATAGATATACAAATATGTTGTTTATTTTGAAAAAAGGTTGTCTCATCTATAGGTCGTGTCATGCATGTACAACAATGTTTGTGTTTGTGCATCATAGACCTCTATTAATTTATGTTAAATGTTAAATATAGTAGCAAATTTATTTTGAAGTGATTGAACACATAGTTTTGCACAAACTTTATTCATGAAGCCTTTGATCCATCTATTTCCTTATCAATCCATCTTATAGTGCACATTCAACCCTTTTTTAAACATGCTCAAACCATTTAAGTCAATCCACCACTCTTGCCCTAATAAATTTTACACCCACCATCACCTTAATACATTCCCTTCTTAATCTATGATGAGTTATTTTACCACAAATACATCTTAACATTTACATTCACATCACATTACTTGTTTATCTATTATTTATTTATAGCACAACACTCAAATTCATAAAATTAGCTCGTCTTATTTCAATTTATAAATCCTATGTGATACCCCATCTCATAAACTCCTAAAACACTTCCCAAAAGTAACCACTATTCTTCATTCTACGACGTATATCCCCATCCATACACTCTTTTTGTAATAATTGAACCAGAACACTTAGCACACTTCAGCTCTACATCATCTTCCAAAAAAAAAGGCAAGTAATTATCAATTTCAAACCACTAAAACAACATAACATATACTCAATCTATGTTCTACCAATCCAACGTCACCATTTCTTTGCAAATGCTCTCAATTGTTCAAGCTTTAACATTATCTCAGTAGAAGTCACTTATTCAAACACAATCGTTTGAAATAACATAAACAAGATGACCCACTTCGAATATCCTTTATAAGTACCTTCATAGCCAATTAAAAAAAGTTAAATTACTGACAATCCTAGAAATAATCCTAGTTTGATTGAGAGTGTACATGCATACCTTCAACACATAATTTTTTTTCCTGATGCCGCTCAATAGGTTCACATGTTACCTAATCATGTCTTCCAAAACTTTTAAAAAAAAATACACTAGAAATGTTCTCCATACTTTTCAATAATTGCCCAAAACAAAAATTGTCTTAATAGTGAATCATCCTGACACATAGCTAAGTTAAATCTTCATAACAAATGTGGTAATTTTACTTGTTCATTAGACTCTCGAAATAATAACATTGATGGCTCATATTGATTCCCTATAATTATTTCAATACTAAACATATCTTACTTGTGATAAACATTTTACCAAAATGCTTCGTTCCAAATCATATGGCATAATCCCGGTCTCCTAAGATGCCACAAAAAAAACATTATATCAATCAAATAATTCTATCAACTCCTATAATTTTCTAAATCTCAATAGATGACTCGTCCATCTAAACGTTACCATTATGCATATCTTTTGGAGTTAATACAAAATCAATAGTGAAATAATATTACAGAGTATCCGCTCAACAAAAATACTAGTATTACCATTATGCGTCTAAACCTCGTGTGAAAGCCACAATAGTTATAATCGTATCACAAAAATTGTTTTGCTTGATAGAATAGAAGAGGAAAAAGAGCACTGAACGGTCATCAAATGAAACTCTGCTTGGAGCTGTTTTATATTTTATGGGGCTTCGAAGAAAATAACTAAAGTTGTAAAATGAAACTCAATAGATTTTATAAGGGATACCCTCGATTATCAATTCTCAGCCGTAACATACTTCCTTATGGAACTTATGTGTAATTTCAAATGCCACAAAGAAGATTATAAACGAAGCCGTTCTTTTTTTCCCCTAACAAATGAAATTCAACTGAGCCTACAAACGTTACGGAGGAGTCTTTGTCCATCAAACTCGTGTATCCTCAGCCACATCCGAATCAAAATGTTGCATTGGCCAGTTTAAACAAACTTCGTCCGATGACCCATCACTACGCCTTCGGATCAGATTATTCTACTTCCAATTTGCAGCGCACCGAATACAATTCAAAATTTTCTCGCAGATCTAGAAAAACTTCAAAAAAAAACCTCTTCAAGCGGCAAAAGACCGTGTCTCCATCCGGCCGAACGCCCAAATAAAAAATCTTAACTCACCGAAACCCAAAACTCCAACGGAACAACAGTGAAAAACTCCAGCCGCCTCCAAAAGTCTAGAATATCACCCGATCCGTCAACCCCGCAGCAATTCACCATCGCAGCAAGGATCAAAAAGCAGAATAAAAAAAACGAGGGCAAGCAAGTCGAGATCGATTACAAATCTAAAAAGATCGAGTCGAATAGAACCTCTTGTTCCGTAAGCGGCTTGCACTGCATAAGCTGCGTAATTTGCTCGTCCAGGTTCCCATGAGAACTCGCCTGCACCGGATTCACGCTCATCTTCTTCTCCAGCAGCCACAATCGATAACTCTATACCGGAACAAGTGTGTAGCCCTAGACCTCCAACTCTGTCTCTCTCTCTCTGTCTCTCTCTCTGTCTCCCCTGGTTAGCTTCGGTCGAGTTCGGCAATTTGGAGGAGAAACGAAGGGCCAGTGGCGGAAGAGCAAGCAAATGGAGCAACAATAAGAAATGCAGAAGAAAAAAAAGAGAAAAATGTGCCAGAAATAATCTGCCTCAATAGCCAGCCGGTGAAGTACAGCTGTTATCTGTGAACAGCAAACATCAAAAGAAAGTGATTGTATTTTGCCACGTATGACCACAAGGATGGACATAATTCTTTGAAAAATGCATGCCAAGGATGCTGGATCGGACGATAAACAGATAATATAATTGAATTATTTAAAAGGCTCAGATAATATTTTTAAATATCATTCAATATAAAATCTCTCGTTAACCGACTAATCTGCATGAATTTAGTCATTACATGCGCGTGTTGTGTATTGTTTTGATAAAAATAAAATAATAAATATAATAATTTTATTTTATTGGTTCAATTTGATTATTAATTTTAATTTTAATTTTTTTTAGTTTGTTATTTATTCGTCTTTATTTTTATGAAATCTATCACGCCGAATATCAATTTACGATATTTTGATTAATGATTATTGCTTGTTTTTTAGCTTGATCGGTTTCAACCTAATTGACTTGGCTCGTGTGGACAGGAGCTTTCGGGATCTCTTTGTAGGGATCTTCATCCATCCAATTATTTTTTTTCTAGACCGTTAGAACTCTACGATATTAATGTATACATATGATTTGTTTTTAGCAATTTTCTCATTGCTTTCTTTACTTTTCACACCATTATCACGAATCTTTTTTTTTCACTCTTGTTCAAAACATTTTATGATAGGAAGGTGCTTCTGAAAAGCATATCTATTAGAATATAATAACTAAAGGAAACTTACTATCGTAGAGTTAACGAAAAAATTAGGTTCATGTCGATTTAATTTTGGAAAAAATATTACATTAGGACTCCGCACGTAGATCTGTATGTGGAGTCCAATGAGAAGAAGCCAACTGGTAGGTGGGTCCCATTGGCCGAAAAAATTCAAAAAAAACTCACATTTAGTGTGACACAGCCCGAATCATCGGCCCCACCGAGAAAAAAATTTAAAATTTGTGTTTTTTCGCACAAACCCGGCCCGAATTTAACCCAACGAAATGCCGATCCAGACAAAAAGCACATTTACGACAGATTTCGGCATTTTTTTCTTCTGTGATTTTTGGTTTTTAGTGGTTTCGAGTATTCTTTGTCGCTTCCTCTTCGGCGGTTGGACTTCCTCTTTGGTGCAAGGAAATAGCTATGGTTTCTTAAACGGTTTTTCCTTCTGTACATCTCTTCGCAAGGTCGATTTCGCCTTCTTTCTACGTTACGCAAAGTCGGTTTCGCTTCCTCTTCGGCGCAAAGACGTGGTGTTTATAAGTGAGAGCATTGTGTCGTTCGGCATCCCCATGATTCAAAGCTTTGGTTTTTCCTTCCTGTTGTTAGCACATAACAATGGAATGTCGCAAGGGAACTGAAGAATCTAGCGGTATGGCAAAGTCTTCGATGTATTATGTTACATTGTTTATTATAGATAAAAAGAAGATTTTCCATTTTGTTATGATTATGTTATTGTAGTGTTATAATTGTTTTATTGTGTTATAGTTGTGTTATAAATGTGCTATTGAAGTGTTATGATTGTGTTATGGTTGTATTATGATTGTGTTATAGTTGTGGTATTGTTGTATTGTTATTATGATATTGTTGTGTTATTGTGGTGTTACTTATGTTATTACCCT
>NW_018164973.1:37411-53457 GCF_001263595.1 Phalaenopsis equestris | reverse complement strand
ATGTTGATATTGAGGAGAGAAATAATGAGAATTTACATTTACACACCCAAGATGGAGAAGAACTTGAAGCCAAAAAGGGTCAAGAGACAATAAGAGATGCACAAAACAATGTTGTTATTGGGGATGACACAATACAAGAAGAGCCTGTTGAAGTTGAACAAGCGATAAAGGAACTTCTTGAGTCTCTGTCCCATATTGTAAGTAGCTCATTCTATTCTATACCCTATCACTTAACTTGATATTTTTTTAATAACTATTGTTCTTTTGTAGACTCGTCTTGCGTCATCTATTATAGATACTGAAGCTCGAGTTGACCAAGAACTAATAAAAGATGCACAAGATAATATTGTAACTAGGGACAAGACACTACAAGAAGATCCCGACCAAGTCGAACGACTAGTACATTATGTTCTTAAGCCTATACCCCTTACGGTAAAAAGCTCATTCTATATTGTACCATATTATTTAACCTAATAACATGTTTAATAAATTTTGTTCTTTTGTAGACTCGCTTTGTTGCATCTTTTGTAGATACTAAAGCCCAAGAGGGCCAACAATCAAAAATAAATTTTGAAATAACATTGATTAGAGATCAACCAATAATGATGTCAAACGCATGATCATTTGTCTTAGAGAAAACTCCTAATGAAGTCGAGCTGAACAGACAATATATTCGTGAACAGATTGTAATGACACTCTCAGGTTTAGGAACCCCTATAGTCATCTTTAGCCATAACAACAACTCCCATGTAATCACCTTTGTGATTGTGGTACAAAAAATTAGCTCGTCATAGTGTGAACCACATCTTTATTTTTCATGTTGTAGTTTATAAGTATTGTTTTCTTTTGCAGCCTCGTCACGCGACGTCTTTTCTTGAATATCCTAGTAGATCAATAGTACCACTTGAGATGCAGCATGTAATCGATGACTGCATTGCCAGATACATTGAGTAAGTAACTGTACACAATAGTTTTAATGTTATGAAGGTTTTTATATTCAATTATCACAAGATTTCTGTCTTAACGATGCAGACATGATATTATCGTAAACAAATGTTCTAGGATTGTAATCAATCTGGCGAGCCTGGAGAATATATCGCTGAATAGGTGGTTTGCAAACAAACATGTTGATGTTTTTGCTAACATATTGCATGAAAGAACGATTAGGTCACTTGAATTATACAGATCATACATTTATGTAACGCCGCAATATTGAGTAATCACACAAGTTTAAGTCATCCATATAGATTTTACTTATATCTTCATTGCACACTCAATTCAAAGTATCCTTTTATGCAGATGCATATGAAATTTAATAGCGCAACTTTCTTGCAACATATCACAAAAGAAACTGTTAAATATGTTCAAATCATATTATTTCATATCATTGATAACCAACATTGGACTTTGTTAAGGATATTGCTCACCAAGTTGTAAGTATATCTAACAAAATTTTTATTCTTTTTGTATTGTTGGAGTCAATACCATCAGTAACAAGCCATTACCACACCATTACCCCACCAACAACAACACACAAATAACACATCAATGACACACTAATAACGCACCAATAACATATAAATTACACACCAATACCACACCACCAACAACTCACCAATAACACACTAAGAAGACATTAATAACGCACCAGTAACACACCAATAAAACACCAATAACACGTCAATAACACACAAAAAACACACCAATACCACACCGCCAATGAAACAACAATCACACACCAATAACACATCAATAATGCACCACTAATACATAAATAACACGCCATTACCACACCAACAACAACACATAAATCACACACCAATAACACACCATTACCACACCAACAATAACACAGAAATCATACACCAATAACACACCTATAACACACCAATAACACACTAATAACACATCAATAACACACTATTAACACACCAATAACACACAAACAACACACCAATACCACACCACCGACAACACATTAATAACACTTCAATAAAACACCAAAAACACACCATCACCATAGCAATAAATCAGGAATAACATATCAATAAACTTTACAGGTCAAACTATTTGCAAAAGATGTCGCCCATGCTTTCAGAGTCAAACTTGAGAAATGGTCACTTACACTTGTTAAGAGTGTACTCGCTCAAAATAATAATGTTGACTGCGAACTGTTCATTTGCAAATAAATGAAAAAATTAGTATAGGCTCGAGAGGGCGATTGGAGCGAGAATCTGAATTGGCAGACAGATATGGAAATATTTAGAATTGAATTTGTCTGTGTCATTTGTATCTTGTCCAAGGCTAAATAATAAACGATTTTTCCGTCTTTTAAGGATTTCACACATTTTATGTTCGAGAATTTAATAAAATGTAATTTGTACAGTTCTTTAAATACATGTATATACATTCAATTTGTCCCTTTAGAATTTGATATATTTGAAAATGTAATGTAATATGTACATTTTTTTACTTGTACATTTTGTTGTTTAATATTTTAATATAAAGTGCAGTTAATTTTAGAAACTATCTTTCATAATGTTGTTAAATAATATAAATAAATCCACAGAAATATGAATATAACAGGGGAAAATGCCCATAACATTTGCATAACACGATGAGATACATTCAATTTATCCCATAACACAGCGTCAGTGCATATATCACAGAATAACACATCGAATTTAAAAATAACTCTGTTTAAATCGCGGAATAACACATTGAATTTTAAAATAAATCGGTTTAAATCGCCTTATAACACATCAAATTTTAAAATAACTCGATTTAAATCACGGCATAACACATAGGAAATATTCCCCTAAACCGAGGCATAACATGTGAGAAATATTCCCCTAACAGCGCGATACAACATGGGGAAGATTCTCATAATGCAAAGATATAACATGGGGGCAATATTCCCCTAACAACGCGATATAACATGAGGAATATTTCTATAACATAACGATATAACACGGGGAGAATATTTCCCTAATTTTGCGGTATACACGGGGAATATTCTCATAAAGTGTTATTCAGATATTATTTTTGTGTTATTGTTGTGTTATTATGATATGTTAAGGTGGTATTGAGGTGTTACTGAGGTTTTGTTATTATCTTATTCATGTTTTATTAAAATAGAGATGGTATTGAGGTTAGTGAGGTGCTATTGTGGTGTTTAGATGTATTATTTTAGTGGTGTTGAGATTGTATTATTGTTTTATTGTATTTTTATATTATTTCTGTGTAATTATGGTGTCATTTCATATGTTTATCAATCATTGAATATATCAATCAATCAATGATTAAATTAAATGAATCACCCAATTATTTAATAAATTGATTATATTAATCAACCATAAAATTAATGAATCATATGAAAATGTCAGAACTGTTAATGAAATATATTAACTCATTAATATTAAAAATATATCTCACTTATTTAATTCATCAACAGTCCGATATATCCCTTTGTTGGTTGAGATGCATCGTATTCCTGCCATAATTAAGAAATTAGAAGTGAAATTTTGGGAAAAAAATTTAAATAAAAAAAACACAGTCTAATGCAACTAAATTTTTCGTTAGATGATATTGAATTTCAGTTATATACATGGCTGAGACAATCTGACATTTCAAGTAAATTTTCCTCGCAAGGAATATCGGGTTCTCGGCTTGTTGAGTTCTAGGTTAGAGAATGCTTCTTGATCTCTTCCTACATGCAATGTTCTAGGTTAGAGAATGATAATAATGAATAAATTGAAATAGTTTAGCTTGTTCAAATATATATTTTTTGGTCTCTTATTTTTTCTCCCAATTCCCCTCATCTTTGCTGTGTCATTCAAATTGAATTGGGTATTTGCCGTTTTTCTTTTCTTTATTTTTTTCTTTGCTTGAGCTGTTTTTCCAATTAATGCATCATCAAGATCTTCAGAGAGATGTTTAAATGCTTCCAAAAACATCTGCTCGGTTATTTCATTTCCTTGTGCTTTATTTAATGAGTTAGTATGCAAACTTGTGAGCGTGTGAGCGAAATTGTAGGCCACTTGCACCGCTGCTCATTTGAGATTCCTTTTGATGTTTGTAACCAAAGCAATTATACATGTCCCTTTTAGCGTGAACAGACCATCACATTAACAAAAAAATTTTTGGGAATCAACTTAATGTTAGCCACATTAAGCACATACAGCGAGTGAGAACACAATAACCCCATCATTTCAAATTTTTTGCAACTACAAGTGACCTCAGAGTAAACTTTGTCAAGTTTCACAATCCAGTGCTTGTTTGTCCCTTGATTATTCAAATTCCTTACATAATATTCTGAGTCACTCTCTGCGGTGAATTCAACTGTAAGTCCACATAGCCCATCCAATAGCCCTTGCTAGAACATTGAGTAAAGCTTTCTCGAATAATGCGGTAACTTGCCTCAAGACTTGGTTGTCTTTTACCATGGGCGTAATGACAGATTGATCACTTTTGAAATATTCATCATTCTCATTCTGGCGCCATAAATTCATTATATTTTCAAGACCAACAAAACTATCAATGAGAGAGCTAGTAGGATTGAAAACACAATGACAGATATTATTTGTGAACTTACTTCTTTGTGTTGATAATATTCTCATGCATAATATTTCTTTATTGAAGGTTATCGACCATTTATGTATGATCTTGTAGATGTCATTTAACCACACGTTGCTATGTAGGTTCCCTTTCTCAATCATTGTGACCCAACTTTTTTCATAATCCTCTTCGAAATCATACTTGCTCATGCATTTGTAAAAGAGATCACCCACACTCTTGACACTCATACCAAAATGCACTTCTATAAGAAATTTATTGTATATAAGCCATTGACATAATCTGTGTAGTGTATGTGAGAGACAATCTTCAATGGCTCGTGTTATTGCTTGATCCTGATTGGTGAAAATTGTCGTTGGATGATTTTCACCCATTATCAGATAAATACTTTGAATAACCAAATGAAGGAATCAATGGTCTTATTAGACAAAAAATCAACTCCAAAGAGGACGTTTTGTCAATGGTGGTTTACCCCCACAAAAGGAGCGAAGTATAAATTATTCTTTTTTAATCTATAACTTGTATAAAAAATTTTACGTCCACAAAATAATCATAATCAAGCTTGGAAAACCCGTCGTTCCAAAAGAAGCTTGTCAGTCTACCACACTCATCAGTTTCAAAATCCAAGGCAAACATGGTATCATCAACTTGCCTCTTCATGAATAACTGTATTAGAGAATTGATATCTCATTGTTCTATTCTTTCTTTTCTTTCTCTTTGAATAAAATTGAATGCATATATCTTCGTGCATTCTAGGTTCTCCAACCCCCCAACAATTGTAACCATAAAGTTATATGCATATGTTGCTCTGATCCATGATCCTGTCATTGATCTCAGCACATATGCATTTTACTCGCTTATCTTTCTGTTAGAACGCAGAAGATGTTTATCACCGTTTTTCGTCAAAGGGTGGTTTTTCAATGAATTTTTTCACTGTCCAATTTCCTTCAACATCGACGACACATCTAACCATGACTTGACAGTCAGTCCTCATGTCTGCCTTTTTGAACTTCACCGTATGGCCGAACTTTGACTTCTTGTGACCAGCTTTTCCGCAAATAAAATCTTTGATCTTAATTTTCTTAGAGTTTGTTCAATAACTGTTATGGTCCTTCCTAACAGTAAATCTTACATAATGTGCATAAGCACAATAGTTCTCATATGCTTCTTGGTCATTGTAGACAACGGTGCGAAGAAACATTTATGCGATTGGATCATTGCGCACATTTTCAGACTGCACATTAACACACCAATTTAACGATGGTCAGATATATAGCAAACACCACAATAACACCACAGAAAACTACACTAATAGTGCAATAACATAAAAGTCACACCACAATAACACCACCATAAAATCACTAATAACATCACAATTACAACACACTAATACCAACACCACAATACACCACAATAACGCATCAATAACAAAACAATAATAACACTATTAGAACAATACAATCACATAAAACTAAATCATAATACTATAATAACACCATAAAAAATAACCCTAACACAACTGTAATTGTTTGAGCCCTGTCGATCCCTTGAAAAATCGTTGATGTCGTTTCATGAACCTTGCATGCCTAGGCGTCACCGCTTCTAGTGGATATTGTGATTCGCCCTCTGACCTATGGCCCGACCTTATAGCCCGATATAAGAGTCAAAAGCATTGGGATTCCCCCTCTTGAGATGATACAAATCATTCATAAATATTATAAGTTTTTAGATATCCCCCAAAATGTAATTAATGAAAAGAGTAGGTTCCTTTGAGGGCTGCTCATATTATTGTGAATTTGGTAGTTATATCTCTGGATCGGTTGTCTGGACTGGATAAATTGTCTACTATGGGTCAGTCATCCAGGCTGCATCAGCCGTCCCTTTGGTTCGGTCATCCAGGCTAGAGGTTGGTCATTCGAGCTGGGTCATCCTGGTTGCGTTGGGTCAGTCATTTTGTATAAGTCATTCCTCTGAGAGATTTAGTCTGACATATTTCTATTATACATATTTTAGTTCTTCAAATCTATCCTCTCTTTCAAAGACAACTATAGAAAGAATAAGAGATTTATAAAAAGAAAACTAACATTACTTGTATCTTTAAATACAAATAAAAAAATTATTTAAATAAGAATGAGTGTTGATTTTGGAAAAGGTTTTAAGGCTGGGTGACTAAATGGGGTTGAAAAAACTGACGAATTTGAGTTTGGAATGCTATCGCCTAACCTAAGTCTTACACCACCCATGCCTTGGTGGCTTGATTAGTTCATTTCCTTGGATGTGCTACACTTTACGCCAAACATATTAAGCGGATATTGTTGTGGCCTTTATGGGGGCAAACATATAGACTTTCCCTGGGGTGATTCATATAATATCGACCATAGATCTTGTCGCCAAGGGGCAAGGATTCCTACCGCCAAAGTTCTGTAGTATGAGACACATGCTTTTAGGGGGCATGGGCGTTGTGGGTGGGACAGTCCAAAAGGGTCCAAAGGTGTAGATGGCTCCCCTCTTTCTTTTTGAAAACTTGCCCTTAAGGGGAAAGTTCTCCAAGTTCTTGCGGCAAACATTTTATATGCATATTAACAAAAAAATATATGGAAAAATGAGGGGTATAAGAGCATTTCCCTGAAGTGTCATCGATAGTCATATTTTCTAGTTATTTTTTTAGCCACATGCTTGCAACTAAGTGGAGGTAACCAAGTAGATGTGACAGAATAAGGGAGGCCAGGTGTCAGCAAGGTTAACTCGATCGTCTGAACTAGGTCGGTCTCCCATTTCGGACCAATCCTCCCTGTAGGTCTATCGTCTAAACTGGGTCGGTTATGACCTGACTTGACATAATTGGAGCTAACCGGGTCAAACTTAATCCTGGGTTCTTCTCCTTATGCTGCTCCTCTTCTTGTTGGTGGCGTGATACTTGATCATCCCACTTTTTAGAATGTTGAATTACTATTTGTCCATAAATAGGATTGTAATCTAGCCGAGTATATCATTGTTCGGACTTGGCTTGGTATAAATATAAGTTGTTTATGTTGAGTTTGAGCTTGTGTCAAGCTTTCATATATTGTTCAAACTTGATTTGTTTAAACTTTTCAATGTTTGGACATGATTTGTAATTCATTTCTTTATGACAAGTGAATGAGTATTTAAACAAGCTAATGAATGAACTAAAAATTCAAATAAGCAATAAGATTTTCATATAATGAATTCAATAAATAATTTTACAAATTTGATTGCATCTATTAATTTATTGATTATAAGCTCTAAACTCTATAGTATCTTAAATCTTGTTTCTCCTCCATTTTGCCCAAAATCCCTTGCTTAGGCGAAGTTTAGTAGAATAGTTTGTGTATCATTTAGGCATGATTTAACCTAAATCCTAAAACCTACAAAAACTTAATATCAAGTATTTATACAACATATATGATACGAGCTATCACCAACAAATTAATATTCTATTTAATTAAATTTCATTTAAATAATTATCATATATCATATGAGCTATTATCGAACTTAATATTGATTTTTAACACATTACTTGTTAAACATCAAACAGTTTGTTTGTGAACATAAATGAATAAATTTGACTATGTTCACGTTTAGTTCATTTAAGTTTCGAGCTTTTATAAATTATTCAAGATTATTTATTTACTAATTTGAACGAATACTGAGCCGAGTTCGAGTTGTTCATCGAGTGTATTGGTTCATTTACAACTATATATGTAAATCACACAAAAGAAATAAAGCGTAAGTAAAGAGAGTAGAGAGAGAGATGAAAAGTTAGAGAATAAATAGTAATCTGTCATGATTAATCATGCCTTGTTCATAAAATAATCATTCTATTTATAAAGGAGTGGGCACATAATGATGATATCACATATTGTTTTTTTAAAGGGGATTGTACTAGAGTAATTATGATATTTTACGTGTATGGGCTTGTCGCCTTGCTTCTTTCTGGCTTAATTTGCTTCGAGCGAACAAAGTTAACTTGGTCGGCAAAACTAGGTTGGTCCTCCGAGTTGGATCGGTCATCAAAGCTATGTCATTCAGGTTGGGTCGGTCGTCCTATCGGGTCAGTCATCCAGGTTTGGTCGGTCATAGATTCTGGGTTGGTTTTCTATACTGGGTCGGTCGTCCCATCGGGTCAGTCATCCAGGTTTGATCGGTCATAGATGTTGGGTCGGTCATCTATGCTAGTTCTTCCTTCTAAGATATTAAATCTGGCATATTTTTTTTTGTTAAACAATTGAATACACACCGATTTTTTTATCATTAGTACTATGACTTTTATCGGAAAAAGGCACGTGTGTTACTTAAAGTTGGTAAGGGGAACCGATCTATATTTTTATATCTTAGTTTCATGTTCGATATATGCTCATTATTGTGGTTGAATGTAATTTATTAAGATGATATGCATATATATGAAGCAATAGATTTTACATAATTATTTTTCTCATTGATAAACTATTTTAGGTGTTATAATTCTATTGCATCAATCAATTTATATAATACTCTGTTAGTAGGGAGATTTAGCATAATTTAACATTTTATCCACATGGAATCATTATTTTCTTCTATATTATTTTGCAGTAATATAAAAACAGATTCAATACATAATTGGAAATAATAATAAAGAATCCTAAGCATAAATAATTGATGAAGAATCACTTAATACTCTTTGTGGGGCCATAATTCATTATTGGTAAGAAAGTTCATTATTTGTTTAAATATTTGTGCTTGAGTTCTTTCAAGTAACTCACAAGAGAGTGCCATCTTAAGTAGTTAGGGTTACATTCAAAGTTTGAATAATTAGTCTATATGATTAAAATCCTCATTCACAATTTAAGATGTTAAAATTGTCCATAGAAACTGCTGAACTCTGTCAATCGCCATTTGGCTTAGCTCTCACAAGTCGGTCAACCGACTATCATTAGTCGGCCCTCAGCGGTTGGCCCTTTCTAGTAAGCCCTCACTAGTCAGTCTTCTCCAGTCAACTCTTAGCAATTTGATCTCTCTAGTCGGTTCTCCCCAGTTGGCCCTCCCCAGTCGACCCCTGTCAGTCAGCCCCCACCACTTGACTTTCTCTAGTCGGCCTCCTTCTCTCGGTCTAGGAGAGATATAGCCTGAAACTCCTAAAGAGCTAAATGTAATTATTATTATGTATATTTTATAATAAAATGCCCATGTACAAAGGGGAATGAGTGAATTATAATATCAATGTAGTTAGTTTTCACTTCATCTTTAATTCGCCTGAATTGAATCCATTTGAACAAATAATCAACTTTAATAATTCACACAATTTAAAATTAATTCTAAAATGCAATTGCATGCCTTTAAAGCATAATATTTTTATGGTGTTCCTTCGTATTTTTCTTTATTTACATATGAATTAAATAAAAAAAAAGATCAATTAAGTTAAATTAAAAAAAATACTTTAAATCAAGATATTTCAGTCATGAGAACTTTTTGGGAAACTAAAGATTTGGTAAAATATACTGAAACTTGGTCCTCAGATTAAAGCAACATATTACAATAAAAAGAATCTCCCATTGCAATGATTAAAAACCAGAGAAGAAATAATTCATCATAGAGAATACAAACAACAATTGGTTTTGCTGCTAAAACTTATTTAAGATTGTCTGTATACACTTTAAAATATCTTCTGAGTTGCTATTTGTTAAATTGTCAAATTTTTGAACTACCAAATTATTGAATATTGAATTTACAAATTAAGAAACTGTCAAATTCAACTACATGGAATGACATGACATAAAACAGTCAGACATATTACAAAATTGCAAAACATGATAAACAGTTATATAATGTAATACAACATATTATGTATCTTTGTATATTTTTATTTTTATATCATGACAAACAAAGACCCAGTCCGTATAAATATGGGTCAAATATAAAAATAGGAGGGTTTCTATTTTTCTTTACTCCACCTCCTCTCACTTTTTCTCCCTCATCTCTTTAATGATAGTGGGATTTGAGTATAATCTGCGGACATTATGAGACTTCGCACTTTAAAAGATATGAACACTATCATTCCTTATGTGATTGTTATTTTGATTGGAGCAATGAGGATCTCCAACCATAACGGGACGCCACCAGATGTCTTGGAAAACCTCTTTACTAAGCCCTGAGTTTATTTGTTGTTTTCATATTCCCATTTGTTATTGAGCTCTCATTTAGTGTTTTTTTCAATAGAAAATAATGTAACAGGACAATGTAGAAGCACATATTGTAATACTCTTGTGGTATTTGTGATGATATTGCACAACAATACCGCATCAATAATACCAAAATATTATTAATCTGCATACCATCTTATCTAATATTTTCTCTCCTTTTTTTTTTTTTGTTTTTGTCTTTATTAATTTTTATACTCGCACACCATCTTACCTAATATTTTCTCTCCCTTTTTTTTTGTTTTTGTCTTTATTAATTTTTATACTCTCCCCACTTCATTTCATGAAAAGGTGACTACTTGCGAAACAACAATGGCGTCCAATCCCCTCAACCTCCTCCCCAAACCCAACACTCTCAAATTCCCTACTGCTCTCCCACTTCCTTCAACTTCTCTTCACCAAAACCTCACCAAAATCCTCTCCATCTCATGCTCTCTGTCTCCTCCTTCCTCAAAAGAAGAAGCTATCTCGCAAGCCAAGTCCTGCCTCTCCTCCTCTCTCCGAAAACCCCTAAATAACCCTCTTCCCCTTCCCACGCGCAAGCTCAAGAAGCAGCGCCAACCCCGTTTTCGGGTTGAAATTCCCATAGCAGACGACGATTCCCCGTCCTCACTCACCTCCCTCGCCGCCGATCTCTTCTCTTCCTTGCCAGTCACTAAGAAAGGCTCAAGTCCCAATCTCTTGCTCTTCTGGTCATCTTCCGCTCTCCTCGACCCCGCTCGCCGTGCTTTCCCGTCGTCAAATTTTATATTCCATTCCGATATCCCTTCTGCCAGCAATGAATTACTGAACTCTGCCGATATAGCAGTTTTCTTGGCGTCGGAAGCATCGATGTTAGAGGATATTAGAGTGCTCGCTGACTGTTTGAGCCCGAAACCTGTAGTGTTGTTTAACCCTAAATGGGGGTTTGAGGAGGAGAAGGGCTTTGATGTGCAGCTGAGGAGCTTCATTGGGTCTTTTGATGTGGTTTACTCTTTCATGGGGTTGGAGGTGAGAGGGGTACTGAGTAGGCGGAAAGGGGTGGTTTTCAAGTGGGTGAAGGATGAGGGAATGATGGGGGAGGGGTGGGTGGTTATGGTGGAGGATGAGGGGAAGAAGAAGGGGGAGTTGCAGGTAGTTTCAAGGTTCAAGAGGCGTCCTGAAATCGGTGAGGTGGAGAATGTTCTGTATAATTTGATGGCTGCAAATTCACCTGTCACCAAATCAGTGAAATTTTTCAGAGATTTGGCTTCTAATATTGCTGGGAAGAAGAAGGAATGATGGTATGTATTTTTTTTTTCTCTAACTGGTGAACTGATTGGCTTATAAATCATGAGTTAATTGATTGGCTTGTTTGGCCACCTGAATTTTGTTGGACTTGAACCAATAAGATTGTGGTTTGATGTATATGGTGTAACTTGAATCATAAGAAAATTTTGTGGGGATTTGTGGCGGCAAAAAAGAAATTGGATTGTCATGAATCTCTTATTATTTTTGTGAGTGTGCATATGCGCGCGTGCGCACACACACACACATGTAGTTAAGGTCTTACGATTAGATCATGTGAGCCACAAATCTTCATTTTTACTTGCATTTTCAATATAGTGTATTCTTAAAATCTAGTGATAGGAAAAAGAAAAGAGAGAGAAATCAAATCTGAATGTTGTTAGTTGTAGAATATGAAGAAGTGTGGAAAACTCCTAGTTGCTTATGATAGCGAGTTTAAACATTATGAGGATTGAATTTTTTATTTTGGTTGCACACTTTACATTTGTTTTTATAGGGATTGATTTTTTACATATGAAACTATGACTACAGGTGATGTGTTGACATGACATGAAATGATATTTTTTGCAAAAAAGCTGGCATTGGTATAATCAAAATTAAAATGTTTGATGAAATTGTAAAAATATTAGGTAATGTGCGAGACATTGTTGATTTGAAGGGAAAATTTTTTCTCTTTGAGAATTCTTAATTCAAAAGAGTAAAAGTACATGATGGATTCTTAAAGGTTAGCAGCGGTGCTGTTTTTGTGATGAGATGACAAAAAAAATCAATCAAATTATATATCTTACAAGTTTGTATGGTTATAGGTGATGGAGTTGTATTTGCTTCCTATCTGATGATGATTTTACTCGTCTTTGACATATGCATCTTGGGCATATGTGTTAGAATAGTTTGGTTGAATTGATTAGGAGAGGATTTATTGGCCGATAGAATATTAGTAAATTAAAGATCTGCAAGGACTGTATTTTTTTGGAAGCTGGATATATTCAGATTTGGAAAAGCATTCATAGTACAAAGAGAACACTCGACCATATACAATCTAATTTTTGGGGACCATTCAAGGTGCTTTTTAGGGGAGGTGTTGTTTGCATGTTGACTATTGTTATTTATTATTTTTTTTTTCTGAAGCAAAAGAGTGATATTTTAACTACATTCAATAAGTGAAAGGCTATGATTGAGAAGAATACACAGAAGCAAGTTACACATCTCTGCACTAGTAATGGCTGGGAGTTTTGCTCTACCGGGTTTAATACTCTATATAAGCTAGATGGGATAGTGAGACGCTTAACCATTCTTCATACACTGCCAGAGAGTGATGTAGAGTGAATGAAGTGAACTTTGATGGAGAAAGTATGCTATATATTTTTTTAATTCCTGTTTACATAGATCTTTTTGGGTTGATGAAGTCTCTATTGCTAAATTTTTTGTCAACTGCTAGGTATAAAAAGTCTATAAAAGGTATGGTTTGAGACTCCTGCAAATTATGTTGATCTGAAGATATTTGAATGTCCTGCTTATGCTTATGTTGATAATAGAAAGCTAAAACCTAGATTTATTCGCTGTATTTTTTGTTGGCTGTAATCATGGGGTGAATGGATATAAGTTATAGTATTTAAAAAATAGAAAGATCATATTCAACATTGATGTTATTTATGAGGAAGTTGTCTTGCTTCATGATTTACCTCTAAAAGATTCTTGTGAGGCAATTCAATAGTAATAAATTAAACAGGTGGAGCTTCAAATTCGGTCAGATGTATACCGAGGTCTACATCTCAGTTTAGGTCAGTGGTATAGAGTGTGCTACTCCCTCACCAGTGCCACAATCACCATCAACACCACCTCGAAGTTATATTGCAAAATATAAGCTAATAAATATTAGAGCTTTCCAAAGGCATGGGTAAGTTGATTTGATTTCTTGTGCTTTGAATGTAGCTGTAGGTTTTGATTCTAATGAAGAATCTTCTATCTATTTCGAGATAAATAATTTTATTGATTATGACAGATAGATGATTGCCATGTTAGGGGCAGATAAAATCTTTTTGTAAGAATGACTCGTGGAACATAGTTGGACCATCTAAGAGTTATTAATTTTAGTAGCTATAATTTTATATCGCTATTTATTTTAAATATATTTTTAAAGGAGATTTTATGAAAGAAGAATCTCTCTCAAACAAAGCCTAAGTTTCAAGAGTGACTTCATAGATATATTTTCTCTAATAGTGAAGTGTAATTCATTTCAAGTTTTGATTGGTATTATGGCCACACATGATTTTGGACTTGAATATTTGGATTTGAAAACAACATTTTTACATAGAAAACTTAAGGAGGACATCTACATTCAATAGAGGGTTTTATAGCCTCTAGAAAGAAAGATTTTGCTTGCTGAAAAACTATCTTTATGATTTGAAACAGTCTCCCCGACAAATACTCATGATTCAAATAGAAATAATGATGATAGACATGTTTACTTTTAAAAAAGTGACGATAAATCATATGTTCAATTACTTTCAGATATTGATGTTTTGTTAATGGTAGCTTAGAATAAGAATGGATAAGAAATCACATCTTAGTAAGAAGTTTAAGATGACTCTCATATGCACTATCTTCACAATTAGATGTGATGATGTTGATTATATGTCATATGCTATATGTTTTAGTATGGTGAGGCCTCTCATATATGCTATACTTTATTTACGTCTATATCTATTATATGCAAGCAATGAATTTTGCATACATAACATGGTACCTTGCAAGGAAGTTCGAAGGGCAATTTAGTGGATTTCCAAATGCTGTATTTGTTTGCAGTTTGGGAGAATTAATGGTAGATTAATTGGTTATGTTGATTTAATTTTGCTATAGATCTTGAGAAAAGATTGCTTACGGGGTATATTTTTATTGTCGTTGGTTATGCTATCAGCTGAAGAGGTTAAGTACGTGCCTGTTATTGAGGCTTATAATAAAGTCATTTGATTGAAGGGGATGTTTGGCAACTCAATAACGACGTGTAAATTAACACCGTTTTATGGGATAACCAGAGTATTATTTTTCTCAACAAAATTCAAATGTCATAAGAGGTAAAAGCACATTGATATTCAATATCATTTTGTGCATGAAATCATTGCTCATGATTTTATTATTGTGAGCAAAGTCAGCACAAACAATAATTATGCTGGTATGATAACCAAGCCATTCTCTATTGTCAAGTTAACGCATTGCTTGGACTTAGTTGGTGCTCGTTGTTGATCGTGTGTGGAAGATTTGTAGAATATTTTGTAAAAGATTGGATTCTTATTTTACATGCTTTATTTTTTAAATTGCATTAATGTGAAGATTTTTAGAGCATGTGTCCCAGATTTTATCATGCTTGGAATGAAAAGCTTGTTGTGCGACATATGCCATGTAACTTAAATTATGAAAAAAAAAATGTAAGGAATCTATGATGTTACATGGAGATTGGGCCAATTCGATCTTATTAAGGTGCTTTTGAGGCAGCTTGTGCTTATCCAGATAAACCGTTTATTTGTAAATGCAGACCACGGGGTTTAACCCGCGTTCCGCGTTTAGTGTAAAGAACCAACTACGTTTTCGGATAAGCTGCTCGAATGTAGTTTTCAAACGGTGAAAAGACATTTTCAAAACGCCACCGCAGCGAATAAGCTGCCCCAAACAGAGCCTCTCTCTTATGCATACGTCCACATGCACACACATCTACATATTAATTATGATTTGTGGTTAAGTGATGTTAGCCACTACTCTTCACTTGTACTTATCTCTTCTAAACAATGAAATTTTCTCATTTGCCCTGAATTTTTTACTTGTCCAGAGTTTTTCATTTTTCTGTTTTTTATTTACATTTGCGGCCTATTCTTCAAAAATATTGTTTCAGTTATCAGGGTGAATCATAATTTACTAGAAGAAATATATCATTCATGTAGTTGTTTAGTTTCTCACTTCAGATTCAATATAGTTATTCAACTTTCTATTATAGTCTTCCACCTAAAAGTATTTAGG
>NW_018164973.1:20203-32831 GCF_001263595.1 Phalaenopsis equestris | reverse complement strand
AAAAAAAAATATTATCTCACAGAGATTGATTTCCACTTGACATCAAAAGTAATTAACAACAGTTTTTTTTTTTTTTTGAATGATGGACATTTTCAAGTTTTGAATGATAAATGTAATTTGATTTTAGGGGGTTATATTTCATCAAGATAGGTTTAATTAGTAATATTTTAATTGGATCAATTGATGATAGTTGAATTACTCTTAACATTCAAAACTAATTTCCACTATTCCCTCACAAAACTAAAGCATTTGATTTACTAAGCATAACCTATCACTATCTATGAGATAAATTCAATATCTTAAATTGCAATAAAACTAAGGATGTTCAAGAGTATACTTGTGCATATGCAAATATCTCTATCATATGATTGGTTATGATATTTCAATTATGATGAATACTTCTGTCCCCTCTAAAATTTAAACAAATCTCAAAATCGAGTAATTAGCTGGCAAGCAATTATTTGAACAATAAAAATATACCTCATAAATTTGAATAAAACTATCATTAAACAAACTAAAATAGAGCTAGCATCCACTGCCATGTTTGTTTGGGAAAGCTTTTTAGAAACTGCTATCATAGTTCTATTCAGGGAACTACTTTCTTGCCTCTTTCAAGAAATTTCTGTGGTGGAAAGTTATTTTCTTAACCTAATCTGTTAAAGCGTAGTGGCTGTAAGAAAGCCAACTATTTTTAATATATATATATAATTCTTATCGTAATTTTGTAAGTAGTTTCTTACAGCACAATTTTATAACCGGATTTTTAAAAAGCTTCAGTCAGTCCAAACACTTCCTAAATTTGTCCCTAAATATAATACTAAAGTATAGGCAGGGTGTTTAGATCAGTTGCTGCACATGAAATAATGTTGGGATGAATTTGTTAATGAAGCAATGAAGAGAACTTGAAGTCTCATCCCAGCTGGTTAAATTTAGATGATTTTTTGGCATAATTTTTCTCATACCAGACAATTCTATGTATTTACACTTCAATACCCAAAGTTTGATATTTACACCTTATAATATCTTATTGTAATGAATTTATGCATGAAAAGATATACATTACTTTGAAAAGCACCGTTATGATCCTCTTCACACCCAACCAAAAACGGCTTTCCCCGCAAACCTTTCTCTTCCGTCACCTCCGACGACTTCTTCTCCACCAAACTCTCCATTAACCTCAGCACCGCCGGTCCATTGAACGCCAACGCCAACTTGGTCGGTGTCCTATTGTTGTCCCTGCTCTCAACACTCTCGGCGTCTCCATAGCTCGCTCTGTCTTCTCCTACGCCGGCCACCGAGCTTGTTTCCGTTACAGAGGGCCAACTACTAAACAACTTCGTGGCAACTGACGACATATATATTTCTCCAAAGTTGTGGGAGCTTTCACTTTTCGGGTCGAAGGCGGTAGTGCCCGCTGTAGCGCCCCGAGGGAGGCGGTTAGAGTGGAAGAGAAGATGTTAAGATGATCAGTAGGGCTGTTAATCGATGGAGTTTGGGGTCGGCTCGAAGTTGGCTCGAAAAAAATTCAAATACAAAATATTGGTTTGCAGCTCAGCTTCGTTTATTGCGATCCGATCTCAATCCAAGCAAAAATTTGAATTAATCGTCGAGCGATTAATGATCTTCGAGCCAAATCCTACTACGGGATGGATTTGCAAGATCTTGCTTGTCATCGCTCGCGATTTGTGCAGACAGTTTGATAAATTCCACTTCACTAAAATTTGATAAATCTTATTTAACGTAGAATCAAATGATTTTAGGAAAACAATTTTAAAGAAAGCCGGCACAACAAATTTTTTTCATTTTCATCCATATGAATCATATGATCCCAATATTGGCCCAAGTTATTTTTCTTTGAGTAAATCAAATGAAGCCGATTGTTAGAGAAATAAAATCACAGGATCCATCTCAACTTTTTAAATTTTCTTATTTCATAGAATTTCAGTATGGGACATTTACATACATACTACACCATTCTTCAATATTTGCATATCAAACATCTAAACTTTGATATCTACATGCATATTATTCAAATCTTTAATGTCACATTAATGAAAATATATTACATCAGGACTGTGTTATTCAGGTGTTATTGTAATGTTATTCAAGTGTTATTGATGTGTTATTGCGTTATTATAACATCAGGAATATTCTTAGAACACGATAGACATGAATAACATACAATAGCACCTGAATAATTGGAGGGAATATTCTCGTGTTATCTGGTCGATTTTTTTTCTCGTGTGACGTGATTTTATTGGACTCCGCACGTAACTCTATATGCGAAGTCCTGATGTAACATTATTTCCACATTAATACCATCATTATTTACTTTTATAAAGTGAAATACATATTTTAATGTATAATTTTATGATACCAAGGCATTATAAATCTAAATGTCAAAGTATAGATGTTGGATATGTAAATACATAAGAATTTTGTGACATATATGTAAATTTTCCTTAGATAACCGACTTTGAAGACACCAACTAATTATTTCCTCATATGTTGTTATAAAAATTATTAAGGCATGGGAATGGTGGGCTACATGTCCTCAAAATGAATAAATAGTGGTGTTTCTTGTATGCCGTCTCTTAAGTTTTAGGGGTGTTTGATTGTATAATTTTAATAGAATTTAGTTATGTATTTAACTTAAATTAATTATATATTTAAATAATTAAAAATTATATCCAGCACTCCGTTAAATAAAGTGAATTATTTCTCGTTCCATTTTTTTTTCTCGTGTTTCATCTCATTTATGACGTAAATCCGTATTTAATAAATCTCAATGCAAGGCGGATTAAAGATTTATTTAGTTGTTGTAAGCAAGCTCCGTCTCAGTAACACTAATTTATCAGATTTACTAGACTTGATGGATTCTATTTAACATAAACTCGGGTTGTAACCAAACACCGCCTTAATATGGTGATCATGGACACGAGTTCAACTCAATTATTGTGGTATGTCCAACCATACTATGATTCTATGTTTTTTTATATTTATTATAGCATATAAGACTATTATTGTTAAACTCAAATTTGTTCGTGAATCAAACTTAATGAATAGGGTGTAGAAAGAAGGACAAATTATTCCATACGGATGCATGCGGTGTCCGATCTGCACCGCTCATCACAGTAAAAGTTGTATTTCGGTGGGTCCCATTTTTTTTTTTTTTTTAAAAAAACCAAAAAATTGATGAAGTGTATGAGCGGTGCAGATCGGACAACACATGTATTTCAGATGGCTTCCACCAGTTGGTCTTGGATGATTCGCCTCTTGGCGCGTTCTCGGCAGATCTTTGCACATACGGCCCTCTGCATGGTGATCGTTCGAGTCGGGTGGCCCACGAGTTGATCAGTCATCAAACGAATCAGCCTTTAGCTAGTCGGTCGACTGTTTAGTCTAATTCTCACTGCTCGGCTCATTTCGCTTCAAGCATTTATATGGTGCATAAATGAGATTGATCTGCTGGCACATGCTCAACTTAGGACTATTGGATTCGGCAGAAAACCTTTCAATTATACAATTATCAGTGAGAATAGAATAGCAAATCAAATAGAAAAACGAATTTAGAAAGTCATTTCGATCAATAGAAAAATTCTCCAAATAAGCTACAGAAATATCTTATTTATAAACGTTATAAAAATATTCATTTAATTTTTTTGTTCCCAAATAAGTTTCTTAGATATCAAAATTATCGTAGTCTGAATACATTGAATGAAGTTCTTAGTTATTGTAGGTTTCAAGAGCCGTAGTGGATTGGTATAGCGGAAGTAATCCGCCATGAATGTTGTTGACAACGGTCATGGCGCTAGCTTGTCGTATAAGCTGCAATTGAAAGTCATGGCAGTGGTTGGCTGTGTGGGCCACAGATAGTTGCCTCTGGATCCACATAAGACATGGTAGGAAGCTATAAAACCTGTGAGTCACGTTGGTCATAGTGGTCAGCTACGAAGATGTCCGTATGCCACAGGGGCCGGAGTAGGAAGTTGCATGAGCCGTGCAACATACATGTTGTAGTTGGTCACGTGGGTCGTAGGGGTGAACTGTGATGACGTTCGAAGGTCATAAGGGCAGGAGTTGGGAGCTGCACGAGCTGTGGACCACGTAGACTGTAGCGGTGAGCTGTGATGATGTTCATAGGTCATGGGAGGCGGAGTCAGAAGTTGCATGAGTTGTGGATCACGCAGTTCGTAGCTGGTCATGCAGGCTGTAGTGTTGAGTTGTTATGACGTCTGTAGGTCGCAGGGGTCAGAGTCATGAGCTGCACATAGGGTGTTTTAAGAGTCCGAAAAAAGTCACCTTCTTGGGGTGTATTGCTACATCAACTTTGGGAGATGTTTTTGCATTATAAGTGGGGCGCATTGTAACTTTGTAATGTATGTCGGGGTTCCACAGTGCACATTGTGACTTTACAAGATACTTCGTTGCAAGAAGCAGATGGAGACCGATGATGGTCGACTTTATTTCTCATCGGCGATAACTTGAGATACTAGAGGCCTAAGTTGGTTGGAGAGCAAAAGCGACCAGAGTTGGCCTAAGGCAGCGACGACCAAAGTTGCCCGACAACAGTGGTGCTAGCAGGCTGCAGCCAAAGTTGGCTTAAGGCAAAGACGACGGTGGCCAGAGTTGGTCGGAGGTGACGGTGACTCGAGTTGGCGAGAGGCTTTGACTGACGGCTGTAGAAGCGAGAGATCAACGGTGGTTGGCGGTTGCAGATGCAGGAGACTAACAACGGGCAGCGGTGGCCGGAAGCGGTGGCAGTGGTCGGATGCAGTGGAGGCTGAAGGCGGGGGCGACGTAGTTAGTAGGATCTGAGATGCAGGATGCTAGGCTGTAGCTCCATTTTCTAGAGGCTTTAGTCTTCCTCTTGCCCAAGGTCTAAGTCTCCCTCTCATGAGGAATCAAGACCACTTGGAATCCAGACCACTTAATCGAAAGACCCACGGAGATTCCCTTGATCGAATGACATTTGATGAATATTTTTGTGCCTTAATGATGTCGACATTAAGCAATCTTGAACTTGTTTGATTCATCTTGTCGATACGCTCGATTTGACTTTAGGCATGTCAGATTTAGAGTTTGTTTGAATTTCCAATTATGTATGGAAAACTTCTAAAAATGGTTTAATTGCTTGATCTGGGCTTAATTTAACTCAAATCGAACCGATTTTGATACCGTCGGGCCATCTCATAGAGTCATTCAGTTTGATGTAAGTTTACCGAAATAAGAGTTTTAGATGACTTTTAATTGACGTTCTTAGTTATTGTAGGTTTCAAGAGCCGTAGTGGATTGGTATAGCGGAAGTAATCCGCCATGAATGTTGTTGACAACGGTCATGGCGCTAGCTTGTCGTATAAGCTGCAATTGAAAGTCATGGCAGTGGTTGGCTGTGTGGGCCACAGATAGTTGCCTCTGGATCCACATAAGACATGGTAGGAAGCTATAAAACCTGTGTTGTGAGTCATGTTGGTCATAGTGGTCAGCTACGACGATGTCCGTATGCCACAGGGGCTGGAGTAGGAGGTTGCATGAGCTGTGCAACACACATGTTGTAGTTAGTCACGTAGGTCGTAGTGGTGAGCTGTGATGACGTTCGAAGGTCATAAGAGCAGGAGTTGGGAGCTGCACGAGCTGTGGACCACGTAGACTGTAGCGGTGAGCTGTGATGATGTTCATAGGTCATGGGAGGCGGAGTCAGAAGTTGCATGAGTTGTGGATCACGCAGTTCGTAGCTGGTCATGCAGGCTGTAGTGTTGAGTTGTTATGACGTCTGTAGGTCGCAGGGGTCAGAGTCATGGATGCACAGAGGGTGCTTTAAGAGTCCGAAGAAAGTCACCTTCTTGGGGTGTATTGCTACGTCAACTTTGGGAGATGTCTTTGCATTATAAGTGTGGTGCATTGTAACTTTGCAATGTATGTCGGGGTTCCAGAGTGCATTGTAACTTTGTAATGTGTCGGGGTTCCACAGTGCGCATTGTGACTTTACAAGATACTTCGTTGCAAGAAGCAGATGGCGACCGATGATGGTCGACGGTATTTCTCATCGGCGATAACTTGAGATACTAGAGGCCTAAGTTGGTTGGAGAGCAAAAGCGACCAGAGTTGGCCTGAGGCAGCGACGACCAAGGTTGCCCGACAACAGTGGTGCTAGCAGGCTGCAGCCAAAGTTGGCTTAAGGCAAAGACGGCGGTGGCCAGAGTTGGTCGGAGGTGACGGTGACTCGAGTTGGCGAGAGGCTTTGACTGACGGCTGTAGAAGCGAGAGATCAACGGTGGTTGGCGGTTGCAGATGCAGGAGACTAACAACGGGCAGCGGTGGCCGGAAGCGGTGGCAGTGGTCGGATGCAGTGGAGGCTGAAGGCGGGGGCGACGTAGTTAGTAGGATCTGAGATGCAGGATGCTAGGCTGTAGCTCCATTTTCTAGAGGCTTTAGTCTTCCTCTTGCCCAAGGTCTAAGTCTCCCTCTCATGAGGAATCAAGACCACTTAATCGAAAAACCCACGGAGATTCCCTTGATAGAATGACATTTGATGAATATTTTGGTGCCTTAATGATGCCGACATTAAGCAATCTTGAACTTGTTTGATTCATCTTGTCGATACGCTCGATTTGACTTTAGGCATGTCAGATTTAGAGTTTGTTTGAATTTCCAATTATGTATGGAACTTGATCTGGGCTTAATTTAACTCGGATCAAACCGATTTTGGTACCGTCGGGCCGTCTCATAGAGTCATTCAGTTTGATGTAAGTTTACTGAAATAAGAGTTTTAGATGACTTTTAATTGAAGTTTGAATTTTTCTTCCTAAAAAATTATCTCGAGATCCGTGACATGTCTCGAGATTTACGCTAGATATTGGAAATTTGTGCATGGCATATCATGGCTAAAGGAATATCTTTTTTACAAAGTTTATAAACATATTCACTTAACTTTTTTTGTTTCCAAATACTTTTCATAGTTATCATAGATGGGGATAATGTGTGGGGTTGATTGTATCCTCCCTTGATCAAATCATGATGGAATTATGTTGTTCCTAGGCTGATCAAGCTAGTCTACACTAACTAGGGCTAGAATAGGTGACTATCATTGATCGTATGGCAATGATTGGTTGTAGTCTGGCTAATACTATTAGATCCAAATCTTAAAATAACTCCGATGTATCGTATTCATTATCCGGACACAACTCACATCTGAACTCGGGATATAATATTTTCTCCGCATATTGGGGCCAAAATAATCTAAAATACATACAAATTTAATCTTGCATATTGTGGGAGAAATTTTCATGAGCACATAAATGATACATAAATAACATCGAATAAAGTTTTGCCAAGTAAATCAATAGACAAAATTATGATAATATTCATCCCCTTTTGAATGAAGTAGATGGAACAAGTCAGTAATATCTTATCATTTTTTACATTATTCAAATAGCCCTCTCATTCCAGACAAAAAGTTTAAGAAAATATTATAATCAAGATAATATCAAGATATTCAAATTTATTATTATTATTATTATTATTATCTTTTAATATTCAAATGTGAAATTTTTTTGAAGTTAGTAAATAGATTATTGTTTTTCTGTTATAACTTTTAATATTCAAATATTCAAATGTCAAAAAGTGTGTTCGTGTTCGACTCATTTGTTTAATGAGTCTAACACGAGCCGTTCACGAACAAAGAGTCATTTTAACAACCTTAATCACGTAGCCACATAGCCATAATATGTTAAGGATTTGGGGCAAGATTTAAAACATCATTTGAATCTAATTTAATAATTTTTATTCTATTTTCTTAATTAATACTTTTAATTGATTTTAAATCTTTGTAGCCTTATAGTCAATTAAATTTTTAAAAAATACTACTCATCATATATATATATATATATATACACACACGAACAAATATTGTTCATGTTCGACTCGTTAAAATAGCAAACAAGTCGAACACGAGTTTCTTAACGAGTCGATCACGAGCTGTTCGCGAACAACGTGCCTTTTTGACAGCTCTAATATACATATGTATGTTTATGTATATCTATGCATGTATGTATTTTCCTTATATACATATTAAAATTTAATATTTTTTGTTTAAATATATAATAAAAAATATAATAAACCGCCTTTGAAAGAAGATCGTCACTTTCTTGTGCCCGAAGAACCGGCGTTGTCGGTGTCGTTTGGCGGCCCTCCAATTGACCAAGTTAATCCCAAGCATCATCAAATAGATTAATTAATCAATTATCACGCTAATTATCAAATTAATTAATTGACTGATTATAGAAGAGACAGTGGCCCACCAAAATTTAATCCTGGAGATTAGCGACGGTTTAAATTACCATATTATTTGATTAGTGAGCCGAAAGATTGTCATTAGTGAGGCAATTAGCAATTTAATGAATGGCGTCAACTTACTAGTTCTTTTTTTAATTTTCTTTGACTTGATTAGCTCATTTCACTTCATATAATCTAATGAGCTTTTAATGAGCTAATGATTGCTGCTAATTCATTTTTTAGCTGTTCAAATAATAAAATAGTTAAATGATGAAAAATGTGAGTTGTAAAAAATAGATATTTTGTGAAAAATAGTTTTCTGATTAGCTATTGTCTAAAAAAAAATCTATTTATATTTGTAGTATTAAGCATTCTAATTATAATTATAATTTGATTTTAAATTAAAGGAAAAATATTTTAAATTTAGGATAATAGTTTTGCATGTACTTGCATCAATGCAAGTGAATTCGGATGATTTGAACACTGATTTAATTTTATTTTTATTGCCAACATTGGAAGGAAGATTATAAAATTATATAAATATATGATGAATATTGATTTGTCCATGAATCACACCCCAAGTAATTGAGCATAAGTAATAAGAGAGAGAGAGAGAGATGAGTAAACAGTAATGAATAGTAATACATCGTGCTATCGTGTCTAACATCTTCTATTCATAAAAAGATCTCCTTATTTTTGAGAAAAATGGTACAATATGATGATGTTACATATTTGCCCCAGCTTTAAAGGGATTGTAAATAGCATTTTTGATATTTTACATATATGAGCTTATTGCCTAGCTATTCTCTGGCTTGATCGTTGCGCTTGTTTGGCTTTGACATGACAAAGCGTGTTTGGTCGGCCAGGCTTGGTCAGTCGAGCTTGATTGGTTTTGGGTCGGTAGGATTGGCTCATTCAGTTGATCTAGTCTGGTTGTCAAACCTTAATAATGGATGGGGGAGCTTTTGGACATGCCCAACATGATTAGATATTTTAAGGGCTAGGTCTTCCCTTGGGTTGACTTCTTAGTGGTGGTTTGCTTGGATCATTCCGTCCTCTTTTTACCCTACTCGTGGCAATGTTGGCTTTGGCTTTGCTGGCTTTGACTTGGATGACAGACCTCATGTTCTTCTGTTGGTGGGCTGTCAGCATCAATTTTGGATATCACTCGTGCTAGATGTCCTTTTTGAATGTTGTGGGAGCATATATCATTCATATGTAGCTTCTCATAATTAGAGGAATCCGTAAAATCCTCCCACATACATTTTTGGGAAATTCAGGGTTTAGGGTGATGCACCCGCGCAGTGGTTTAGGGCTCTCGTTAACATTAAAATATATGATATGAGTCCTATAAAAACGAACATTTTTGGTGTTATGAGACCATACTTTAGTAAAACATACTCTCTCATAATTTACATCGAGAGCCTGGAAAATCGGTTCCCAGTCCGGGCGCCTAGATTCCCTGAACAGCTCCCTATGGCCACAGAAACTGAGATGGCAGAAAGCTGGTGCCTAAGTGTCATGCCCTAGCGCTTAGGCTCCCGGCCCCTGCGCCTAGGCGCCAGCCTGCTTTTAAATCCCAAATTTTCTCAAGATTTTCACTGAATTTAGGCCAACTCAAGCCCTCAAACAGCAAAAAATGTAGAGTCTCTTAGGTAAAGAGAAGATATGCACGAGGGAGGCAAAAATGGCCATGAGGAACCCTTTTTGGGATACTTAGAGAAAATTGGAGAGGGGAGGAGTAGTCATGTTCAGCACAAAAGGGAAGGAGGAAGGTTGGTTCTTCCTTTTAGGGTTTGTCACTTGTTGCTTGAGGTGGAGAGCCCTAAAGAAAGGGGAAAAAAGGCTTCTTATTCCTTCTCATCTTCGGCCCCAACTTCATCTTCTTCTTCTTCTTCACATTCCTCTTCTTCTTCCTCCACCAACTCTTAAAGTGAGTGAGGGAGTTTGCTGGAGGAGCTACATTGAGGAAGAAAGAGAGCTTCATCCTTGCGAAGTCAGAGTAAGGAGAAAGCAAAGTGAGCACTTTATCAATCTTTGCATGATGAGAAACTCCTCTAAATGTTTGCTCTTTCTTTTTAGCAAACTTTTAGGTTCTTTGCTAGAGATGATAATGATAGGTTCTATGTTAGAGTAAGTCATTAGGTTAGGAGTTTATTTTCTTTTTGATCCCTCGCGATCCATGAGAGTCTCTCCATACCCCTAGATATAAAACTGAAAGATGGGATTATGACAATCCTGCATTTGTGTCAGTGCTTTTGTTCTCGTAATGGGAAGAACAAAACCGATCTAGGTCTAGATAGCAAAAAATCTCATGATTTTGAAGTTCCCTAAACTACAAAGATCTTTCAATCATGAAGTTGTTTCATATTATGCTAGCAAAATGAAGTTGGGTCATCTATCGCTTCGTGCAACGATCAGTTGGTATAATTCGTTACTATCCTACCCTAGATCCTTGTGACATCACTAGGACGAGTATGATCCTTCATCAGACTGATTTGGGTCTCATGTTCTTGCATGTGTTCGCATCCATGTTGAGTGAACTGCATGATTTTAAAATATTCATTAAAATGCCACTTTTTTTAATGTGTCTTCGATCAACCATCAACAACATTGACTTGATCGACTATCGTTTTGTCGACATTATCAATTGGTCGCCAATGGCTTGATCGGGCAATCAACCACTTCTCATCGACATGATAGATTGACCTCCATTGGTCCGTTAAGTTAATCAATCTCTTCTGTTGATATGATCGATTAGTCAACACCTACCTAATCGGTCAATTGACTACTTCTTATTGACTTGATTGATCGGCTGCCATTGGCTCAATAGGTCAATTGACCACCTCCATTGACATGATCGATTAGCCATCACAGACCCTATCAGTTAATCAACCATTTTTGTCGACATGATCAATCGACTGCCTCTGTTCTGATCGTATCGATCGACCACATCCATCGACCTGCTTGACAACTGTTTTTGTCCTAATCAATTGATTGTCCCCTTTCGTTGAATTGATCGATCGGTCACCTCCGACCCTATAGTACCGATCAACCACATCCGTCAACTTAATCGATCAGTCGCTTCCTGTTCGATTAATCGATTGACTCCTTTTATTGACCAAATAGATCGGTTGCCTCCGGCCCAATTTTATCGATCAACCACCCCCATCGATTCAACCAATCAACCACCTTTGACCTGATCGTATCAATCGATCCATTTCAATTGAATGTCGCATTTTTACATATTTTTCACATTATTTGCATTTGGTCATTCGCACCAACACCCTAAAGTGCACATGTATACATATGTCTTCATATGCTCATAGTGGATATCTGTGCCTCACTTGGGCATAATACTTTGTGCATCTACTTCTTGATGACATTCTCAAATGTCATTGAGCATCACATCACGTGTGTTTGCATTTGCACTTTTCACCCTTCCTATGTGCCCCACATAAAATCTTTATGTTCATGTCTTGCATGCTTAAGGCCTGCACATGAGTTTGTGTTCTCAAACACTCATTCTAAAATTCATGTGTCATCAACGGGAATGGCTTGCACATCAAGTCTACCCGACATGTGATTCTCCTTAACGAGAATTATGCTCCCTCACTTCCTATGACACTACTCTGGAGCGGCGTAGGAATGTCGCGGTGTCACTTGGCATAGGTCACATTTTATAGCCCATGAACCTATCCTGTGCACATCATTTGTACATTTGTACATCTCATATCGTGTCACTTGGCACGGGTCAAGCTTCCTAGCTTCTAAACTTGCTTTTTTCACTTGGGTAGACGAAACTCACCTAGCGTCACTCTTGTTAACCTCTGAACTCGTTGATGCACGAGTCATAGTACCTATCATCCATGGTAGCGTCCAACATTACTATGAGCACGTGTTTTTTTTTTTTTGCATGGATGGTGTGCTTGCCTACGTGCATAGTGTATTACATATTGTGTATGCATGTCATCCGTTTGCATGCTTGGTCACTATTGAAGCAAGTTGCGATTCTTCTGTGGTGTCCCATACCTTGGGTAGCCAAGCACAACATTATTTGTGCGATGTGTCTTACATTCGCAACTTTGCACAATTAGCGTATTTGTCATTAGCATATGCTACCATATACTTGTGACAAATATTTTTTATCTGGTGATCGCTCCTAACTCACTAAAGTGATGAAAATATATCAGATCACTTTACTTTTGCATTTGCATTCTCTAATTGTCTCAGTGACAAATCATTTTTGTTAGTTAAGTGACCCATTGCAGGCACAATGCGTTAATGAGCATTGTTTGGGAAGACGTTTCGGGTGGCAATGTCTGTTATCACATCGAGATTATCATATATATAT
>NW_018164973.1:15008-20193 GCF_001263595.1 Phalaenopsis equestris | reverse complement strand
TATATATATATATATATATATATATATGGTTCCAAGGAGTCTAATAGGTGCCGCTTAGGCTTTTCTTTTCCTAGGAATTATTTTAAAAGTATATATATATATATATATGTGTGTGTGTGTGTGTGTGTGTGTGTGTGTTTATTACTTATACGAAAACGACACTTCTTAGAATCATTGTGATGGGGTCGGGGGCAACAACTATATCAAAACCACACCAACTTTTCTTACCACATTTTTGCACATAGATTTAGATGTTTGTCACTAGGCCACCTTGTTTCTATATGCTTGCTAGACTAGGGCTAGGGTGTTACTAGATTTTTTATATGTCTAGCTACTATTCATTGGTTTGTGCCATAGCTAGACATTTTTATGTGTTGATTTTGTGTGTTTACTAGGTTTGAGACATGCGCACTGGTATATTAAGGGTGATTTTCTTGCAGGAAGTCATGTCTAATTGGGAGGAACTGTTATGATTTTATCTAATACAATTTTTGCAGGTGTTCTTTAGTTTCCCTCCCATTGGACATGGTTCATCATGTTGTAAGTATATAACTTTAATGCCAACCTGATTTTAATGCAAGTCGAGGTTTTTTTTTTTAACTTTTGCTATGCGATTTTTAGAGTTCCTTAGGCTCGAGTCTTTTTGATTTCGATGTCACACACAGCTGGACTAAACGAAGTATGTTTTGGGATCTTTCGTATTGAAAAACTAATTTTATTAGGCATAATCTCAATGTAATGCACATTGAGAAGAATTTTTTTGATAGCATCTTTAATATTGTGATGGAGATCAAGGGTAAAATAATGGATAATGTTAAAGCTAGAATGAACCTGAAAGAGTTTTGCAAAAAGAGGACCTTAGAAATTCAGGAGATAAATGCACGTGAATTAATAAAGCTCAAAGCTGCATACTCGAGCCATGATCTTGACTTGGGATAGGGAAAGGTGTTTAGCATAAAAAATCACGACTGTCATATATTTTTATTGTGCTTATTACTAGTTGCATTTCATGAGTTGTCGAAGTCGGTGCTTGATCCTTCCATCTAAGTAAACATATTTTTCAAAGAGTTGTGTGCAGGGACTCAGAATGTTTACTCATTCAGAAATCTTGATACGAGTATTCCTTATCATTATGTAAGCTCGAGCGAATGTTTCCTCTTGATTTTGTTGACTCTATGGAGCATATGCCTGTACATATATTTCATGAGGCCATACTGCGGGTCCTATGCAGTACATATGGATGTATCCATTCGAGAGGTATGTCCTTTCGTGTGTCATATACAATTGTGAGTTGCATTTTATTTCATACTAAATAACCACCATATTTAATCTAACCTATCTTTGTGATGCAGATTTTTAAATAAAATAAAAAAAATGGTTAAAAATAAAACACATCCAGAGGGATTGATTTACGAAGCATACTTGATGCAGAAGATAATTACTTTTTGTTTTACTATTTTGAGTAGGGACATTACATAGGTCGCACTATATGTGACATGCCTTCACAACCAGAATTATTTATATTTCAAATATCAGGGAAGCCATCAGGGAGGCCTGAAACACAATAATTGAGCGACAAAAAGATTTGGGCAGCTGCATTATATGTTCTAATAAATTGCAACGAAGTCCAGTCATTTATACAATAAGATTCGTGACGCCAAACTTAATACTGAAATTTATTATTTAGAATGTTATATATATACTAATGACAATGATATCAGTAGATTATCTATCGATAGCTTAAACATGGAAGATGAGTCTCTGATAAGCAAGAAGGTTGAAAAAGAATTTTTGAAATGATTAGAATTATATGTACGTAGAAGCAATTCCTATAATTACATGCATGTAATATAACCATCACGTTCGAAGTTAGACTACTAGCAAGTCAAAAATTGTTATCGATCCACAATACAAGAAATGAAATCACGGATTAGAGATTACTAGATCTTGCCTGAGGGCCTAATTACAATGTTACTACACAACAGATATTTGACGTAAACGGTTATGGATTCCATACAAGTTCCTGGTGTGAAGGGAAGAAGACATATAACCGTGGTGTCGTTGAAAAGAAAACACGAACACAGAGAGCGAGATTAGCTATTACGACGTACTTGATGAAGTCATTTAATTTCAATATACAGGTAATGCCAACTAGGTTTTATATTTGTTCAACTGTTTCGATCCTATTCTGAATTGAGAAACCCAATCACTTACGTTTTATGATATCATTGAAGTCAAAATGATTAGATGATATGTGAGGTATGATCCATTTGTTCTGGCACGCCAAGCTACCCAGATTTTTTACTTTTGATACCCTAGTAGTGCAAGGGATAAAATTAATCGGGATATGCTTATAAAGAATAAACTAAGAAAAACTATTGAGCTGCATCGTATTTTAAAATTAATTGACAAGTAGGAATGTATGTCAGATTTTTGCATTCAGGGTGGCACATACGATGAAGTGTTTGCGCTAGAGGATACCGTAGGAATTTTTGAAGAGGTTTCTCATGATATGATTGAGGATGATGAGGAGACTGAAAAAGAAATTTTAGGTTTATCTTCAATGATGAGGTCTTCTAATGAAACTTAATAACACTGGTATGTAATTTTGGATTAGTGGTTATTGCTACTTTTCTTTTCTAAGTTTTGTTGATATAGTTTTAGACATATCTGCTACTCATGTTTGACTTTTTTTTTTGCACCTTCTGTTGTTTGAACTTACTTTTGCTCATTATTTTTTGTTGTTGTTTGTAGTAATGTCCTTCCATTGTTTACAAATGGCCACAGAGCGATCGCCCGCCTACATCGGTGAGGAGCTTTAGCCTGAGCATCTCCTGCATATATGAAAGGGGGCCAAGGGAGCTGCGCTCCATATTGGAGGACCAGTCTCTCATACGGAGCACTATAAGAGACTGGTAAGCTTCTTTTAAATATTTAAAAATTGAATCTTTGATGTAAATATGTGGCGCTAACCAATTATATATGCTACACATGCCAAAAAGTTGACTCGTGCGCCCTCTGTTGCGAAGCTCACATCCGAACTCATCAGCGTCCGGGGACACAACAGTGGCTCTCAGAGTATTCCCGGCTGGTTGCTGTAAATAAAAAAAAAAGAAATTTAGAAATCTATTGTAACTCTTATTATTCAAAGTTTCAATTAAACATTGGTTTTAATTTGGCAATAGGAGTTTGAGTAGCTTCAGGAGAGGCACTTGGCCACTCAGCCTGAGACTTCCGCCGGTAACAATAATCGTTCTACCACTGTGTTGTCAGAGTTTGAGCTATGGACTCATGTGACGGGGAAGAATAAGAGGAGGGTTTATGGCTTTGGTGCGAAAGGCTTAGCCTTCGAGGCGGAGATCTCCCGTGGTCCCATACTGAGCTCCTCACAACTAGATCAAGATGTTATAACCAGGGAGGTCGCTGCAATGATCGAAGAAATCCGTTAGTTACACGCACAAATGTTAGAAGGCCAATATAAGGTCAAGGACTCTATAGCGCGCATGTCAGAGATTTTAGCAGATCGTCAGGGCAAGCGACCAATGATATCCATAGAGGAGGAGGGAGGTTGACGATTAGGAATTACTTTCTGTGTTTTTTTATTTATTTTTAGCATTACTTTGAAAACTTCTCTGAATTTTTTTGTTTATTTTTTTTATTGTTTTTTGGGACAATTTGCTACATTCTATGAATTTGCATCCAATAATCCAACGATAAAACAACAATTATTTTTCGCCGTTCCCGATATATTTCCCGCTAATCTAAGGCTAATCCGATGCTACTATTACTGTAAGAAATTTTGAACTCTAAATTCCGGCGCCTGCATAACCACAACGACAACCGAAGCTACGTCGACTCTAATAAGACCCAAAAAAATTTACAGTGAATAATTTCGATGCTAAACAGACGGAAATTATATTATCGATCCCATTTTACCTGCGAAAAAAATCAGACGTAAAACGAACACAAATAAGAAGATAACCCTAAAATATCATCAGATTAATCTCCGATTGACGTCCGATATGCCTACTTTATATTTTGTCGTTAATTTTAAAGATTTTGGTAGAAATGAAAACGCTGGCTATATTTTGTCGTTAATTTTAATAGCTGAAGAAAATTCGATGTAAGAAATTAGAAAGATAATGATTTTGCAAATAGACATTGATTATTCTACAATAAGAATTTGTTTATTACATCCAACAGTCTTGATTTTGCAAGCACACATTGTGACAATTAATAGCCATATTTTATTCATAAAATGTAAAAATAAAATAAAATAATGGAAGGTTAATTTGATACCATATGGAATCGCAACGAAGGAAGTAGAGGCGTGAATTGCTCTTAACGAAAACACATAATGCCAATCAAGGACTGTTTTATTTGAGAAATTATTGCATCAGGACACCTGATGTAAATTTGTATAAGATGTCTAATAACAGGGTGTTGGGTGACAATTTAGGCCCGCTGACATACACGATTCGGGCACGTGGCATCCTGTCATTGGACACCTGATATAAATTTATATTAGGTGCCCTGATGCAATGTCTACCTGGTTTTTCAAAATTTAGTTTTTAGTTGGGTGAAAGTGTAAGTTTGAAATTTATTATAGTTCAAAAATAGTGTATTCCAACTCCATTTGATTTAACTGATTTTAAAATATATTACAAATTATTATTTATAATTTAGGGTTGCCTGTCGACTGTCGCTAACAGTCACCCCCTACATGCCTCGAGTCGTAGGTTACCTTCCGCTGTCTGTCTTGTCATTATCAACCATCACCCACATTCTCCATCTTCCAATATTTATTGTTGTCCCCCAAAAACTGCCATCAGACATGCTTCATTTTATTTTTTATTTTTCTTCAAATCAAACAGAAAAATGTAAACTCATGTTTTTATTTCACATCGAATCAAACAACTTCATAGCATTTCAAATACACTAAATTTCAATCACAATGTATTTTTTTTTTTTTAGCAAACCAAATAACTCCTCAATTCTTGCGAATATTATTTATGCCAATATATTTTGTTTAAACATAAAAAAATATGAGAAATTCAAAATAAAAAACTAATAATTCAAATTACATGTTATTTAAATAGTAATAGAAATCACTACTTTGTCTTCTCAAAAATTGTTAACATCATCTTATAATATATATATATATTAATATATATATATATATATA
>NW_018164973.1:0-11710 GCF_001263595.1 Phalaenopsis equestris | reverse complement strand
TTATATATATCTATATGTTGCTCTAAAAATATTATATATTTCTTTATTTAAAAAATATTTCTTCCGAATGTTTATAAACCATCATTAATATAATACGATTTATATATTGTATAAACTTCTAATTATAATAATCATTTTTAATTAATTAATCTAAATTTAAACAAATTGATAATAAATTATTTCACTAATGAATTTAAATTAATTTTAAATATTTAACAGGCAAAAAAAATTATACGATGCCGTGCCTAAAGCAAAAGTGCAATATAAAAATAAAATTATAATAAATAAATAAATTAATTAAAATATCCTAATCGGGGATCAAATGATCCAGATGTGCCAAGGTGAGCCGAGTTAATCGATAAAATATTACGAGCAGTCATTCATACATGCGAATTAAGAGTGTACATCCGGAATACACCTAAAATATATCAGAAATATATCCCCAGTGTACCCAACTGAATGGTCAGAAACTAGAGACAATATTATATCAGGACTCCTAACGCAGTTTGCGTTCGGAGTCCAATGGTGGGGCGCCACATGTCAAGTGGGCCCCATCGTAATACACAGGTATTGTCATGTGTTAAAAACAGTGGAGCTCACTTGACACATGGTGTCCCAGCATTAGACTCTGAATGCATCAGAAGTCCTGATGTGATATTTTTTTTCCAAAAATGTAAATACATAAGAATTTGTTGGTATGTATTATGTAAATGCCCCTTGAATCTTGTGGTCGTAGGAAAAAGAAAAAAGTCTCATAAATATTATTTTCATTTGAGAAAAATAAAATAAAAATAACATAGAATTAAGAGTCTGTTTGGGGCAGCTGCGGCTTATTGAATAATCTGCTGATAAATTAGACGCTATTACAAATTTTTTATTTTTTTGGAAAAACTATATCGCCGCCAGAAAGCTGCCACCGCACCTAGACTGGTGTGGTGTGAAAACACAATTTTCGGCTTTTTGAAAATTCATAAGTTGCCAAAACGCAGCTTACCCAAACAGATCAGGCGCGTTTTCAAAACGCCACCGCACCAATTAAGCTGCCTCAAACGGGCCCTAAGTTTAATAATAAAATGATTTAAAATTACACAATTTATGTTTTGTTTAATGATTTTATATTTTATATCCAATTAATTCAGCCACCCAAAGTCAAATACAGGTCGAGCAACTAATTTTGCACTTGGAATAAGGGGTTGAGCTGATTTATTCATTCAAATTCTCCATTAAACAATTAAATTATTATTTACATATGTCAAAAGCTTTTTAATATATCTAATTCATTAAATAATAATACCTAATTTTTGTTGTGAGAAGTTGGCTGCCAAGGACTGAAAACGAGTCCAATTTATGTACAAGCCATATTTTAAAGGCATTAATAGATTACAAATTTGTTTGACTTGTATGATGTATGCTTGGCTCAAGCTTTATACGAGTTCATGACCTAAAGCTCGAGCTCGGCATGTATTAGTTATGCTCGGCATGAGCTTGGCTCGAATGCTCGATTAGCTACGACTTGGATTGAGCAGGTGTTGCAGGAATGTTGAGTCAACAAAAAATGGGCATTGGTCGTGAACAATGAAATTAATGAAAAAATTAATTAATATAACTATACTAAATTAGTAAAATTTTGAGTCGAGTTAAGCTAAGCTTAAACTCGAGCTCATATGATAAATGAGCTTGAGTTTGAGCTTGAGCTCGAGCGGGTGGCTTGCTATGCTCATCTCATGAGCTTGTTGATAAGATGAGCTCAAGCCAGTCTGAGTCACTTACACCTTCAATAACAATTGGGAAATAAGAGTTGCTCATAATGTTTGTCATTCTTTATTGTCAAGCAAAACTTTTGTATAATTAATAATAATAATATATTAATATACTATATTAGTAATATACAAATATAAATACTATGTATTTATATAATATAAGTTATATAATTAATATAATATATGATTTAAATATATTAATATTAGGGACGTCAAACTGGCTAGTCCTTCGGGAAGAACTTGTGTTTGACTCGTTCGTTAAGAAACGAGCACGAACAGTGACTTCACGAACAATTTCGAACACGAGCTTATTTCAAATAAACTAAATTTCAAACGAACCGAACATGAACACAAGCTCTATTCGTTCGTGTTCGGTTCGTTTACACTCCTAATCACAATCTTCGTGAAAGTTTATAGGTCTCCCTTAAAAATTGATAAATGCTAAACACAATCCTCATGAAAGTTTATAGGTCTCCCTTAAAAATTGATAAATAATCTAAAATTATGAATTTCCATTAAAATTTATCATATTATCTATAATTTTTTTTTTGTCGAATTAGATGAGGGATTAAGATTCAAAGTAACGCCTTATCCGTATAAATTGTACCAATTATGCAAACTGTTTGTTAATTAGAGGATTTTGACTTTGACCCAAACAGGATTAGCGCTGAGATCCGAGCAAGTCAATGACTTTGAAATCTTAATTAAAATTAATGATTTTCTCACGTATATCTAGGGTTGATAGTAGGTCATGATCATGCCTGCAATCCCTAAAAATTAAATGATGAGCATACAAGTCAGCTATTATTTTGAATTAGGGAAGATAGGGTTATAAAGTTAATCATTTTAAATGTATTACGATAGTTCATTGATAATAGTCATACTATATTGTAATGAATGTAGTTTTTGGTGATAGGTTTTGGATGAGGTGGTCCGTCGTAACGTTGTAGATGGTGGTTGTAACATCGGCTTGTCGTATAGATCGTAGTAGGAAGTTGCAACAATTGTGAACCACATGAGTCGTAATTGATTCAATAGGCTGTAGTGATGAGCTGTGATGACGCCCGTAGGCCTCAAAGACCAGAGTCTAGAGCTGCACAAGTTGTAGATCATGTAGGTTGTAGTTGGTCACATAGGTTGTAGTGATGACATTCATCTATTGTTAAGGTCAGAGTCAGGATTTGTACGAGTTGTGAGTAGACCTGGGCATTGAGAGGTCGGCCCGACAAACTCGCCGAAAGTTTGTTTAGAATGGGCAGGCTTAGCTATGAAAAAAATTAAAGTTTTGCAGGCTCTGCCTGGCCCAAACCTGCTTTGACTTTGTCAAAACCCGAATGAGCTCGACTAGCTCCATGCTCGGCCCGCCCATTGGCCCAACCTCATAAATATATTTCGCGATTGCAAGTTTTTGAGGTGATTAATTTTCTCATTTTTTTCCTTTTTTATCTAGTCATAAATTTTGATTTTTATATTAATACCAACCAAATCTTTTATATCACATAAAAATTATCATTTTTAATTTTTTCTTAAAATGAAATATAACTTTCATGGATATATAAGATGTCAAATATGTAAAAATTAGAGTTTAGGTGTTAGATATGTAATTAAATAGAAATTGATGAGTAGTATGTATGTAAATTTTCTTTTTTTGATATTTTCGGTATTTTACTCTACTCCACATATTTAGTGTGTATATATTTACTTTTAAATTCACTTAAATGTATAAGTAAAATTAGTACATACAAAATCAATTTAAAACCCTTGTCACACATCTTTTCATGTTTCAAATGTTCATATTACATATATTTTTTAATATTTTAATTCAACAACTTTAGAAAATATTAAAGGCTTTATTATTTATTTATTTTTTGGTATTAAGAAAATCACTTTTCTTCTGAAGCCCATAGCTGCTCGTGGCCCGACCCGACCCATTTAGTGGTCGGGTCTGACTATGAAGTTATAAATAAAATCCTAGCTCAAGCCCACCCAAACTCGCTTTTACTAGTCAAAACCCGACTAATTCCGGCCCACGCCAACTCGACCGGCTCAACGCCCAGTTCTAGTTGTGAGCCACGTAAACCGTAGTTGATTATGATGGTCATAACAGTGAGTTGGGATAACCTCTATAGGTTGTAGAAATCAGAGTTGGGAGTTGCATGAGCTGTGAGATACGCAAGCCATAGTTGGTCACATAGACTGTAATGGTGAGCTGTGATGACATTCATACATCGCGGGGTCCGGAGCTGGGAGCTGTACAACCTGTGAGCTAATTAGACCGTAGTTGGTCATATAAGTGTACTGGTGAGCTGCGATGGTGCCTGTAGGTTACAAGGTCCGGAATTGAGAGATGTGTGAGCTGTGGGCAAAGTAGGCTGCAATTAACCACATAAGTCATTGTGATGAGCTGCAATAGCGTCTGTGGGGCGGAACCAATCTCTTTTTTGAGAAGGAGCAAACTTATTAACAAAAAAAAAAAAAATTTATAAATAATATGAATCACCAATTCTTTTATCTTTAAATTTATAAATAATCTGATATTTTTTAAAATAAAGGCACACCATTAGACATTTTTTTTCTTAAATAAAGACAATAAATTATTTTTAAGAGTAAAGACATAATATGGGCCATTTTTTTAAATAAAAGAGTATTGTCAACATTTTTAAAATAAAAGAGTATATGGGAGTGCATGGGGTTGAAGAACTAGAGGCTTCTAGTAGAGAACCAATTGTGATCACCACATAGTGCTTAATATACTACTAAAACAAAAGAAATAATGTTGAGCAAAAAATAAATTGTTTATTTGGTATGCCAAATAAAGACAAATAAAAATAATTACAAAATAATCATTATTATGACTTAATGATTTAGTTTTTTTATGGGAAAAAAATGCATATTGTAGAGCATGAATCATAGATAATCTATTTATGTCTCTATAATATTAATTTCTAGGAGCTAAAGAGGTAACCACCCACGAACTTGACATTGCAGATCGCTCTGTTCTCCCTGTGCTCTTTGAGATATTATTACGTCTGTCGCCTGGACGCCGAGCTGCGGCCTGGCGAGACAGACGTAATGATTTTTCGTGCCTTGTCTTAGAGAAAACAAAATAAATTAGATAATGATAAGAAAGCAATTTAGCTACAACCAGGATTTATTTAAATATGATTTGTAAATCCACTAAATTCGGATTTATCAAATTCAGATGTTGTTAAATTCTAAATAATGCTAATTTAAGATTAAATTCAACTAAATCGGTTTAACATGTTTGAAACATTAGTTCAAGATTTAACAATTAATTTTTTTTAAAAAATTAAATATGAAATATAAAGCTCACATCACAAAACTTTTAAAATACTAAAAGACTGAACTTGATAGGATATATTCAAAAGTAAAAAATAAATTCTAAAATAAATTCTATAAAGAATAAATATTAAATGTTGTCTGGATCTAAAATCTGCTTCAACTTTTCTCTTTATATGCACTTCAACCATCTTATAGATTAGTTTCCTCGAGGTTCCTATTAGCTTCCATTTACCATGGTGGCATGTGATCCCACGATATGGTTAGCTGCTTTCCCTCCCATCCATGAATCTGTCACGTAGTGTTGAGAAAATCTTTGCCCACTATATAATAGTGTTCTTCCATAAAACTCCATTTTTCACCCTCTTGTCTTGAGTTTCCTTCTTCTCCATTGGAACCTGCACATGTAGAGCTCTTGTACGAATTGCTTTCATCTCATTGGCTTATTCTATGGATCCACGGATCGTCCTTGCTTTTTCTTCTCGTGATGAGACCATCCTTGCTTTTTATTTTTACAGTGAGACCGTTAGGCAAATAAAAATAACAAGAAGGGGGAGGGGGGTCAAGTAAAACTACTAAGAGATTTATATTTTAAAAAACACATAACTAAAAATAAATTTTCTTTTTAAAAAACGCATAACTAAATAAACCTACTAAGCCACAAGGTAGGTTCGGCCATGACTGCACGAGTTATAGGTCAGGTAGGTCGTATTTGATGACATATGTCATGGTGGTGAGTTGTAATGACATTCATATGTAATAGGGGCCAAAGTCGGGAGCGGCACTAGTTATGAGCTATGTAGGTCAAATGTGGTCACAAAAGTCATAGTGATGGGCTGCAAGAAAAAAGCTTTAAGAGTCTAGAGAAAGCCACTGACTTTGGGGTGCTTTGTTTTACCATCTTTATGAGCACATTATTGCACCCTATTGTGGTACTTTGTTACACCGTCATCTGGTTGTTTCATTACATCATCTTTATAAGGTGTCTTCACACCAAATTTGGAGTGCATTGTTACACAATCATCGAGTTGTGTTGTTGCACTGTATTCGGTGTTCGTCGTTATACCATATTCAGGGTGCATTTTTACATTATTTTTTGGGAGGCGTCATAGCTCCATATGCGTGGTGACTTGTTACACCGTTTTCACAGTTTGTCTTTGTACTGTATTTGAGATGTGTTGTTACATCATCTTCGGGAGGCGTTGTCCCATTGTATGTGAGGTAAGTTGTTACACCATCTTTAAGAGGCATCATCACACTTTATGTGGGGTGCATAATTAGGGGGTCAAAACGCATAACTAAAAATAAATTTTCTTTTTCAGGGGGCCAATTGCCCCCCTCTCCACATGAGTTATAGGTCAGGTAGGTCGTATTTGTTGACATAGGTCATAGTGGTGAGTTGTAATGACATTCATATGCCATAGGGGCCAAAATTGGGAGCGGCACTAGCTTTGAGATATGTAGGTCATATGTGGTCACAAAAGTCATAGTGGTGGGCTGCAAGAAAAGAGCTTTAGGAGTCCAGAGAAAGTTACTGACTTTGGGGTGCTTTGTTTTACCGTCTTTAAGAGCACATTATTGCACCCTATTGTGATACTTTGTTGCACCGTCATTTGCTTGTTTCATTGCATTCAAATTTGGGGTGCATTGTGACACAGTCATCGAGTTGCGTTGTTGCATTGTATTTGATGTTTGTCGTTATATTATATTCAAGGTGCATTTTTACATTATTTTTGGGAGGCGTCATAGCTCCATATGTGTGGTGCCTTGTTACACCGTTTTCATAGTTTGTTTTTGTACCGTATTTGAGATGTGTTGTTACATCATCTTCGGGAGGCGTTGTCGCATTGTATATGAGGTCAGTTGTTACACCATTAAAGGGATTTATTGTTTCACCGTCTTTAGGAGGCATCATCACATTTTTTGTGGGGTGCATAATTATATTGGCTTCAGAAGACAAAGTGACACCATATGTGGGGTGCGAAGTTATACCATTATAAAAGGAGACTAAGATCTAGGCTTGGAAGAGAATCAAGGCAAGAAAGAGCTGAAGTCTAATGTTCTACACCAAATATCTGGTGAACACCTCCCACTACCCACCGATTACCGACCACTGTCGACCACTGCTCACTAGTTTTCATCAACCACCATCGTCATCCCTCTGCAGAGTAATGAAGCAGATCATTAAACTATGACCAACGCTACAGAGGAATGGAGCACCTAGCTGAACAACAACCAACGTTGTGTGGTAATGAATCACTCTATGAAGTCACGACATTGTGGAGTAACAAAACACTGGGTAGAGTAGCAGCCAACATCGAAAAGCAATGAAGCATACTATGAGGTAGAGCTTCATCTTGAACACCATGCAGTGATGTACTTCGAAGAAGATACAAGGAAGTTCCAACACAAACAACCGCTCTCGATTGTTGTGCAACGAGTCCTCCTGCATACGAATAAATAGATTCTTTCTGACTAGGCTAGACCTTGTGGATTTTTCTCATTTTAGAGTTTTCCACGAAAAAAACTTCTCATCTATCTACATGTCACTAATATTATCTGAGTATGTGTTGGATTCTCGTACAACGCTAAAATCGCAGTGCTCAATAATTGGGATTAAGAGTTCATCATAACTTGACACATACTTAAGAGATGATTTTGAAAATTCATTTGGGTATCCATTTCCTTGAAAACTCACAACATATTAGAATAGCCTAGTGATTAGCTAATCACAAGATAAGATGTTTGCCTAAAAAATAGCTCATACCTTAGTTACGACAATTTGATATAAGTTAATTTGATGCTAGATTTCGACAAAAATGCTTGAAAACAAGAATTTGAATTTGCTTAACTAATTTTGGTCATATTCATGACCCATTCATCTTTAACAAGCTCAACATCTAAATTAACTTGTTTAAGTTTAACTTAACTTAAACTTTATTTGATTAAAGAATGAATCAAATCTAGATTAACTTGGACTTCATTTATGTTAAGTTAGATTTGACTCAAATCAGGAGGCCTAACTTGAATCAAACCAATTTACCTCTAGTAACTTAAAGTTAATTCAATCTAATTTGGATCAACTCAGTTCAACCCCGAGTTAGTTCAAATCAGTTAGGCTTAGCTTGACCCCAATCAAATTGAGCTAATCTAGGTCAATCCTGTTAAATTGTGGTTAACTTAAACCAATTCAAAGTCAACCCAAGATGAACCCGAGCTAACTCAAATTAGTTAGGAACCTACTCTAGATAAATCCAACCTAACTCAGGCTAATATGAACTTAACTCAGATCTAGGTGACTGGAGGTTAAAAAGTGTTTGACTTCTCATTTAAGAGCAAAAGCACACTTAGCCTCAGTTGGGGAAAGTTTGGCCAAGGAACAAACAAACATAAACTACCTGACATAAAATCAATCCTTAAAGCCATTAAAACTTAAACTTGAACTAAAAAAATGCAATCTAGTTGGAAAAGGTATTTTGTAGGAGGCAACCCATGAGTGCTAACAAAATATCTTCTATTCACTTGTGACTAATCAAACCACAAACTCTAATACCCCCTGACCAATTAAACCATGGGAACTCGACTAGGTCATTCCAAACATCAAAATAAAACAAAAATTCTAATCAACTAATAAGTCTTGAGCCACCTAAAATTTTTAGCCACTAAAATTCAAAAAAGAGATCAAAACTCAAATGAAACCTAATGAACAAAGATCATCTAACACAACTTTAACCATGCTTCCTGGGTTTACGAAGATCTCTTGAATGACACAACAAATGACATGAATCTTTCAGTCAGAGTAGTTTGACAGCCTCTCAAACTAAGTAGATCAGGGAACCTAACAACCTTGAGATAATGAAAAACCATGGGCATCATAACCGAGTTGTCTAAAATTAAAAAATAAAAAAAGTAAATCACTGAACAAATACCTTTTTTTCTAACTCTATTTTGCTGAAGATAAAAGACGGGTGTTACTCTAGATTTAATTCTCATGTTAATAGGGTGTGCTAACTCTGTTTTGCTAAGACGAACATTCGAAACCTGGAGCAAGATATGAACCTCAACTAAACCATTGATAGCAACACAAAATCATAGAATAGTTCAGGATCTCGATATGACTCTTTTGAGCCTTCAAGCATCTGCTGCCCTTATGACATACTTTTAAACCTCTTCCTTGAAAAAAAAAACATTTAAATTTTTTGAGGACGAGCTACAAATTTAATTGTGAGTATTCTTAAGCAACCCATCTGTAATGGTTTCTTCATAATTTTGTCTCTAAAGTATTTTGAGCCGATTTTGCCTTGGACAAATGCTTTGGAGCTCTCTACGGAAAGTCCACCTTACGAAAGCTTTTTTCCTATGTGTTTCTTTTGTTTGTTTTCTTCATTTTATGCCTTAGCTCTTGGATCTCTTCTCTTTTCAGATCATTCACACGATCACAGAGAGAGAGAGAGAGACTATACGATGGCAAATAAACTGGCGACTCCACGACAACATAAATAGGGCTGTTAAAATTGCTCGTTGTTTGCGAACAACTTGTGTTTGGCTCGTTAAGCAACTTATGTTCAGCTCGTTCGTTAAGCTTAACAAGCCCAACTCAAACAAAATTTTAAGCTCGAAATATAAACGAGCCGAACACGAACAAATATTTGTTCGCTCATGTTCGGCTCGAATTGACTCTAAAATAAATAAATAATTAATAAATTAATAAAAATATAAATATACTCAATATTATGTTAATGGTGTTATTTTGCATGTAACATCGTGGAATAACATCGATAACACCAATAACACCACAAAATAACACCCAAGTAACATCTATTGTGTTATCAATGTTAGTCATCCGTTTGTGGTATTATTGGTGTTAAATAATGCTACGAAATAACACCGAGTAACACCCGCTGTGTTATCAATATTATTCCGCCATTCGCGGTGTTATTGTTGTTATTCCACTGTGTTATTGGTGTTATTGCGGGTATTTCTTGGGTGTCATTGTTGTGTTATCGTTGTAACTCCTCCATTCACAATATTATCTGTGTGATTTCGCGGCATTTTATATTCTACCGAGCCTATTTCGAGCCGATCACGAGCCAAACATGAACATGAATATGTTATTCAAGTTGAACACGAACACATTGTTCACGAGCCATTTCGAACACGATCCAAATTGAAATGAGCCAAACACGAGCTAAGGCTCAGCTCGCTCAAGCTCGACTCGTTTACATCCCTAAATAGCAACAACGAATACGACAACGACGAGGAGGGTGGCACGATCCACCGACCAGATTGACGACCATCATCGAAAAGGAGAAGTGCTGCTTTGGTGTAGAGAACAAGCATTTGTTGTAAGTTTTACTTTTGCTTATCTCTTACAATGATGATCTGCGTGGATTTTGTGTCTGGGGTTTTCTTACCTTCTCATGGCCTCATTCTTCTTTGTGGCCTCGTCTCTATGATGTAGGGGGTAGTAGATTTATTGTGATTTTTTTGTAATATTTTTTTGTTAAGCGTTTTCTTTAAGCTTTCATGGCCTTCTTATTGGTTAACCTCCGAACTTAATTTACTCATAGTCTAGTCAACTATGATGGTAAAAATATTTTGTAAAACTACGCCTCTAATCGTTGCATAGTGAAAATGAAGGTTTAATCATAGAATTATAAGAGAATAGACATATTCTAGTGAAATTCTGCAATCATTCCAATGGATCAGAAAAATCATGCGGAATGTAATGGGGATTAAGGAAGACTCAACTTCATAGATTTTAGGCTTCTTTTGACTTAGTCATAGGTATAAGGAGTACAATATCTCAGGTTGACAACAATCACGTAGAAAAACATGTTGGAAAATCACGATCGCTACGATCCCCGAATCACAGAGGCACGAACCTCATACATAATGAAGGACTCACAAAATCTTTCTGCGGTTTTTGTTTCCGCTGTCTTTCCCTTGCTTTGTTTTGCTAGAACCATAGAATTTAAAACTTTCTTTGTGATACGTGGGGCTAGGTTAGCTAAATTTGTAAACTAGTATTTTTGTTTGTAGAAATGATTTTTACGCTTTTCCCGTGGGATCAATATGTGGTACTCTTTAACCACATTACTACTTGACATGTGCACTTCAGTGCACTTCCGTTGTATGACTGATTTGCGCCGTGATAAGTTTTGGCGCTTTAGTATCTCCTTATATGAAGAAGATTTTTTTTTGCAGATTCTGAGAATAAACTTTATTCTCACTACACCTTTTAAGATATTGAATCATTTTATGGTTTACGGTCTTGTATCGTTTGTGAGTGCATATGAGCTGGTGAGGATTTTGCTTTTGCAGAGAAAGGTGGAAGAGAGAGAGAGAGAGAGATGATGTAAGACCTGTTAGAGATCTCAGAAGTTATCCCTTGAATTCTAGCCTCATGTGAGCTAGAATATCAGTCTCATTGTATGTCTTCCAAGCTGCAAGGTTTTCTTGTGGAGAGAGAGAGAGAGAGAGGCTATCACTATCTCTTTGCTTAACTTTTCTTTTACACAAAGAGAAAAATAATAAAACATATCTTTAGTATTGTATGACTCCCATCCATGGTGTCTCGATGAAAAGACCGTGATGTTTGTGTCTGACGATGCCTTTAAAGATGTATGGACCTGCTCCCTTGATAGTGT
>NW_018164972.1:60809-84650 GCF_001263595.1 Phalaenopsis equestris | reverse complement strand
ACGGGCAAACCCCATACCAAAAATAATGCCGACAATCCATCTTTTTCATTTTTCCGTAGCTTCTTTTTATTACTTATTGTATTCTCTAATTTCATTTCTAATCATGCTAACCTATATGTGCTAAAGCAGAAGAGAGATGGGAGATTGCTATGAGCAACAAATGTTGAATGAATATTACGAAAAACAATTCTTTAAGATTGGAAGTTGCAAAAAAGTTTTATGGCAAGTTGTGTTTGTGCAGTGGTGCTTGACACGATCTCCAATTTTTTTGCATTGCTTGTCATGATTTACAATAGCCTTTCTCCAATATTTCTTATTGGTGATGACTACAACTTGAGTAATAAATTAAATCTAAGTTAACAATTGAATTAAGGTATTGTGATAACTAAAAAAAAGAAGATTTAGAAAAACATTATATAATTAATCCTACCTCTAGCTTGAACTTCTCATCACCCTAAATAAAAATTCTAATGATCTGACTAATTTTGATCAATTTTAAGATAAAACAAATCAAATTGATCCAATAATAGTGTATGACTAAATATAGCACTTTCCACGAATTTTAGAACCATTTTAGTCATTTTCTCAATTAAATAATATTTAAGCCACACCAAAAGAAGTGGGTCTCTGCATGTGGCGTAGAAGCATAAAATATATGATAAAAGTTTGAATGGATGTAAAAAGCATCTCTCGTTGATAAACATATTGGAACCAAAAATTATTCGAGTTAGGGTGAAGTATCAAACTATAGCTGCATTGTTGACCTCATTTTTAGTGAGGTCTTAGTCTCCTACTCTTAGAACCGATAATCTAGCCTTAGGAGTTCCTTGTTGACTATCCTAGCGGACTAGTAATGAAGTCCACCTCTCGTAGAACTTCAATCCACTTCTTGACTCATTTTTGTGAAGAACTCGCATGACTGGTTCCAAGCACTCAACTTTTAGTTGCAAAGGCTAAGGACCAACATGTAGAAGGCCTGAAATTGAGTTCTTATAGGATCAAACAGCCTTAGGTGAACCCTTTGTGACTCGATTACTCTTGTGACTCGATTACTCGCGATTACTCGCGAACGCTGCAATTCATACACTCACTGCACCACACACGATTTTGACTTAAATCGAATTGCCTGTCAACAAACTCGTCCGGACGACCCTGGATGACAAAACACTGGATGACAAAACAGCCCGCGCCGACGCGTCCGGGACGTCGACTTTAGCTAGGAAGGACACCCATATTGCTAGGGTAACGCGTGCGCGCAAATGGCACCGAAATTGATGCACATTCTTTTAGCGGGACGCGGGCCCGGGCTCAACTCATGTTCAACTCGGGTTTGATTCGAGCTGAACTTGGGCTGATCAAGGGTTAAACATTTTGAATTTTAAATTTTTGAATTTCAAATGTGACATTTAATCTCTATCTTAATGGAGAGTTAGGATTTTCCATTTGAGGGGCTGCGTGAATGGAAACAAATTAATTCCCCGCCAATCCTTTAGGTAACGACTCGCTCTAAATTTTGGATATACTAATTTGCTTCTTCTTCTCGATAGAGCAGGCTGGATTTGAAAACTCGTCTTCTACTCGCGCTCGTCTCTCCTTCCTCGGCATCGAACAAAGTCCCTCGCTCGTCCATTCTCTTCTGCACCGAAACCCCTCTCTCGAATCACCATCTCCCTCGCTCGCCTCTGCCGCTCACACGCCTCACCTTCTCGCGTGATCCTCTCTCGCACTCGCCTGCTCCTCTGCTCAACCGAAGAAGCGTCTCTCCCACTCACGATCAAAGCGCCTCTCTCGCTCGATCCCGTCTCTGCATTTCGCCTCTTCCTCCTCTGCCTCTCTCGAACTCCTGATCATCTTCCGCTCTCAAGCTCAATCCCTCCTCCCTGCCTCCGTCTCCAGCACCGAAGCCGCAAAGCTTCTCCAGCACTCGCCTCCTCCCTGCGACGAAGGAACCCACTCTCCCGCTCTCTGTGTCAAACGAAACCTCCATCTCCACACTTCCTCTCGCTCGACTCCTGCACCGAGGCTTTCGACTCCTTTCACGGTCGCCTGCTTCGACTCCCTCCTTTCGCGCCTGCTTCGCCTCCTCGCTTGCCTCCCCTCTGCACTGAAGCCTTTCTCTCGCTCGGCTTCACTTTTCCTGTTCAGCTTCACCTCTCGATGGAAACCTAGCGGCACACTTGCTATTAGAATTAGCTGGCCACGTGATCACCGCGTGCAAGACCTTCGAAAGTCTCATATTTCACCTGTTTAGTGCTCGCTGATTCTACAGCGCTTGGTTGTCCCTCTTCGTCACATGAGATTTGTATCTCTTCTAATTTTTCTCGGTTGTAGGTATATTCTTTCAGCTATTGCATATTATGGCTATCAAATTATTTACATAAATTTAAAATGGAATACTCTCCACATGAATACATTCTTACTGATTTTGGAGAAATATAAACAATATTTCGATTATATGTTACTGCTGATTTTAAATGTTTAGTTGTTGTTTTTATGTTTCAAGCTTAGTTGCTGTTTTTATGTTTCAAGCATCTAAATGCAAATATTTTGATGTTCCAATAATCATTTATTTGCTGATTTTAAATATTTTGTTGTTGGTTTATGTTTAAAGTACTTAAATGCAATATTATGGGGTTCCAATGATCATTTACTTGCTGGTTTTAAATGTTTTGTTATTGGTTTATGTTTCAAATACTTAAATGCAATATTGTGAAGTCTCAATGACCATTTACTTGTTGATCTTAAATACCCATATGTTGATTTCATGCTTTGAGCACTCAAGTCCCAATGACCATTTACTTGTTGATCTTAAATACCCATCTGTTGATTTCATGCTTTGAGCACTCAAAAAGAAATACTACGAGGCTCGAGATGACCGTTATTCTAAGGCTTGAATGCTTCTTTGCGGGTCTAATGTTCTTTTATTTCTGAATGCCTCCCTCGAGGGTTGTTTTAACTGTTGTTTGGTGGATTTAAACATTGTGATTTTTAGGGATTTGCCTACTGATTTACGTACTATTTTAGAGATAATTTGTTAACTGATTTTGGAGAGTTTACACACTATTTTGGACTGAATTTCCTAACTGATTTTGGGATATTTAAAATTAATGTTTTGACCTTACATGAGAGCTGTTTGGGAATTTTTAAATTACTGTTTTAGGGTTGATTTTGGGAGCTTTACCTACTGTTTAGGAGGCACTAAACCCATCATTTACGGGGTTGTTTTAATCACTATTTTGAGACATTTTGATGGACTGATTTTGAGGTAATCTACGCACTATTTTGGCAAGATTTATGTAGCCTTTAAGTGTTGATTTACATGCGGTTTAGAATTTGTTTTACGAACCCCTTTTTGCCCATTGTTTTGGGTTTCAATTGTTTGTTATTTAAACGCTTTTAAGTTGATCCACTCGTTGTTTTCCCCCCTTGATTTTACTAGTTTTGGAAGTAGGTCTGCCTCATCCTTCTTTTGTTTTACTTCTTTTTTTTACATGGTTAAGTCATAAAGATGGGGATTGATGATTTAATTAATTGAAAGATATAAAAAACCTTAAATCACCTTAAACATAAGCTAAAGAGTAGGTTTCCTACATTTTAGAAGCACACCCTAGGTGAGAGCCCATCCACTTAATTCTCAGTATAGGCTTCCTAGATTTTAGGAACACACCCTAGGTGAGATTCCATTCACCTAATCCTCAGTGTAGGCTTTCTAGAGCTTAAGTGCACACCCTAGGTGAGAGCCCATCCACCTAATCCTCAGTGTAGGCTTTCTAGAGCTTAAGTGCACAACCTAGGTGAGAGTCCATCCACCTAGCCCTTAGCACCTAGTCCTCAGTGTAGACCTCCTAGACTTTAGGTGAACACCCTAGGTGAGGGCCCATCCACCTAGTCCTCAGTGTAGGCTTCCTAGAGCTTAAGTACGCTTAAGTATAGAGCTTAAGTACACACCCTAGGTGAGAGTCCATCCACTTAATCCTCAGCATAGACTTCCTAGTTTTTAGGAGCACACTCTAGGTGAGAGTTCTAGACCTCCTAGACTTTAAGTGCACACCCTAGGTGAGAGCCCATCCACCTAGTCTTCAGTGTAGACCTCTTAGACTTTAGGTGTACACCCTAGGTGAGAACCCATCCACCTAATCCTCAGTGTAGACTTTTTAAACTTTAGGTGTACACCCTAGGTGAGAACCCATCCACCTAATCTTCAGTGTAGGTTTCCTAGTATTTAGGAGCACATCTTAGGTGAGAGCCCATCTACCTAATCTCTGCAGTGTAACCTCCTAAGGTTTTAGGAGCATGCCTTAGGTAAGAGTCTATTCACTTAATCCTCGAATGCATAATGAAACTAGACACTTGACCCTAATTTACAAACTGATTAAAACACTAGACACCAGGATGCACCGAGACGTGCATGCTTCCTTAATTAAATCAACAGTGAAATTCCCTCAATGACTTAATCTACAATAAAATCCAGTGCATCGGGATTTGAGCATGAATATTACACTCAAATCCTCCTGGCAATTAGGGAAATTTCTTAACGCCACATATCGATCATCAGACTAGGATAAGTCTAGGGTCTAGGTGGCGAGGGCGATGAAGACATTGCTCATGTGTGCTTAAACGAGGGATACAATGTTAGATTATTAGAATAGTATCTCCTACCTCAAGGATCTTTAATAAGGGAGAGGGAATGACCCATGATACTATTCGCCGATTCTTGGTGGGATCGTTGCCCCCGACACTCTTAGGTTGTCGGTAGTTCTAGCACGATTAGAGTGACTAGACTGTGGACTGTACGACTTTACAAAATTTTTACGAAAATAAAATAAAATCTTTTTCATGTTAAAAAAAACTTTGCATAAAAAAGACTTAAACAACAACTTTCGCATGAAAATCAAATAATTTTTCTATGAAAATTTATAAAAGTCCATGGTTAGTCATTTGGATTGAGGTTAAGAACTACTTCCTGTAGATTGTGGAGTTGACAACTCTTACTCAAGGTCGGGAAGCATACAACCCAGCTCTGAGCCCCCCACTTTTACCAATGTCTTACACTCAGTCCTAGTCTTTCATGTGTGGCTAAGTGTTTTGTTTGTTTGTGATTTCCGTGATTTATACGACTCGTTTTTCTAACTTTTGTGCTGAGTTCTCTCGTCCTCGTTTAATTTTCTTGCAAGTTTATTTAAATCTTCTGCAAATCATACTATGCTCGCAACATTAATAATGCAACAGTAGCAGATGCCCAGGTACGCTTTTACAGTTTATCTACAACATTTTGTTTTACTGGTTTTACTGCATTTTACCTTTCAAGTACATTTTATTTACTTGCGATTTGTTTATTCTCCATGCAAAACCAAAATTAAAACAAAACAAAACCAAACATTGACACCAAAACTGTAAAGCACAAATCACCAATCTCAAACACTTCAAAAACACTTCAACCTGAAGTCGTCGCGACGACAGGAGCTTGGAGCCAACTTTGTAGGCAGCATGACGAGGAATTCAGACCGAGTAGCAATAGGATCTTCTTCAGCATTATCCTTTCCTATTATAATAACAACCCATAGGACTTCGAGGTAGCTCGCCTAGCGCGACATAAATCCTCACACTCCCTTTTTAGGCTCCTGTACAATCATGTTGTGCAGTGTAAGTCCTAACCCACCTTAGGTTCTGAGGTTGTCGTGTGACACGACGTAAACCCTCTTATCTCGGCAGACTATTTGCATAATCGGGTATTATGCAAATGTAAGTCCCAAATAATAAAATTGACAGGATTGAACAATTGAATAACATCATCTCTAAAAATGCAGCCACACATAAGGATAGTTTTGGAAGTCACTGAGGATTCTCCTCTGGATCTGTAACATCCGCTACCTTTTCTTTTATTTTGACTTCTGAAATAACTGTTCCTATTTGAACCATTCCCACTTGGTTTTCCTCGTCTTACCGTGAAAACCTAAACCTTGAACTCTTGAAGACTAGAACCACTGATTATTATCACACTGATCATTATCGAGAGTTTTTTCACATGACTTCCGTCATTTGAGATGTAATTAACTATAGGGGCTTGCCTCTATAGGGAACTTGGAACCCAGGTAAAATAAACCCTATTTAATCTTTATATTATATAGGGGAACTTGTCGGTCATACATAATAATGTTTGCAGACCAAACGTATGTCACAGATCTCTTAGTTTGCAGGATTGGGTCTATCGCCGAGGTCTACACTATCTTTCGGGAGGGTGTAGTATTCGCGGTATCGGGCACGATCATGCAAACTATTGGACGAATGAGATCCATTTGGTCTCTTTTTTCAAAAAATTAAAACATACTACTTTCAAAACCTAAACTATATACCTCTTATATTTAAATTAAATTTCAAAAATTATTTTCATATTCATATTTTCAAATAATCATAAATCTATCAAAAAAAGGTTGACCGACAAGTTGTAAACAATAATTCCACCTACAATTCCTATGCATCATTCAGACAGTAGTTTGAACATTAGCTCACTTGGCTTTGGATTGATTAAAATAGATATGGAGAAAAAATAATAGTTGAGTAGAAATCATGTTTTGGTTAGCTTTAAAGTTATTTATCAGGTACCCTGAATCAATTTAGAATGTTACCATTATTAAATCTTTTGCTTAAATTTAATCCATATTGTAAAATGCAAAACATTTAAATAAATTATTGCAATTCACCTTCTTAAATTCTCATAAAATGACAGAACTGCTCATAAATTAGATCTATAAGAAAAATTTATTAAAACATTAAAAAAAGTGAGTCACACTATGTCATGTCACCATCCATCTGAGCGCTTAGAAATACCAAACAAAAGCAGGTCATAGAATTAAATTAAATTTTTAATTGCTATCTTTAAGAAATAATGATTTAGTAAATTTAAAGTGCTACTAATGAATGCAATATAAATTAACTTAAAATAAAAACAATTATAATTGATTTTTTTTTGTTAGCCTCATCTTCTATGCACATTTTCATTTCATTTATTCATTTTATGGTCGAAGTATTGTAGCTCAAATTATTAGTTTAAACCATAGCGGGTTATCAATAACTCAGTGAATATTCATATTCATAAAATTGTTGATCGATATTCAGTTAATTGGTGTAAGATCCTCAAATTATTAGTTTAAACCATAGCGGGTTATCAACAACTCGGTGAATATTCATATTCATAAAATTGTTGTAATATGATGAATAAAAGAGAAAATATGCTTGTTGATCGATATTCAGTTAATTGGTGTAAGATCTTTTAACCGTTTATTCTTTCCATTATGAACATGCAAAAGATTTAACTCATTCTATTGTACATTAATAGCAATATCATATCTTATCTATATCATTTTATATATTACATCCATTACATGAGCAATGCCTAAAATTATCATTAAATGTACTTCGATATCAAAATCTTTTCCTTGTGTACATGTACGAGTCTCTTAGTGTGTCTAACTATTATCATTACGAGACATTCTATCTATCAACATGCACAGACAAGTACTCTATATATTTATTTTATTCAAATTTTCACATCATTCCATGTACTTTTATAATAATCAACATCTATAATAAATAATTTTCATTCGCTAAGAAAAAGTCTTTGTTTCAGTATGACCAATTTTTTTTCAGTATGAACAAATCATTCAATATAATAGGTAAATCATGAGTAAATTTGTAGCGACAATCAATTTAAACTAGTACCAATATTACCGAATAAGTACCAATATTACCGAATGCATTTTGTTTTAGATGAACTAATTAATCACTGTATTTTAGAAATATTTGCATCGATTTTAGTAGTTATTTTTCATCTTCTAATCCTTAAATTTCATCTCCAAGCAAGATACTTATAAACACATCATAAATAATTATTTACTCATATATCGATCCTTTAATTTTTTTTTATTTACTTTATTTTGTATATTAATTTAAATATATTTCTCTTTAGTTAATTTCATACTCTTGTTCAAATTTAAAAGCCATAACTACTACTTGTTAATCATGTTTTTCTTATCATTGAATATTCATCTTTTCAATATTTTTTTAAATACTACTCAACATAATTCTGGATTTCCACAAAAACTTGTTTTCTTTGATCATATAATCTGCACTTCAATTTAATGAATTATTATTATTATTATTGTATTTTTATTTTTGTTAATGTTTTATATTATATTTTTAATATTTCAAAATTAACTTTAAGTATACCTAAAAAAGAAATTTTTAGATAAAGGTAAATTTAATTTTTTTTTATTTGTCAAATCTCAATGAAGGGAGATTTCATTTTTTGAATACTCTTCTTGATATTCCAATATCCCCTTTTTGTATTATGCTCATTATATTTTTCAACAAATTCTCTAACCTAAAATTGAATTAAAAATATAATATATATTTTTTAGGTTTTACCAAACATATATTCTTAAAACCTCGTTTTAAATTTTATGAGAAGAAATGTACCTTCGCAAAGATCACCTCAAAATACTATGTTGCTCGCTCACCACCTCAAAATTACATCAATTGCTCATTTTACATCGCCCTGGCCCACTGATTCTTTTTCTTTTGTTGTTATCTATCCAAGCTTTGCTCCCAAGCCCTCTCGCTCTTGCTTAAACATTGCTCACACATTGAACCCCATACAAAGTAAGTACACGACGATGGCTTGCATTGTTAGCTCTTGGATTTGAGCAGCATCGTGTGCTTGCGCTCAATGCTTGCTTGTTCTCGACTTTTCGATTGTTCTTATGTCGTAACTTGGAGTCGAACTTGTTCGGCTTCACCCGAGCTTGATCTCATTGCTTTATTGCTTCACATCTAGCAGTTTCCTTAGCTTTCGTTATCTTTGTTTCTTATTGAGGAGGACTGCTAGTTAGGATTGTAATATAGACAGTGTGTCATAGATTGGACATCGCTTGATAATATTACAAGTTCATATTTGGCTCAAGATTGAATCGAACTTTCACATGTATGTTCAAGATTGACTTGTTTAATTTTTTCAATATTTGAATTTGATTTGTGCTCAATTGGACGAGTATTTAAACTACTTAATAAATAAACTAAAAATTCGAGTGAATATCTAGGTTTTCATATAAAATTTGAACAAATTATTTTACAAATCTAAATGAATAAGTTATTGAATAAATTTTAAATTAGTATCTATTTATTTTAAGCAAATTAAATAAAAAATATGTATACATTGCTAATAAATTTTATTTTAATCAAATAACGTAAATAAACTAATCATTTAATTCATCAAAATAAATGATAAAAATGAAATGAATTAAATTATATAACATATTTATTAATTATAACTTAAATAATTGATAATTAAAAACATAAAAACTAAAAATTTATGAATACTTAACCAGGATAAGAAACATTTCGTATGAAACTATCGTAAATCACCCCCCAAAATGGTTGCATCATTTTTTTTTTCTCATTAAAAACATTATGATTTATCACAACTAGAAATAAGATGCATCAATTCATCAAACAAAAAAAAAGTATACCATAATTTCTCATAAGATGCATCAATTCATCAAACAAAAAAAAAGTAATTAATCAATAATTATTTAATAGTTATAAATTATATAACCATTAATATTGACAACAATTATTTACATTGAACTTATATACTGTTTTAGACAAAAAACTTGATTTACTTTTTAATATTTGCTTATTTAAATAAAAATTAAATTAATGATCTATTAACTTTGTAAATAATTAATCAATAATTATTTAATAGTTATTAAAGTATTCATTAATTATGAAATAGTTAAATATATTTTTAATAATGAATAATATACATGAATCATTAATTAATTATAAATATCACTAAATTTAAGAAAAATAAATAAATTAAATTATATAAGTGTTAATTATTGTATCATTAATATGTAATATTATATTCTTAATTGAATCGAAAAGCTTGAATTATGAATAAAGTGCAAAATAATTTGGTTGGATTTAATTGGATTTAATGTCTCTCATGCCAACCTAAGCCCCGAGTATCTCTCTTATTAATCAGTTTTTGTAATTTAATTACATCAGAATTTGTTAAATTTAAATTTATGGGATTTATGTAATCTTACATGCAACCAAATAACCTCTAAAATAGTGTGTGTGTACGTGTTGTAAATCTAAGAAAAAATGAGACGAATTAATTGAGTTAATTTATTTACGTCTAAGTATTATTAAATTAAATAATTTATTATAGTTAATAAAATTAAAATTTAAGTCGTATATTATAAGAAAAAATGTATTAATTTTAAATCATTTATATCATTTGTGGATGAGGTATAAAAGTGCTTCGGGAATGGAATTGTGAAAATCGAAAAGATGGCCTATAGCTATTGTGTTGATCGAACCATTTTGGACGAGGAAAAAGATTAAAAAGTAATAAAATTATATTATTAATGTGAATTCTATGATTAATAAATAAATATTACAAATTTTTATAATGATTTATTAATTAATGTTAAAAAGTTTGACTGGTTGAATGTGCTTGATAATGATGTATCAATTATTAAATTAGGATTATCAATAAATAGATAGTAATACAATAACTATATAATTAATAATTAATCCTTAAATATTATAGATATAGTAAATTTACTATTAAATCTATGATTAAAATAAATTCTATATAATCAAAGTTTATTTAAATAATATATCATATATGATATATGTTATCTTCGAATTTAATATTAAACATTCAATAAATTATTTGTTGAACAAAAATTAGACTATTTTTATGTTTGTTTGTTTATCCTTTAGACTTTTAAGAAACATTTAAGCTTTTTTATTTACTAGTTTAAACAAACATGATAGAGTATTAATCGAGTCTAGTTTGGGTTATTGATCGAGTGCATTGGTTCATTTACAATCCTAACGCTGGTGTTGATTTCGCTGAATCGACATGTCTCTTCTCTCTCTCACACACACACCTGGTTGATACTGGAATTTAACACACGTAAGGGAAGTACATATTATTACTGAATTCAAAGTCTTAAATTACAACAAATAGTAGAGAAATTTGAAATTGCATTAAACAACAACAAACCTATGGAATTAGGGTTGGATCTAGGGTATATAGATGGTGTGCGTTAGGGTTTGAATTTGTAGGAGGGTGGTAAGGAGCTGACTACCAAGCTGTAAATGATAGGACAATTGAGTCCAGACAACAAGCAAGCAACATAAACATCTACGGGAGGGTTGTTCTGGGTGGCGACAACAAAGAGGAAAGGGCGGAAATGTGGAAGCAATGTGGGAGAGATGTATGAAGGATATATACCACATGAAGACCGAGATACAACCGGAGCACCACTTGGAACTTTAGGATATAATCCGTAGAAGAAAAGGGAGACGCCGACAGCTATCCCAATGCAAATAACAACAAAAACTGAACCCTAAATATCAACAAAAACAAATATATATTCCTATATAACTAGGAGTGAGCCCCCTTTTAAAAAAAGGCGACACTCTTGCTTAGAGGGCCGGTTGGCTAGCCGTCAAGTCCCCTAGACCGAACAGGTTCAGGTAACGAGTGAATAGACACCCCTCGTCACTAGTGTTATAGGTAATTTTTATTTATGCTCACCCCATTATTTGAGGCTCTTTAGGCCACCTAAAAAAATAAATAGTGGTGATTGTGATATATCTCCATCATCATCATCATAGTTTCATCCAACTTTTGTTTGCAGATTTTGTACATGTAGATCAAAATAATAAGACTATAATTGTGCAGTCCCTTGAGCTAGATATGCCTTCACAAATGCAACCATTTGGATGTGATTTATTTTTCATTGTTCGTTTGAGTTTTATTTAAAAGCTTGTAATGACGTGAGTAATGTAGTGTGGTCAAACATATGTGAAATATTTTTGGAGTGGCTTGTTTTATTAGTTGCCTCTCAAATGAATACATCAACTGATATTATATTGGGCCACTAGCTATGGTCTCATATAATAGATGCATTGGTAGGTATTCTATTGTGTTAAAAAACATAAGTGGAAATATTCTCTCCGATTTAAACTTGTGCAATTTATTCTCATCCGCACTAAACATAAAATTACAAAGAACAAGTTTTTTTCAATCAAAGGATTTAATGTTTATTCCGATAAATTATTGAATGCAATTGGTATTAAATGATCCTTAAAAATATGACAATCATGTCTCTTTATTTTAAATATTTTATTCTGATTTCTAATCGTTACGTCTTTTAAATTTGATGCATTTCTATCTGACATTTTTAAAGGCTGCACGCATTCACACATTGCTCTTGACTGATTAAATGTGAGATAAGTTTTAACGTTAACATCTAGAATTTTTGTAGCACTTTTATCACGGAGCTTCAAATCTTTCTTTCTCTAGAACTCCTTTAAATTCATTCTTTTTTCAAGTTGTCTATTGGTTTTTTAGATTCATCACAATGTTTAATATATTTTTGAGGAGTGTAAATATCTAGATTAGTCATATTAAGTTTGTCTTTTGACAAGCTAAATCTCAAAAATCACTTCTTTTAATTCAGCTATGATTAACAACAGCTATGATTTCTATCTTATTCTTTTGTAGTGCTTCAGTTTGATAGCATGTAATAAAGGGAGAAATCACCAATAGTTCACACAAGAGTTGCTTTTAAAAAAAAAAATTATTTCCTAAAAATCTCATATGTAAGCACACATTTCCATAAAATTCTTTGTTCTTCTATCAATGGTTGTAGTATATATCTCTTTTTTGTATGCCATGCGCATCTCTAGAGAGAGATTGTAAGGTGTTATTATAATTTGTCAACACCAATAATGGGAGACAACTTGACCATATTGTGTGAAGCAGTCTGTACATAATTCATCTCTTAACATTTTGTGTTAAGTGATTAGGATGAGTATGGTTGAAGTGCTTATATGCTTCAGCTTTTGATGGATGGTTAATAATATTTCGTTTCACTGTTCACTCGTACCATCGCAGGTGTTCCATTTAATTGTTGATGCATGAAGTCTTTGTAGACAAATAAAATAACTTCTTACATCGGATATCCTTTTTTGTATTTTGTGATTTGAATGTATGCTCTACAAAATTTACATTTAATCTCTATTGCAGCATGCTTGTAATATAATATATAGCCATTAGCACAACAATATATTTTCTGTGCACTTACACTAACTTGTGAATCAAGTCTTTGTTCTTGTCTAAAAGAATTCATATCACTGAGCCTAAATTCATTATAAAAATTAATTTTTTTTTTTTCAAAGCATGCTTTCATTTGAAAGCGAAGAATAGACCCTGTTCATGGCAATCATTATGAATCTTATAATATACCTGGAACCTTATTGCCTCTAATCTCCAGAAGCAGATATATTTTGGGGAATTTACATGCATACCACCACCCAATTCCTATCTATTTACATATCTAACACCTAAAGTTAAGCTTCTACACTTGCAATCTTTCTATCAAATCCAATTACCAGCATTTTAGCTTTTAAAAAGTGAAATACACCTTTTCATACATAGGTGTGGTTGCATGCATGTAAAAATCGAACTTTAGGTGTTAGGAATTGAGTGGTATTTATGTGAATCTTCCAATTATTTTCTCTTTAAAAAACTAATTATTTTCCTTTTCATCCAACCATACAGCTAGAGTGCATCGCATGCGGCCACACATGGTATGCATCCCGGGATGCCATTTCATCGCTCACGATCGATACTCCCAACATCACCGGGAATGTCGGCACCGCTCCATGGGCGACGGCCAAGTTCGAAGAAGTGCAGAAGATGCTAGTAAGCCCTCGTGACTCTGAGAAACCTGCTTCTGATCTTTTTCAAAAATCAACCGCTCCTTATATGCCTGTGTTAGAAACCCAAAAATCTTTCAATAGATCAAAACCTCAAGAAACTCATGATGCTTCGGCAACTATAGAACACTAGTGGTCTGCATATGTGTGCCTTGCTTACGAATTATGAAGTATTTTGCTCTTTTTGTCTAATGATAGGCTTCTCTTGCATCATTTTGTTTGCGTGTAAAATTTAGAACTTTTGTGTAATTTTCAATGTAGGAAAAGGGCTAGTTTCACCAAGGAACCCTTTCATTTTGTTGTAAATATACCCTACGAGGACCTTTTTTCTAGAAAGCTAAGCACTTTTGATTGTTTTATAATATTTGCTTTTATGTATCTAACACCTAAAGTTTAATTTTTACATTTACACATACAAAATTTTTCATATCACATAACATACTGCTGCTTTAACTTTTAACAAGAGAAATGCACCTTTTAATACATGTAAAGTTGATAAATATGTAATAATTGAAATTATGAAATTTAGGTGTTAGATGTGTAAATACATCAGAATTGAGTGGTATGCATGTTAATCTTCTTACGATTTTTCTCCTTTTAATTGGGTTTTGTGAGTTGCAAGGTATAAATATTAATAAGATTGGTGGAAGTATTTATATTACCATGCTTAATAGAGACAGGGAGGTCAAAACTCTAGTCATACAACTAAGTGTCACCTCCCAAAAGAGCTCTTCGGGGTGGTGGGCAGTCCAAAACTTAAATACTGTTTTTCGGCCCTACATTCAGCCGATGTGGAGCTTTTTGTCCGTGACATTCTCCTTCACCCAATCACGTGACACCCTCGTCACGGATCGGCTTCACCGAGGGTTCAATTGGACTATGGAGAATCCACACACTTGATAGATAATAATTTGCTCTAATACAACTTGTTACCTCCCAAAAGAACTTTTCAGGGTGGTGGACAGCCCAAGACTTAAATACTGTTTTTCGGCTCAACACCTAGCCGATGTGGACTTTTTGTCCATGACATGCAACTCTAATTGCATGTATATAATATATACATGTAAACAAAAAATCGTTGTCCATGTTATTGACCAAACTTTTTGTCAGGATTGATTTTAAACTTTTATTTATTTTGGCATGATTGTAATATTAAATTTAATTAGTTTTTTTAATTAATATTGAATATTTTTTCCCCGAATATCTGAATTGTTTTAAAATTGGCACCTCTAGCTTTGCTGAAATTTGATTAGGTTCTTCTAAAGTTGCTTTGCTGAAATTACAATGCCTCTTGTTTAATTGAGTTGAGTAAATGAATATATGTTTGGCTCAATGGATTGACAATTATTTTGTCAGGTAAGTTTTCTAGAATTTCAATTCTTTTACTTTGCTAAAATGTTGTGAGGGTGCTATATTAATCAAAATAACTTTTTGGAGCAACTGTTGGTAGATATTGTAGTTTTTTGTAGAACAATATTCATTTTACGTGTCAGATTGTTCATTTAACAAAAAAATCTGTAAATCAGCTATTTACAAAATGCACAAATCAAACAACTAAACAGTTTATCTAGAACATGGGCAGATTAGTCATTTATCCAGAATCAGTTGTTTTCTGAACGCACAGACCAAACAGTCAGTCAGCTTATCCGGATCAGCTGGTCATCAGCAGGTTATCAGAATAAGTTGTTTATCGGCATAAGCTAGATAAGCTGCAGCTGCCCCCAAACAGACCCTTCAACTTGAACACCGCACGAAAAGTCGATGACGCAGGGTTGGTCATCAGTAGATTATCAGTATAAACTATTTATCAGCATAATCTGGATAAGCTGCAGCTGCCCCAAACAGACTCTTCCACTTAAACACCGCACGACGAGCCGATGACGCAGGGCTTCTAGGGTTGAACCAGTCCATGGTTCAACAAGGGGAACCAGTTCTGCAAGGAGGCTGAATGGTTCAGCCCTAATTAGGGCTAGGAGCTACTGTCACCCAAGGGAGACCCCTCCAATAATTTTTACTATAAATAAGTTGTTTGTTGTGTTAGGGTTTATTTTTTGTTGAGATTTCTATTTGAACAATCGTCATCATCCCTTTTTTTCCCTTCTATCTGATGACGAGTGGTGTTCCTAAGACATCTTGCTCCAAAGTGGTTTAAAGTTTAGGGTTAGCGTTTATTTTTTGCTGAGATTTCTATTTGGACAATTGTCATCATCCCTTTTTTCGACAAGTGGTGTTCCTAAGGCATCTTGCTCCAAAGTGGTGATAATTCTTTACCCACCCATCACCCGCAACCTCCCTTTCTTTGTCCTCGTCAACATACTTGTTGCAATTCATCCACAACAATTTTGTTGTCTATTGCAGCCTCAAACCTCCCATCTTCCCGTACCTCCTTTCCCCCCTTCTTCCTAGTCGCAGTCCCCAACTCTCTTCCCGTCAGTTGTCTTCCCTGCGGCAACAACCTTCTAGGTTCTCCCGTAACCTCCTCCCAGCCTTCCAAAAACTGTCACCTACTCTTCCAACCTACCAAAAACTCACCGTAGCTCCTTTCATTGCCTTTCCAGCTAATGTCAGAATGCACTGCCAACACTTTTGCTCTCACAACCACCTCCAATCTGACCATTATTTGATGTCCAGCCACCATCCACCACCCTCGTCCTCGCCCTATGGTGTGTGTTTTTATGTTTTTTGTCATCTTTTTCTATTTTGGAGAGTCGCACTGCAACCTATTTGAATTTCAGCAATAATATTTTCATTTTGATTGTGGTTTTGGTTAACTATGATATCATTTGGTATAAGAGCTAGACTAATCTTAGTCTTATCCTAGGGTTTCCAAGCATCCGCACCTACCCAAACCACCTCAACCCAAAAAATTTATTTTTCATTCCCAAACCATAAATAAATTTTAAACTAACCATAACTTTCCATTTTTTATTTTCAAAACTAACAACCCCAAATTAATTTTCATACACCATCAATTAGTCTCAGACCCCATTTTCACATCTCAATCCTAAATTCTAGCCATGCTACCAAGGAGATGCATACCCAAGTCTACCCAAGAAGAGAAATACCGAGAGATTTGTTAACTTCAGCGGAGGCTTACGGACATGAATGATAAAACCTAGAAGAAAATTACCCTAGATCGTGACAGGAAAAGTTGAAGGGGGGAAAGAGACGAGAATTTCAACCGTAAGGAGAATTTCAATGACGAAGAAGAAAGGCTACGACGCTTTGGAATTCAGGATCAGGCACGGAGAGATGATGCCACATATGGAGGACACAGAGACTTCATAATAAATATGGATTTACCATAGTTCGATGGAGGTATGGATCCCAATGATTTCATCTAATAGTTGCATGCAATTGAGAGAATCAAAGACAGAGAGAAACGTTAGTGACAAAATTATCAAGTGGGACAAGATTATGAAGGCGGTGTATAGAAAACACCTATCTCCTCATTACCAACCGGATATGTTCCTGAGAGATCTATTAGTGGAGTTCACAACCCAGTTTGACAAATTACATATGAAGCATGAGTTGGTAGAGCAAAAAGTACATGCCATAACATGATATTTGGGTGGTATGAAGCCCTCGCAACATCTTGCAGTTGCAGCTATATTGGACACTATGAGATGTTCAGACCTTAGCCTTGAAGATCGAGAGACAACAAAGATAGAGCAGACAACTACCACCATTAAGATAGCCACCACAATTGGGGACATCAGTAGGAGCACACCTCGAGTAGTCGAGAAAACTCGAATAAGGACAGAACCACTCAGAGCCAAAAGAAGCCCGAGAAGAGCAACACACCTACTACAATCCCCACCAAAAAATGATTTTAATGCAACGGATTTTGGAACATCGCCTCCAGCAGCCCAACGATTGGGGTTCTGTCTTTCACCTTGCAGATTTTACGTTGCTCCTCCGAGATCGCGAAGATTCCATGGCTTGAGGAAGTTTCGCGAGAATAGCGGTGGAGAAAAGAAAGCCTTGCGTGGCTTTGGTTTGGAGAGAGAGAGAGAGACTGATGCAGCATCTAGTGGAGTTGGAAAGAAGCCGTTTGGCTGCTTGAAATTTGAATCTTAGCTCGTTCCGTTGTCCGTCGGAACCGGCTATCAAAGTTGTCACTCACGATATAATCTTGCTTATACCCCCCAAATATTTCATCAAGTAAATTCATCAGCACCAGTAAATTCATGAAACTGGTGTTCATGAATTTACATATCTAACATCAAAATCTTGCTTATACCCCCCAAAAATTTCATTTCTCATAAAAAAGACCATTATTTTAACTATTAAATTGAGAAATAAACCTTTTTAATTTATAGGTAAGGTAGTATGCATGTAAAAATTGAAGTTTAGGTGTTAGTTATGTAAATAAGTGGGAATTTTGTTTGTGTATGTAAATCCTCTTTTATTTTTTTGGTTTCTTTAAACTCTTTTACCTCCTAACGAGCTTTCCAATTATTCATTCATGTTCAATTATATTGACATTTTATGTTTGAATATTTGGCTTTTATAAGCTTGTGTTCTTAATATCAGGCCAACAGCTGATGCTTATGATCAAGCAAATTCAAGTTTGGTTGCAGGGAGTGATATTGAATATACTGCCCAGCAATTGTTAGAAATGGGTGGGGGAAATTGGAACAGGGATACAGTTTTATTACGTGCACTCCGTGCAGCTTACAACAACCCAGAGCGTGTTGTTGATTATTTATGCTCTGTATGTAATTTTTATTTTACATTCAGTGTGAAGATGGTATTGCTTTATGAATTTACAAGTTTGTTATTTTTTTTTTTTTTTTTTTTTTTTTTTTTGGGCATTCCTCCTTCAGCAGAGGTTGTTGTTCCGGTAGCTAATTTCCCTTCAAGTGAAGCTGCTGGTCAGGAAACGAATTTGGGAGAACCAGCTTGGACGGGGACATTGCTTTCATCGGGGTCACCAAAATTTCAATTAGAAAATGATCAAAAAAGTGTCTTTGAGTGGTCATTTTAGCCTTCAAATTATAAATTATGTAATTTTTATTTTACATTATATGTAGATATGCACTTGTGATCTTTAGACCGCTCACAGAAACCGCTTAATAAAACAATATCTTCATTTTCCCTCTACTTTATCTACATACTGTTAAAAGACCATATTCTTGCTATTTGCTTTGTCTCATCACTCTTTCTTTAAGGTCTCATTTGGTTGTTTAAATATTGTAATTATGTTAAAAAACGGTTGAAATTTGTTAAATTAATCATTTTGTTGGATGTAGTTATAGAGAAACATTAATTTAAATTGCACAAATCTTCTCAATTTTTTATCAAAATTGATAATCTTCTCAAATTGCACAAATCTTCTTAAATTTCTGTTTCTGAAGTGTCAAATATGTGGTTCTCATAGTTTTGTTTTAAACAACTTTAATAAATAGAGGTTGAACGGTAATTTTTTTTTGAAATAGCAATCTCACAACTGTTTTCACACAGCTGTCCCAAACATGCAGTTAGTTTTCCCGCAACAGCTTTCTGGGGCAGCGCAGTTGCAGCTGAAAACCTTACAAGCTGTAGCTGCGTCGAACAAAGCCTAAGTTTTGCACCAATTGTACTCCTTCAATCATATAAAAAGGTACAAACCTAACTCAGATTTCTAGCAAGTCCATAAGTTGGAATTATTTTTAGGTGGTATTGATCAATCAATTATTACTCATTTATATCATATAGTTTAGTCCTACGTTCTTTATAATTTTTTAATCAACATCAATATCAACCCTATTTCAGTCCACAAACTCTATTTAATGCGCTTGAGAATAGAACTTGGAAGGAGGTCATAAGAGAAAAGATGGATACTATGGAAAGAAAATTTTACCTGAGAGATTGTTCAATCACAAATATTGTTTAGGTAATAGTTTGAATATTCCATCTTTAGCCCACCAACCGTCATCCACTGGCCTATTTCTCTATGATTAGGGGTTTGCAGCGACCCTCTTGGCCTCCTCTCGATCATGGAGCGCCAATTCTTCAGCGACAATATGGTCGTTGGCCATCTCTAAAAAGTCAACCATCAAACTCGCCTCGCACAGTCCCAAGACATATTTAATCTGTTTGAAATTATCTCCTTGTATTAGGGATGTTTAAGCGATTACAAGTTCAAAGTTTTATGTTTCTAGCATCTCCCGCTATAATCTTAATGTATATGAATGAAGGGTTTCTCCTTCCTTCTATCTAACATGGAGGAGAGACTGTGAATTCTTTCGTGATATTGGCACATTAACGAAATGAGACACGAATAAACTTTTGAACTCACTAAAGGAAGGGATTATTCATGTCATGAGAGTTTGAGGTATCAGTGCAGTGAAGAATATACAACACGGGAATGCGTCAGAAATCTTGATAATGGCGACGACCGACTAGAAAGCAGCTACATGGTCGGTCGAGTGATGAGACCTTTGTGCAAATCGAGATTGGGTGTCTTAAACTTCTCGAGTGGTTCAATTTTAGAGATTTGTCTGAAAAAGACATTCTTCACGTGGTGGGTTGTGGTTCTTATGGTGTGAAGGCTTTCCACCATGATTTTGGGTATTTTGGAGCTCGGTCAACTATTTCAATTTGACAGTTTCGACAAATCTGGAAATTGATTAAATTGGATTTAAGGTAATTTCCTTTACATGTATGTCTATGTCTAATTTATGCTTGCCGTCTCTTCCTAATTCTCGCTGGAATTTCATGAACAAAGAAGGAAGGAGGGCCCAGCTCCATTAATGAGTGCAAAAGAAGGAATTATTACCTTTGGCAAGATTCCAAGCTTCCTTTTTAGTTATGTTGTTCAGTGAGATAGTAGATGCGGGAAGAGGGAATAAAGGAGATGCAGCTTTTGTTCACGGAAAGGGGAAGATTGTGTTATGGTATGACTCATATACCATATCGGGACAGACGCTGGATCGAAGCGGAGCGGAGCGGAGCGGAAGAATCTATCCAAATGGAAGTTACGTGGGTTGGGGTGCGGGGGCAAAGCCCCGCGGTATGGTACAGGGGTAATGTTGTAATTAAATATTGTGCCTAGAGTTTACTCCTGGGGTTATAAATAGACCTGTTAGTAACCCCAGGAGGTATCCCTGAATTATGTAACCTCTTTTCTGAGTATTGAAAGGAACTCGCCGCGCTGCTCCCAAGGACGTAGGCATCTTTGCCGAACCTCGTTAAATCTTCGTGTTCTTCTGGATTTGTGTCGATTACTATTTTTCTTCGTCCTAATTTTCTCAACAAGTGGCATCAGAGACAGGTTCGAGGGCAGAGAAGAATAGTTCGGCGCAAAAGGCTGTCAGGAGGACAGATCAACTTCTCGATCGACAGTAGCAAATTTTCTTGCTGAAGGCTGCCGGGAAAGATTTCTGTGCACAGAAGGAATTTCTGATTTGGGCGTCGGGAAGGATCGCCAAGAAGTTGTTGTTTCGACAATGGAAAGAGAATCGCGGAAGAGGAGAATCGTGGGAGGGAGAAGCATAATTGCGATAAGCACAAATCGGTGTTCTTCTGCAATTCTTCTGCGAGGCATTCAGGGTGACGTGTGCGAGGCTTCTGCGGATCGACGGGCAAGATCGAGGAGTTTGCAAAACAGCGAATAGCGATACAGGAGCCGACGAACAGTTGGATCGTGATACAGTATCGATCTCCTGCGCGAGGAGGTGATTCCGGGAAGAAAAGGAAGGAGCGTTGTCAATCGATGGCCGAGAATAAAGGAATAAAATAGCTTCTATTATTGTTGAAATACTTGTTGCGGAGGAATTCAATCTTTTATTTCTACTAGATGAATATTCCCCGGCGGGAGGCTGGGGCTATTTCAATTTTTTTTCTTTTCACAAAAAAAGAGAAATTTTTTGCAGGAATAATTTTCAGATGACATTTTATGGTGCAAAACTCGAGGTGATGAAGTTCGACAGAACTGGTAACTTCGGATTGTGGCAAACCAGGGTGAAAGATATGTTGGCGCAACAGAGAATCTTGAAAGCTCTGCGGGCAACAAAATCAGATGTCATGGAGGATGAAGATTGGGAAGAATTGCAACAGCAAGCGACAACGAAGATACGACTATGCCTAGCAGATGAAGTTATGTACCACGTGATAAATCTGCAATCTCCAAGAGAAGTTTGGAAGAAATTGGAAACTCAGTTTATGGCAAAATCTCTGACGAACAAGTTGTATCTGAAGCAAAAGTTGTATGGGCTGAAGATGCATGAAGGTTCTGATCTGGCGCAGCACGTGAATGGCTTCAATCAAATAATCACTAATTTATCATGGCTTGATGTGAGGAGGATGAAGATCGAGCAGATGAAGATCGAGCAATGATTTTGTTGTGTTCGTTGCCCTCTTCTTATGAACATCTGGTGACTACTCTGACATATGGAAAAGATACTATCAAAGTGGATGAGATTACTGCAGCGTTGTTGGCTCACAACCAGCGGAAGCAGAATGCAGGAGAAAGCTCTCACGGTGAAAGTTTATATGTTAAGGGTAAGCAGGATCGTGGAAGGAAGAAAGAGAAGGAGAGTTCTGGAAGGCGAAATTCCAGATCAAAGTCTAGAGGCAAAAAGGAAATTCATTGCTACAAGTGCAAGGAGCCAGGTCATATGAAGCGAGATTGTCCAAAGCTTAAGAAACAGACTGGGGAGAAAGGTGATACTTCATCGAAGTCTGTGAATGTGGTGCAGAATGAAAATTCAGATTACAGTGATGGTGATATGCTCTCAGTTTCATCAACTCAGTTCACAGATGTATGGATTTTTGATTCTGGGTGTTCTTATCACATAACACTTAACAGAGAGTGGTTTACTTCATACAGGTGGACTAATTCTGGCTCAGACTATTTGAGTGCACTACAATATTATTGGTATTGGAGAAGTCAAAATTCAGATGTATGATGACACAATTAGAATGTTATGTGATGTCAAATATATTCCAGATCTGAAGAAGAATTTGATTTCCTTGGGCACTCTACACAGAAATGATTTTATTCCTAAGGCTGATGAGGATAAAGAAACCATCAGAATTGTTAAGGGTGCACTGACTGTGATGAAAGGAAAGTTGACTAAAGGTAATATCTACAGACTGTTAGGGATTACAGTTGTAGGTGGAGTTCATTCTGTAGAGTTAGATGATGATAGTACAAAGCTATGACATATGTGTTTGGGTCATCTTAGTGAACATGGGATGGCCGAATTGCATAGATAAAACCTGCTGCATGGTGTTAAAAGTTGTAAGCTTGATCTTTGTAAGTTTTGTATTCTTCAAAAAACAGAATAGAGTCAGATTTATGGCTGGAAAACATAAAATTGAAGGGATTCTTGATTATGTGCATTCTGATATATGGGACCCTACTAGGGAGTTGTCATTGGGAGGATCTCAGTATTTCATTACCTTTATTGATGATTTCTCCAAGAAAGTTTGGGTGTATTTCTTGAAACAGAAATCTGAAGTCTTCTCTAAATTCACGTTGTGGAAAGCTGAGGTGGAGAACCAAACTGACAGAAAGATCAAGTATTTGAGCTCCGATAATGTCAAAGAACACAGATTTGCAGTTTCAGAAGTTCTGTAAGGAGCATGGGATTCAGAGTTATTTTTTAGTGCACAAGACACCACTGCAAAATGGTGTGGCAGAAAGGATGAACAAGTACTTAACTGAAAGGGCAAGGTGCTTGAGACTGAATGCAGGGCTTCCTAAGAGTTTCTGGGCAGAGGTTGTGAATATGGCATGCCATCTCATCAATAGATCACCTCGAGCATCATTGGGTGGCAAGGTCGCAAAAGAAGTATGGACAGGTAATCCAGTTAAATTTGATCATATTGATCATTTACGGATTTTTGGATGTCCTGCTTATGTGCATGTACCTGGAGATGAAAGATCCTAACTAGATGCAAAATCCAAGAAGTGCATCTTTCTATGCTACAAGAAAGGTGTGAAATGATACAAGTTTTGGGATCCGATTGCAAAGAAGATGGTGATCAGCAGAGATACAGTTTTTTATGAGCAGTTTATGTTACAACAGAATCAAGACAAGGTGTCAG